>NC_045765.1:68967654-69271295 GCF_008692025.1 Phocoena sinus | reverse complement strand
GGGGGCGGGGGGGGGGGGTTGAGGGGGAGTTAGCACGAAGCAAAGCAAGCATTTCCTCAAATCATAGTTGACTCCATTCTAATTCCTTCAGGGAAAAAAAAAATTAAAGCCATTGAGTATAAAAATTCTTATTGAGATGAGAATCGATGGTAATTAGGCATTTGGTCAAAATGTGCACAAGACGGAACAATTGGAGGAAAGGATTCTTTATGAGCACATCCCTTCAGGAAAAGGGAGGGGGTGGGAGACAAGGCGAAGGGGAAGACGAGCCGGTTTTCTCATCATCTGCTCTCTGGGGCACTGTGTGTGGTGTCAAAGACCTTTGCAGCTGCTTAAAATTCTTTAGCATGTCAGCTATATTTACAGTGCAGGAATCTATCTGTAGTGCCAGAAGGGTACTGCATTTTAGCTTTAGACTCAATAGGCTGAAACACCGCGTTCCAGAGTCCCCTGATGTAGCACAAATGTATAATTAAAATTGCTTGAAAGGAAACATGAAAGAAACAACAAACCCTCCATTCTTACAGTAATAAAATTAAAAACAGGAAAAGTCTGCACAGACACTTAACATTTGTCTGCAGTGAAAGGCTTTTGTTATTGCTTTTCCCCAAAGGGTTTCACGTTTCCAGCAAATGATGGCCGCGGATTGGCCGACGCCTGCTGGGAACGCCGGCGTCTGATTGGCTGAGCCGAGGGCGGCCGCCCGAACCAGCGAGGCAGCAGCCCGGGATAAAGGAGCATCGCCAGGGGAAGAGGCAGCCGCGGTGGCGGGCTCGCCACGAGGCGAGGGCGCGCTCCCTGAGCCGGGGCTCTCTTGGGGACAGAGGGCTGCCCAGCTCCGTAAATCAACGCGGGTTGATCCGTGTGTTGAAAGGCTACTGTCCGCGTGACCGTGCTGGCTTTCCCAGCACGACCCACACTGCGCAGCTCCACGCACACACATCACTCCAGCCGGCTCACAACCGTCAGCATCAAATTCCTGGTCTCGGAACAGGACAAAGGGAAACGTGGGGGCCGGAGAGAAGGACGGGATAATCATTATCATTCTTAAAAAAAAAAAAAAAAAAGTCTATTTTCAACTGCAAAGGGCCTCAATAAGTCAGCCTAATTTTCCTAGACTCCCTCTATATTTTAAAAAATGTTCAAAATAAATGCTCTACTCCCTGGAAGATTTTGAACAGTTTCTTAATTAAATACGTGTGCTTGGTCTATTTTTCTTTATATGCACAGTCCACAATGTCACGTAATATTTATGTCTGCCTAGAATTCACGTGTGAATACACGCACGCACATGTTTACGCAGCCAAATCTGCTCTGTATTGGAATGAAGGCTTAAGGAATGCTTCTCATGTAAACTACAAAGTGTACTGTTTCTTTGTCAGGAAGTCTATGTTTAGACAACATCCTATTGTGAGGGGCCAAGTACAAAGGTAATGTTTAGTTCTAAAAGATATAAACGGCTTATCATTCTGGAGTCACAGCATCTTGAACACTTTGTAACCCACGGCCATATAAAGCAGACTATACTTTTTTAAAGGCATAAAGGCCCAACATGAACATGAGTCCTTCAGAAGCCCAAATTTGAATTTTATAAACCTGGGCATGGTTACTTTTCTCACTTATCGTATATAAACTAAAAACAAATGTACATTCATTCCAAAAAGAGTTAATATTTCTCTAACTACACACTTATTCCTTCAAACATCTGGGCAATTTGCAAGGTACTGGGGACACTCTGTACAAGTCCTTTTCATCTTTATCTTCTCAGGTATCCCACCAGATTTATTATCTTCCCTTCCCACCCACAGACTGGGCATCATCTTTCTCAAAATGCTAATAATGCCTGCCCTGTAACACTTTAAATTTGAAAAATATCTTCAGATTATTACCAATAAAGTAAAAATAAAGCTGAAGAGAGCAACAGATGGTTTGCGTGTGCTTCCCCCACAGGGTTTTCTTCTTTGTATTAAGGGTATGTCTTAGATACTGGTACACAATCTAAGCTGCTGCCGCCACAAAGCATATTACCTACTGGACACTTAGTAAGAAGGTGGTCTGTATTCTATAACCTGAGCTCTTTCCTTACCTCTTTAAAAGCCAAAAGAGTCCTGAGATCCCATAAGGATTCCACATTCACAGTGTTCTCTTATCTCCTCTTGTCAATACTTCGCAGTTAAGTGTTCCCAGAGAGATGGTCAAGCCCATTAAGCATTTATTGTGCATCTACAGGGCATACAACACTAGGAAACTATCTGGTGCTACAGAATCAACCATGTTTTTTGCCTGTAACTCCATACAAACTCTATACTTTTAACGGTCTGCAAATCTGTAGCTGAACATAGGGATACCCCGTATTCCAGAAGTGGAAGTACGGTTTGCATATTACCCATACTAGACAGTAGGCCCCTTAATCCATCTCATTAAACTAGACCCAGGATGTGACTTTCATAGTAACCGCCCTGCCCACAGTCCCTGCTCAGAGGGTAGTCTCAGGTGACTAGGCTCCTACACCACTTAGCCTAACCCTGGCCTCCTCTGACTGTTCCAGTGATGGGCAACTGAAGCAGAGGTAACTAAACAAGGATGTGCTTTGGGAATCTGAGCTAGTGGTATAGAAGGGAAAGTTGATAATAAGAGTAGAAACCTGTAGGTCACAAGCTACTGAAGGGAGAGAGGACCATGATGGAGACAAGGATATAATAGCTATGAGACAGATGCCAATGGGTAGTGCAAGGCCCTCATATTTGTGTGTCCCTTTTCCTGCCTACTTCATCACTGATGGGGTAGAGGTGGGGCGGGGGGGGAAGGGCGGTGTCTCACCAGGACCCAGGACTGTCCTGATATTTTCCAGTCATCTTGTTAAAAAGTTGTCCCTGGGCTTCCCTGGTGGCGCAGTGGTTGAGAGTCCGCCTGCCGATACAGGGGACACGGGTTCGTGCCCCGGTCCGGGAAGATCCCACATGCCGCGGAGCGACTGGGCCCGTGAGCCATGGCCGCTGAGCCTGCGCGTCCGGAGCCTGTGCTCCGCAACAGGAGAGGCCACACAACAGTGAGAGGCCTGCGTACCGCAAAAAAAAAAAAAAAGTTGTCCCTGGTTCTGAACTACAATCTGTCTTTGAACACCTAGGTCCTGGCTGTGCCTTCTGATACCCTACAGACAGTCCACTTGACAGCCTTTCACCCACGCAAGGACAATGACCATGTCGATATTCCATTTGCCTCCAGTTGCCCTCTTTTTTTCCCTTCCAGCATAAACAAGTTTCTTCAACCATTCTTGATATCACACTTTTAATTGCCCTAGGAAAAAAAACCTTTAAAGATGGACTTGACCAAATCCCCAAGGAAAGTTCAGGTTTCTAATGAATTAGGACCAAGCAGAGACCAAGTCTAACGTTCTCTCTTCTATGAATCCTCTCCAGACACACAGACCATGCATACCGCCAGAAAACGGCCACTCCCTCCTGAGTCCCCACTATGCTCCATCCAAGTCCTCTCCCCAGTGGATGCTCCCCAGAATCCATGGTTTCCCTCTGAGTCCACAGCTAGACACTTTCTCAGCCTCCTCCCTACGTTAGACGTGCTCCTGTCCCTCAGTTCTATGAAAGGCAAGTGAACCGATAAGTGCCACTGCCAGGCCTGACCCAGAAGAATCTCCTGTGCACGTGCCTGAGACCTCTTCACCTTCCTGGCTCGCTGGCATGGAGACCAGAGTAACCCGGAAGGCCACAGAAGATGGCAGAGCCTCCTTCAGCTGGGACCCTATGACAAGGAGAACCCGCATCCAACAGCAAGACCGAATTCACTCCATTAGGTGAGCGGCGAATAAACTCTTACTGTTTGAACACTGCAGAGACTGTCTTAAACTACACAGTCCCTTTAAAACCTTACTCCACTCACATACACAAGAGGCCTGTCTCTTCCCACCTGACTCCACTCCTGGAAAACATGAGCACTGTCTGCGCCTACTGTACCTGTCGGCACAGTGCCCAGCACATGGAGGGAGTTCATTCGACTCCCAGGGGCTACTAGATGATGACTGAAGAAAATGGAGATGGGGATGCTACCCAGGGTCTTTCTTTTCACGATCACCGTACTTTTCCAATAAGCGTCGTCTCCCACTAGCTTCAAGATGATAGGAATTCTCCATGGAGAGATTTCGCTTTGAAGATGTTATAAATATGGTTTATGAATTACTGTTTCTGGGCTTTGTGAAGATGTTTCCTCAAGAACTCGGCAAATGCCTGATTTCCCAGCGGATCAGCCTAACTCTGTTTATAGTAGAGTTTACAGACTCTTTCAGAGTTTTTAAAGTGCCTCACCCCTGGGACAGAAGTCTTTTCGCCAAGCACTGCAAATGCCGAATTTGGAATCCGACATCTTTTTTTGACCCTCTTATTCACACTGCCACATCTGGATGGCCTGGGTGTGCACTTGTGCAGTAAACAGAAACCTCACTCCGGTAACACCGAAATGGAACCCATTTATGCCACGATCCTTTTTTTTTTTTTTTAAGTGTACACATTTCTTTCCTCCTTTCCATTTTTTTTTTCTAGTAGAAACATTAGTGACAATAGGAATGTCACAATATGCTATTTCCTGAGTACAGGATAAAGTTCAAGTATTTAGGATATCACATTACTGTCTTATTTTTATACAATGTGACTATTGTACAAGGTAGGATTTATCACCACTCCTCTGTACTGAACTCCCTCCTTCTAAAATTCTGTTGTGCCCAACACTGGTACTTTTTAAAAAGCTGAGTCTTGTCTAGTACCCTTGTTCATGTTTCTGGCTTCAGAGCTTCAAACCTTCAGATAGGTCTTTCTTCAAAGGACAAAGTTGAGTTTATAATCGTTGGGGGGAATTTTAAATTCACAACTGGGTTGTCAATGAAGTACCTGACAGCCAAAGAACAGAGGGACCTTCCTATTACCTCTGCCAAGGACGTATGGAGCACGAGGACCAGGAAAATAAGTGTTGTGACATGACCAGAAAATGCAGTATTTTTTTTTAAAAAAAGAGCTCTACTGCTGGGCTGAATGTTTGAAGAGTCACTTTAACCACATCCTGTAATCAAACCATCTGGAACACAGTGCTGCGATTAGTCACCCTGAACAGTGGGCTTTATCTGAACAAATAGTGTAGGCAATGGGGTTGGGAGATAGGGCAGTATTAACAAGGGGAAGTGTAATGAACACTTTATGCCCTAGTGTGCCGCCACCCCAGTCATAAACCCCAGAGACGCACTGCTCTGGTGTTAATGTCCTGCTTTATGAAAGCACAGTGAGCTTAAAGATTAAAGGAATGAAGGGCTAAAAATTGCTGGTTCAGATAGATGTTCTCTGTCGGCGGCTGGAAAATGCTGGCACCACGCTGTCTACGTTAATTATAACCTCTCCAATGACAGTTCAGCATTCCTAGTAGGGTTCGGTGTTATTTTCAGGACATTAGGAACAAGGTCCGTTTATGGGAGGACAGTTATGATTCTTTATTTGCCAGAGGTTAATCTGAACACTGAGACATTTCTTTCTGGTTCGTCTAAAGCCTTTCCATAAATAACAAGAAAAAATGTAAGACCTTAATTCAAATAAATGTGTTAAACCAATACCAAAAAGCAATGGCAAAAGGCTGTTGTAATCTACATTTTAAAAGATGATGTTCTTTCTTACTTGACTGTGCTTATCTCTTTCAAAAGTACATTTGATCACCGGGATAGAATCTATGGAAATCTTAAAACAAAACAAAAAACCTGAAAGGATCCCCCCCCCCCCCGCCAACAACAAATACATCGAATAAGCCCTAGAGGAGGGGGTGGGGGTGGGGAAACTTGGCTAAAAGAGGAGGGGGTGGGGGTGGGGAAACTTGGCTAAAAGAGGAGGGGGTGGGGGTGGGGAAACTTGGCTAAAGAAACCTTGTTTCCCCATGGGTCTTATGGTTTAATACACAAAAGAACAGAAAGCCACTTCCATCACTGTCACCTCCCCCGCAGCCTTTGTTCTGAGGCCTGATGAGCTGTATTGATTTGGGAAAATCATTGAGCTTCTTGGAAAACTAGACTCTCTCTTATTCACTGCCATCTATTTCTTTCCCGTGAAGACAGGTGGTCGATACCCAGTTGACTGGTCAGCGCAAAGAAGCTCTCGCTGCTTTTCTTTTCTCACTTCCCTAGAAACGTTACCCTTCCCCTCTTCTAGAAAATACAATGGCCTGTGAAGAAGTCTTGTGGGTAAAAAGGGGGAGCAGGAATAAGGCTCTTTTTGTAAGGCACCACCGGGAACACAGAAATGCTGTCCCACACATTTGCATGGGAGCCTGCACCATATATGTGGATGGTGACAGTATTTTCACTGACCAAGAATTACACAAGTTTCAGCCTTCATGAAAACTTTGATAGCCCAAGATATAATTTTAAAAAAATCAAAACCGATCACTAGAGCTCAAATAACATTTACTAAGAGATGCTTTACTTCTTTTAAATAATCAGTACTTAGGTTTTAGCAAGTTTCATAGTTCACAGGTGTCATTATAGACATTTCGGGGTATAGCCAGGCTGCGTCCAAAGCCCCCTCACTCCCCCCCCACCCCTGTGCTCCCAAGAAGATACTTTTCAGATTGTGATCCATCAGGGCCCAGACAGAACACAACAGGTAAAAGATAAAAGATGAAGGAGGGAGAGAGAAAGGAAAACACACAGTCTCTGAGACAGACATCTGGAGCAATTTAAATGCATTAACTGAACAGGTACCTGTGCAGAGTATATGTACACACGTAAACATTTGTACAAAGAGGTTTCATTTCTTGTCTTTGAAAGTCTCAGTAAGGTATCCTTGAGGCTTGATAAGCGACAGCACCACTCTGGTTTCCGGGGCAAAGTTCTAAACCTGAATTTTCTCCTCCTCCTTTGCAGGCAGGCATTAGTTTATGTGAAATCAGATGCACTTAGATGAATGATTTCTAGTGCTGGCAGGTTTCTCAGGCCCTCTCCTTTTTGGAGGTACAACTTCCTCGTTAGAGTGGGAGAATGATTTCTCATCCCCCCGCCCCCTTCTCTTTCTCCCTGGGAAGACGAGGGTTCAATGCCAACAGTAACAGAATGGACTCCCCTGTCCCAATCCAGTCTCACAAGCTTCAATTATTAGCTTGTTGGGAGATTATTTTTTCTTCCTTTAAATAAAAGCATTCCGAAGTTTGGGAAAGGTATCTGATAAGTATTTATTGAAGTAGGCCTGCAATCAGCCACGATAGCGATATGGTTGTTATTTTATTACCTCCTAACACATCGTTCCTTTAACAGGGTTATTTTAGGAGACAGCTAGGGGCCCTGGGCAGACAGCACGCAGCCAGCATGCCCCAGGAGGAGAGGGAAACAGCCTCTCTACGCTCCCACTTGCAGCTTCGCGGGCCACTGAAGATAAGCAACTGGAAGAATGCAGGCCTTTCAAATCATCAGGCCCAGTCGTTTCCTGCACTTAATATTAATTACAGGATCTTTTCAGCTCACAACGTCTGCATCCAGGATCTCCACAATGCTGTTTCTGCAACTTGAAAAACAGGTAAATAGAACAGCAAAACCAGGCCACAAATAAACTATACTGAAGGCAGAACCTTGCCCTCTACACCACTGCCCCTAAAAGAGAGTGTTCTTAGGGCTAAAAGGAGGAAGGAAGACGCAGGAAGCCATGAATTTGAAAGGTCATTTAACAGATACCTGCCCTGTCCCTGTTGCCTGCTGCAGGCTGCAGTCTGTTTCATGCCCAATGCTCCCCCGTGGCAGGAGCAGCAGAGGACGGGGCAAGAGGGGACGCAAAGTAATCGCTGGGATGAACGAAACGGAAAGATGCAAAGGAAATAAAATCTAAGACTGAAAACCCTCACACACTTGGGGAAGGGGGTAGGCTCGGAAAAGGGTTATGAAGGCATCAGTTCTCCCAATACCTCTCATCACCCGTCTTCCTCACAGACCTCTTGTAGATCAATCTCGGTGGGTGATTAGCAGTTTCAGATTTAAATGCTAGTGAACTGCTTGTCAGCATCTGCGTTAACACAACTAGAGATTTTAGGACCGCATTTTTAAAGTAATTTCTTACCATCCCCAGTCCTTGAGATACAAGGAGACAGTGGGAACCAACTGACAATTACGCTCATATCAAAAAGCTGCTACTGATGCGTGTATCTCCCTGGGACTGAAGAGCCAGGCTTCATATAAATTATGATGCTTTATTTAAAGCCAGAGCGCTTATTTGCTTTTGTGCCAGCTCTGGGCCCTTTTCATCTGCAGCTCTACTGGGCCCAGGAGAGCACACATTCCTACAGCTCTGCTGGCCACCAGCTGTGTCCCCGTAAATCATAAAACCTCTGAACAAGCCATTCTTTACAAAGGCCAACAGCATTTACTGGAAATGATCACTCTGCTGTTATTCCACTTGCTGAAATTTAAAATAGCAATTTACAACAGCAGCTGAAAAACAAGGAACTGCCTCTCTCAACCGTGTGTGTGTGTGTGTGTGTGTGTGTGTGTACGTCAACGGCAAGGCTCTGATGTATCTGGCACACAAAGGGGTGTTATTTTGTGTGTCCCCTAAGACTCACCGTCTTTGCACATCTAAAAAGGAAATGAGGAACGCGGACGTCAGAGAAGCCAGAGCCAGCCTCGCAACCTAAGGCAATGGGATAAGTGAGGTTTCTGTCACTGGGGACCCTCCCTGCTCTCACCTGGAGGTGGCCATGGCCAGCAGGCAGCATGGGAGGTAATTCACACCCTCTGGTAAGTGAAGCCACATAATTATGGCTCAGGTTCAGAATGTAATTGAAAAAAAATAAATAAACTGAAGGCTTAAGTCTAATCAAGCTCAGTCTGCAGTCTGTTTTACTTCAAGGACTGGACAAGGGAAGAAGAAAGACTCAGAGTGACCGGGGATGGCACGGAACAGCCTAAACGCCTAGAGAGATGGCTCCGGAGACAGACCCACCAGGCTCAAAGCCCACTTCGTTGCTGCTTCGTCCTGAACTACACCTCTCAGAGCCTCAGTTTCCCCATCTACAGAGTAGGAATAATATGAATATCAAAGAAGGTGTAATGTGTGGAAAGCAATTAACGGGATACGGACACAAAATAGTCACCCAGCAAATGAACTCTGGCTTTCTCACCTCTGGACTCTTCCTGTAACTGAGGTCCACCCACTGAAGAATGGAGGGAGATGCCAACGTACGAAGGATCCCCCACTGGGAAATACAGCCAGCAGCAAGCAGGGCCTCCTGTGTTGCTTCCAGGGGAAGCAACCTCAGACATGGGCAACTGTACTGATTCTCCTGTATTCCTGGTGACCCCGCTTATTGAACATGTGGTGTATCTATCTATCTCTGAGAATCTTAGGGGCTGCAAATTCCAATACTAAGGACTTTTATTACTTGATAAACAACAAGGTCCTACTGTGTAGCACAGAGAACTATATTCAATATCCTATGATAAATCACAATGGAAAAGAATATTTTAAAAAAAATGTATATACAGATGTAAACCAAATCACTTTGCTGTATACAGAAATTAACACAACATTGTAAATCAACTGTACTTCAAGGTTTTAAGAAAGAACTTTTATTACTTCTATACCTACCACCAGTTTCAACCAATAAAAAGTCATCCTTCCTACCACATCCACTGTTTAAAGCAAACGTTTCCTCATTTCAGTGCTCAATAGTAAAGCCACTGAGAAATGTAGTTCTAAATCCCTGAAGCCTCCTTTCTGAATTGGGGTAGGGAAACCTCACATCAAGATTTCAGGAACAGCGAACTGAACACCCGACATCTGTCTAAATTACC
The DNA here is from genome assembly GCF_008692025.1 of Phocoena sinus. Classification (NCBI taxonomy): domain Eukaryota; kingdom Metazoa; phylum Chordata; class Mammalia; order Artiodactyla; family Phocoenidae; genus Phocoena; species Phocoena sinus. The sequence goes on along the minus strand of NC_045765.1, from coordinate 69,261,475 downwards.
AAAAAGCAAATTTCAAGGTCCCCAGTACCTCAACAACAGAAACCAGACGGGGGATGCAGATAGAGCTTAAATGCAAACTCATCTTTCCGACCCCAGCTGAGCAGACCAGTTTTCATGACAATGGTCAGAGGCTGCCTTCCCACCCTCCCCCATCCCACATTCCAAAGTTCTTATCTTTCAGGGAAGAAAACAGCCCCACAGAGTTACAAGTATTTCAATAACGTGCTTAGAGACCAGCTCTTTTCTGTAAACAAGCCTAATGAAGCATGACTAACAGTGCTCTCTCCCAGAGCAGAGCACAGGGAAAAGGGCCTTTGTTAGCACTTACTGGAGCAAGTCATCGTTTTGCTGGAGCAGAACAAAACTTAGCTGGTTATTGATTGACCATCCTCGCTTGGTGTCACTGCTTGGCTGTCTGCTTCTATATACCGTGTGTATAAATACATGTGTTTACGTGGACACAGAGGTGCTCTAGACACACTCCCGCATACGCAGTCACGCGCAGCCATCTCGGCTAACTTTGGGTGACATTTCTCTGCAAACCAGATGAAGGATTCAAGGCATCTAACTGAAACCTAATTCCTCTCTGATACCTGTATCTCTTCTAGCCCTTGATATTACCTAACGTTTCTCTCCGACCTCAATTCTAGAGCCTGTAAACCGACACTCCCCAAGGACACTTCATTAGTTTCTAAAGTCATATGATTACATCCTAGGGGTGATTGGCTTTTGCTTTTTAATAAACTCCAAACTGCCAGTGTTTCCTTCCCCGATTCACCTACTGATTCTGAAATTTCGCTCCACGTGATAAATGCTAAATAGATATATCCCATGACGACTCGAATTCTCTTCAATTAAAGTTTGCCTTAAATGGTATTAATACACGCAACAATGATGTTAGCAGGAATATTTTAAGTTGACCTGGACTTCTTTTTTGGACCAGCAAGAATTCGAGTCAAAACTTGCTTTCCTTGCAACTCTGAGCACAAATTTCCGTATAAATTATTGACTGCACTTTGGCCTCATCTGAAACATTAGCCCCGCAGGCTGATAAGTTCTGACCCCAGGTGGCACATCAAGCCTCTGAGAAGAGGCTGGACCGCTGGAGCTTTGCACTGGGGACTAAGGCGTGAGAGCCAATCCATCAAACGCTCTGACAGCTTTTACAGCCTCTGAGCATTAGGCCCAAGTCAACCTCCAAGACTCCCATTGTTCACACGATTCTCTTCTTCTCAGGTCTGATGAAGTTAGGGTTAAGTCCAAGGCTTCAGCAGAAGAGAAAGGCTATTGTTAGTAACTCAGTCTTTATCGACTCTGACCTGCAGGGCAGCCAGCTTGAAGTCTTTTCCAGAAAGTAATGCACTGTTAATTGCTGCTCATCATCAGGGTGTGTTTTATACACCTCTTTCCAGGGAAAGAAGACCTGACTCAACATTTCAGCATCCTTCCAGCTTGCCTTGTAATTCTCCCAAGAGTGAAAACATACACGCACACAACCAAAATCTGATCTGTACCCACCACAGTCACTGAAATCGCTAATTCTAATACCAACACAAACACGGAATGTTTGGTGGGACAATGCTACCACTCGGCAGTTGGCATATGGAACATTAAGTATTTTTTTTCCGCGACAAGTAACTGTGTGGATTAGTACCCAGGGCAGGAAAACGCTTGATGGAGAAATGAGGTAGAAACATATTATTTCCTTCTGATGTCCTTTGCTTAAAATAACTAAAGACCTTTTTCAGCTGAAACGGGAAGTTAGATTTGTGAGCAGCTAGCAACAGACTGGATGGCCTCAGGGTGAGGGTACAAAATTCCACTCAGGTTTCCTTTGAGGAATGTAGCACTCCAAAGGGGTTGCAGAACTAGTGGTCCAAAGGCTTTCTCATTTTCTTTGAAAGAAAAACCAGGCAGACCATGTGTTTCTTATCCAAACGGGCCTCCCAGTGGAGGGGGAGGGGGAGGGGGAGGGGAGGGGAGCCGGGGGCCTGGGAAAGGGCAAGCACTTACGGGACCAGGATGGTCCCTTAAGTGCAGTGGGTGCCCAGACCAGGCATGCCACACAGCAAAGTCCCTCCAAACGTGCTGAAACTGCTGACCAACAGCCTTGGTGCCAAGGAGAAAATCACATGTTGACGTTGTAGGAATCACATTTCTTGGATACAGAAAAACAGAAAATCCAAACGGCTTGGTGTTTTACTTAGCTTTTGATTTAGAGATTTGGGGTCACAAAATCCTGTAACATTTAGCCACGAGATAGATTACGCTATTTTATTTAGTATATACTGGTATATGAATCAGTACACAGAAATTAGCGCATGTGTTTCCAAGTGAGTGAACAGAAAACCATTTTTCATTGTGTGTCTGATAGTATACTGACTCCAAGGTATGTGAACGTTAATACTAGATTTGATAAGCTTTCCCAAGAGGTGACAGTTAAGAGAACAAAATCTCTTGGTGCCGCAGGTTACATTTTCTGGTGCCATTCAGTTCAACTCAACTTTAATATTAAAGAAAATTATAATTTTCTAACTCAATCAAGAATGCAGTGGTCAAAGCACATTAAACTCATAAGTATCATGGGCTACCAGGGCCAACGTTTTTTCTTTTTGTAAAGTACTCAAGGCAAAACTGCACGCGTAGCCTGTTCTTACATAAAAGGTCTTCCTTGGGTAGTCCTATGTCTCACCACCCAGAAATAAGCTAGGAAAAGATTCAGAGAAAAATCAACTGAAATATTCAAGTAGCTGCTACATATAAAAACAGACTATAAAGTATAAGTCTTGAGTCAATAAGATTAAAGCTGCAAGGGGGCCAAAAATTGATTACTGAAACGCTTAAGCCTCTAGACACAATGAACTCGAGATTTGCTACTGAATCTTGGTATAGTTGAACTTGGAGTCTCTTCTGAAGCTTCAAAGATGGCAATCCAAAACTAATAAAAGCAGCATTATTTTACACAACAGGCAGTTAACATTTGTGTTACTGTCCCCAGGGCGTAAAGACAGAAAATAAATATAAGAACATTGATTGAGTGCTTTACTATGTGTAGGTCACAAGAAGAAGTGCTTTTACACAGATGACCTCATTTATTTCTCAGTGCTTACATGCCAGGTTCTTTTATTATTACTATTTTACTGGTGAGCAAATTAACAATAAAAAAGTTTAACTGACTGACTTGCCCCCAGTCAGAGATTTGAACAGAGGCAGGCTGACACGGGCAGGCATGCCATCTGTACCATGCTCCTAAATGCATTGTACAAGTTTACATAAACATTAAGTTTATTAACAACACAATTTCATGAAGAAGCTACACATGCATGGACGTGGAACCCACAAGGTTACAGCCATGTACGTGCTGATCAGTGGTGAGACTGGAGGTCTGTGCATGCGTCTTGTCCCAGCTCCACGTGAGACACCACATTGGAAGCTTGAAATGAACCATGGTGAGAACATATACTACAGAAAACAGCAAACACTACACAGCAGGCTTCCCCTCCTCTCAGCTCCCTCCTCCCACCCCAGAGCCAGGGCTTAACTATCTACCAGCATACCAATGCTTAAAACCCTTGATTTGTTGAACTACTCTTCTCTCCTATAACGTGCCGTGTCAGAGAAAACAGTGGTCTGGGAAAAGCACAGAATCTGGAGAGGCTTCTATATTCAACTTACGTTTAACTGCTTAGAAGGTATTATCCATAGTATAAAACCAAGGGATGATTCTAGAACTCACTGTAGACTACAGTTCTAACTTCTTAGGATTTTAGATGTTGTTTCAAAGGTGTCACAGTTCACACCCGCGGACCGGCTTCTGTTTAAGCGCTCACATCCCGTCAGTCATCAAGTCGTGCCTATTTTGACTCCTAACTCTCTCCCGACTCCATCCCCTCCTCTTCATCCACACCACTGTCCAGTCAGGCCTTGGTTACCTTTCCACTCACCACTACCTCTCCCCTGCCTCACACCTCAAAGTGCCTTTAAACTTCCCTGGCACACAACAGGTGACTTCATGCTTTGCTCCTACCTTTTGCCTGGAGAACCTGGACCTGCCTTAATCTTTGGAGTCTGAGCTCAGGTGCCTGAACTAGGAGGCCCTGAGGCTGCCTGACCGCATCCGTGGATATTTCTATCACAGAACTTACCGTAACATTCAGGATGCCCGATTTCTACCTGCCAACCTCTCAGACTAAGCACCATCTCTTTCAAAGTGCCTGGCAAAGGGCAGGTACTCAATAAGTGGGTTTTTCTTTTAAGGCAAGTGAAACATTAAAATGAATCAAAGCATAAAAGAACCCTCCTACACTGTTGGTGGGAATGTAAGTTGGTGCAGCCACTATGGAAAACAGTATGGAGGTTCCTCAGAAAACTAAAAATAGAATTACCATATGATCCAGCAATGCCACGCCTGGGCATATATCCAGACAAAATTCTAATTCAAAAAGATACATGCACCCCTATGTTGATAGCAGCACTAGTCACAGTAGTCAAGACATGAAAACCACCTAAATGTCCATCGACAGATGAATGGATAAAGAAGATGTGGTACATATACAGTGGAATACTATTCATAAAAAAGAACGAAATAACGCCACTTGCAGCAACGTGGATGCAACTAGAGATTATTATACTAAGTGAAGTCAGAAACAGAAAGACAAATAAATACCACATAATATCACTTATATATAGAATCTAAAATATGACACAAATGAACCTATCTACGAAACAGACTCACAGACATAGAGAACAGACTTGTGGTTGCCAAGGGGGAGAGGGTTTGGGGAAGGATGGAGTGGGAGGTTGCAGTTAGCAGGTATAAGCTATTATATAGAATGGATAAACAACGAGGTCCTACTGTATAGCACAGGGAAGTATATTCAATATCCTATGATAAACCACAATGAAAAAGAGTATTTAAAAAAGAATGTATATATATATATATATATATATGTATAACAATCACTTTGCTGTACAGCAGAAATTAACACAACACTGAAAAACACCTATACTTCAATAAAAAAATGAATAAAGGCATAAAGGAACCCCCGTATTATAATTATATACACAAATTAAAATATAAAGGCAAAAACCGTGAAGCTGAGCATCATTCATCACCCGATTCTGATATTTCCTAAGTGAAGGAGCCCATCTCGGTTGATTCTTTCCTTTTTCAGAGTAACTTGATGATAATATAGATGTAAACAATTTGGCTTTATTTGTCTTCTATTTTTTATTAGAAATTTTTGTGAACTAAGTATAAGTACCCTTATAAGTTAAAGAAACCAGGAACCTTCCTCTGAGATTTCAAGAGCCATCCACTTTTACTGAACTATTACAAAAGCAACTGATGAGGTACATTTGTTGCTCACATGATGCAGACGTACACAGACCATAACCCACCCAGCCCTGGCAGATCTGGACCTCTGGCCTCTCCCCCTGCTCTTTCCAATTTAACGAACAGACAGGTCCAACAAACCTCCTCCCAATAGCCTGCCACTGGTTCTTCTCCCAGACTCTGGGCCCCAAAGAGAGATTTGTCAATGCTTAAATAAATTTTACAGATGTAATAGACAGAGGTAATAAAGAAAACAGAGCTTTTATAAAACAAAGTTGACAGAGCAGAAAACTCTCTCCATAATGGGACGCACACTGGTGCGTCCGAGGCGGCTTGTGTGTACCAAAGGGAAATAGACAATGAAGCTTAGGAAGCATGAAATGACAGCCTTCTTTGCCTTTCAGGGAACGTAAATTTTATTTGCTGCATGTAAATCTTAAAGCCATGGTTTTCAATCTGCATGTGTGATCACCAGAAATTGATTTCAAGGAGATAATACAATTATTTAACTTACTGCTCAGCAGTGCAAATCCCAGGTTACACATTCATGATCATTACTAACGAAAGACTCAGGTGATGTTTTGAGTGATGTTTTCCAGGTGTGATCCTTGTTGGCACAGATGAGGTCACCTGCCCTTTGGTTAGGGTTATTGAAAATGGGACAGGCACCATTTGTCCTCAACAAGTGGCCTGTGACTTCTACTACGGACTTTCTTGGTGCCAAGTGAAATGCAGAAGGATGATTTTCTTTCCCAGTGTGCTTTTGGTTATCTCATGTCTCCCAATAATACAAATAGTTTCTTTAAAAATGTCACATCTTGGGACCTCCCTCGTGGTGCAATTTAAGACTCCGCGCTCCCAATGCAGGGGGCCTGGGTTCGAACCCTAGTCCAGGAACTAGATTCCACATGCATGCCACAACTAAAAGTTCGCATGCCACAACTGAGGAGCCAGCGAGCCGCAACTAAGGAGGCTGCCTGCCGCAACTAAGACCCGATGCAACCAAATAAATAAATATTCAATTTTTTTAAAAAAAAGTCACATCTTTAGGCTATTAGGAATCATGTGCCTGGCTTCTCGTACAAGGAAGGAGACGGACACCAACCACTTCCATATTCTTACCTTCACAATATAGTAAAGGCACTTCCCCCACCCCCAGAAGATTGGTAACTCATTTTGACTAGTCTCTTCACAACTCAAATGATCAAAACACAAATTGGGTTTGCTGTGTGTGTTTTAATCTGCTCATCAAATTACAGTATTTAATGTTTAATTCTAGTTAATTAAAGTAACCTAATTTTAAGCGAAGGCATATTTTTAAATATAAATCTGGTAAATATATGTAAAGCATGGTGTGCAGGCAAATATTCTACAAAATAGAACTAAAAAAAAAAACAAAACTTATAAAAAAGTGCTATTCTAAAGTAAAATGGCCATAACAGCAACAACAGAAATGCCAGTAATCGACACACGTTAATACAGTCAAGGTAGATGCAGAGGGTATCCTGGGGAGAGAGGATGATAGATATGTAAACTCTCATTTACTTACTGTATTCAATTAGCAATTCAACTGAGAGTAAAAAGTGAATTGTCTGATCCCTGAGTGCATGAGTTATTTAAGATCAATCCTTCAAGATCACTTCTACTTAGGGTGCGTTCATGATCCCAGATGAAAGAAACTAAAAGAAGAAATTTACTGACGTGGGTTTGGAGGCAATAAATATTTACCCATGAAGCACTGTTCCCAATGACACTGCTTCCACACCTCTTCCTGTAGTTTACATTCCACATGACCCACAGGAAAGCTGTCTCTGACAAGCAGTCAAAATGGCCTCCTGGGAACAAGTGTTCGTCCCCTGCAGATCCCGAGATGCACACATTCCCTGACCACCGCCATCTCCCTCCTCTCAGGGTCACCCGTGTTGGAAGGTCTTGCTGTCAAGACACCTGCTAGCCTGATGCGGCTGTCAGAAAGGACACACTGCCAACATTAACACTGCTCCTGGCAACTGTAAGAGAACCTACAAGTCCAAGGGTCTTCCTGTCTTCTAGATGGAATCTCACATTTTAGAGAACATTCTGGCAGACGACCGAAGAACACTCCTGTCTTTGCCTAGAACAAATATTACAAGGCTGGGGAGCAGACTTTCGTGTGTCTGTTAACTTAACAAGTGCCTTTCATACTGAATATGTTTCAGGCACCATTCAAAATGTCTTACGGATATTTACTCATTTAATCCTCCTAACAACCCAATGTGAGTTGGGGGAGGGAGGGTGTAAGGCATACTATATTTATCTCCATTTTACCAATGATGGACTGGGGCATAAAGCAGGCAGTATAGTTACTGCCCAAGGTCACACAGGCAGTAAGCTGTGGAATTGGGAATTGGAACCCAGAGGGTCTGGCTCCAGCCCGTGACAATGACCCAGTAACCCCATGGACACAGAGACAAAGAGGATGAACATACCCTCCAGGCCCTCGATTCAAGGGGTTTGCCCTTTGCCCTAGTTCGTTTTACACAGTAAGCTTCATCATATCATGTCCTGAGTTCCCATAAAATAAACAAATCAAAAAATCATGTAATTTTCAAGCACAAAAGGATCTTGAAGATCACTCTCCTTACAGAGAAGGAAACTGAGGCCCAGAGATGTTAAATGTCTGGTCCCAGGCCCCAGGGCAAAGGAGGACAGAGCCCTCCTTCTCTTACAGTGATCCTCTGCGTCCACACACAAGCACCCAAGGTGAGTGGCAACCAGGATACCAGTCGACAGGCTCTCAGCGCTTCTCCAATGAGCAAGGGGTCCCTTCAGAGCCCATCACACAGCTGAGGGGTCTGACCACCAGCCAGGAGCCGTTGCAGAATTTTGCTCCAGTGAGACTAACACACATCCAAAAGATTAGAAGTTGCTTTGGCGGAGAGGGGTCATCAAGAAAAGGCTTCTTTGAGATCTGGGCAAAGAAAGAGCCAGAGCAGTGAACAATAAAACCAAAGTCCCATGGTACGTGACATAGGAACGAGGGACTCCTCTGTTCATTTAATCAAGCCTAAACACACACACGCACACACACACTCGTTACCTGCTGATGGAATGATATCAAAAATAACATTACAAAATAGAGTTTATCTAAACTTGCACCGAGAACCCTTTGTTCTACTTGCTTCATTTTATCACAAGGCTCAAAAGTAGGCAATGATGGCTGAAAGGCCAGGGCTGCATCCCCAGGCATTCTCCAACTTTGCTTTGGGAGATGAGGCATTCTCAGGATGGCAGTCAGTCACCACACCTTTCTGGCCTATGGAGAAGGTACATGGGCAAGTCACCTGGCAAGAACGGGTGGACAACACACAATACTTAAACCAAATGGAGTGTTAGTTACAGTAAATTCCATAGGCTTTGCTGAATGTTAAAAATCAAGGTTTCCACCCCAATATTCAGAGCAGCACTACTCACAACAGCCAGGATATAGAAGCAACCCAGGTGCCCATCATTACTTAGCCATAAAAAAGAACAAAATTCTGCCATTTGCAGCCACATGGATGGACCCAGAGAATACTACGCTTAGTGAAATAAGGCAGACGGAGAAAGACAAATGCCATATATCACTTATATGTGGAATCTAAAAAAATAATACAAATGAATGTATATACAAAACAGAAACAGACTCACAGATACAGAAAACTAGTGGTTACTAAGGGGGAGGGGGCAAGCAAGATAGGGTATGGGATTAAGAGACACCAACTACTACATATAAAAATAGACATGCAACAAGGCTATATCGTATAACACAGGGAATTAGAACCATTAACTTGTAGTAACTTTTAATGGAGTATATATACCCTGTAAAAATACTGAATCACTATGCTAGCCACCTGAAACTAATATATTATTATAAAGCGACTATACTTCAGGTAAAAAAAAAAAGGAATCAAGGTTCCAATTTTGGAGGAAACACAGGGCATGTTTCTGAGCCTGGGTTCCTGGTTGGAATACAGAGAAATATGTCAATCTCTTCACACACGTGCACACACGCACACCCTAGAAGATGGAATATGGGTTTCAAACCCAGGCTTATCAGACGCTAATGTTTTCCCAAACTCGCAGGATGATACAGATCCACCTGAGTGCTTATTAAAAACACCAACTCTTACGTCTACTCATGCTCCAAGCATGTGAGGTGATTCTTAGCAGAGAAACTAAGCTAACAGACTTTAAAGAAAAATGTTCATCATACAAAATAAGATATACATAAACCATGTTGAGTTTTACCAGGAAAGAAATGGGGAATAATGATTTTGATTAATTACTTTCTGATATTCTGGGGTAGGAGGTATTATTCTATTCCTTTGGGAAAAGCCACCAAGGAGCCTGGAATGAGGCTGAGAACTTTTTATCTGCCTGAGCCCTTTGACAGGAGTATTAATACAACAGCTTAAGTCGATTTAAAGCAAGAATTATTTCGCCATCCACACTAATCTCTTCTGGCAAGAGGCGGAATTCTGCTATGGCCACTCACAAAAGATGATGGAGCCCAGCGATCCTTTCTTCGAGGGGAATTCCCTCGATGAATATTGGGATGCTCTGAATATTGGGGTGCAAACCTTGATTTTTAATGTTAAAAATATTAATATAATCTCACTTATTAAGATAAAACGATGTGCTAAAGCACTGGAAATTCTCACACTGGAGAAACCATCTATTTTCTTTCACTGGAAAGGATCTATAATTAAGAGTGTCCATTTTCACATCTTAGCCTCAAATATTAACATCTTGATGTGCTATATAACTGTGTGCTCTTTTACCCGAGGTCAAGTAAGTAGACAGGTCACTGTGCAGATAATATAAATTGTAGCTTAGAGGCAAAACCAATAGCACTGTTATAGGCAGGATGCCTCGGCCAGAGATATAGGCTTACCTGAGGGTAGATGTGGCTGAGGGCAGCTTCTAACTCTACCTACTCACCCTACTTTAGAATTAGAGTTAACCAGTACCCTTCTCACTAAGTCCTTTTGTTTTAAAAGGATGAGAGAGAGAGAGAGAGAGAGAGAGAGAGAGAAAGAAAGAGAATAGAGTTGAAGAGAAAGGAAGAAAAGAAAAGAGAAAAGAAGCAAACAAGCTTGCCTTTGCTACACTGCTCCACACAAAAACCTCTTGTGAGGTCTTCAAAACTAACAATTCAGCAAAAAGTGACAGAAGAGCAACCACTGAGGCAACGCTTATATGTCCTTTTCAAAAAGCTGCTTTCAGTGAATCAATCTGCAATGTTGTTTCAGTTATTCTGAGAGAGAAAACTTTCTCCCCCCTCCTCTTCTCCTTTGGAAATTTGGTAACCATAGTTTCTGTATCCTGCTGAGACTTGATATGTAGAGCTGTATTCTACCTGCTATTAAGCTGCTGATAGCAGTGTTTCTGTTGCAATTTATGAGCAACGTCAGTTGGAGGCAGAGAGTATTGTACACACTATATTTTCCCAGCTGGAGACCTCCGTGAATGGAAAGCAAAAACATGAATACACATGCACTGTGGGCTTGAGGGAATAAAAAGGCAGGGAAGAAAGTCAGCAGGCTAAAATCAGGTGGGTGGTCCTGATGATAAACCAAGTAGATAATAAAATATTCAAAGGAAGCTCCAACTAAATGGTCAGGAAACAAAGATACACAATATAAAAGCAAAGCCCAGAAAAGTCTTTTTTTTTTCTGCCTGTATGTCTCCCGCTCAATTATTAGATTGGTAACGTGCCAAGACTCACCTGACCACCTGGGGTTTTCAAATAACTTGCCATAACCAAAAGGTCATGCGAAACCACGGAAACAAATCCCATTCCACATTAAATTTCTAACGAGGTCTCCAGCCCACAGTGAGTACAACACATCCAATTTCCAACCTTCTCTTCTAAATGCCTCCACTCACACAATACCTCAAGAGTCAAATTTCTCTCTTTGCCCGTAACCCAAAGTATTTTACAAGAAAACAGAAATTGGCTTTTATTCTTGTGATTAAGCAACAAACACACATGGTATCTATCGTCCTCGGGCTCCTTTATCATGGAGTGCACAGAAAAGATAACGGAACTCATGAAGGCCCGATTCTACAGAGAAAGAAAGGATCCAATAGTGATTCCAGAAATTACCCAGAAAAATGATTAAAAAACGGAAAGACAATTTCTTCCCCTAAATACACTACTGAGAAATGACATAAAATACCAGTGATTAGCACCTCACTAAATAAACTTGATTTAATTCTTCCTCACCTAAATAAAATGTGGAATTGGTTTGTATCAGTGGTTCCTGTTAGAATTACAGGGGAAAAGTTTTTATAATAACCATACCGTGCTCTGACCCCTAAATATCGTGATTCAGTTGATCGGGGTTCCAGGACCAGCACTATTTAAAAACACGATTAGTATCCTTCGTTCCATGAAAGTAATCAATCTCAGAAGAATGAATCAAACTATGCCCTCAGTAACAGCAGTAGGCTAGACTGACTGGGAAAACGCAATAACTGTTTCCAGTACTAAAGGAAAAATGCATACAAAATGAATAACTACAAAAAGCAAAAGGATCATTCACTTATTTTCAATGGAACATAGTTTAAGATTTTTCCCAAGGTAACAGTAGAGCAGATGCTCAATCTAGGTGTTCAATTGTCTTCCTAATCAGAATTTAATGTTTTTGATTCAGACACTCATCTCCCAGTACCAACAATATAAAATAAAAATACCAAGCCTGTTGAATTTATCAAGCCCAGAGCTAAAACAGGAGAAAAGTGATTACCATTTAAATAGCAACATGAAGTTCTTTGAAGAAATAGCCTTTTGATGTTAGCATCTCAAATCTTAACATTGTTCAGAGGAAACCCAGAGAAAACAAATACGTATCCTAAAAGTTCTTTCATCAGAGTGGAGCGTGAACCCAACTCGTTTATCATAGGCTTGTATTCAGTACATGGTGACAGCAGGAAAGTTCTACTAAATTAAGGTGACTTGCTAAGAAAAAACAAGGAAGGGGAAGTACAATGGACTGGCTTCTAAAATGGCAGAAAAAAATATAACATGAGAGACTGAGCACATGCAGTTAATAAATTTCTGGAGACCCCAATATCCAATGAAGGGGATCTAACTCTAGTTTCTACATGTCTCCACACACCCAATCCCCACCATCAATGTGAGCACAGTTTGTGCATCTTTCAAATGGATTCTGCACAAAGTTGGGAATATTTGTCATTATTAAACTCTGTCTCTTAACTCACACGGGAAAGGATATCCTTCTACAAATGACTGCAAATCTCTTACAGATGATTAGAAACACCAGACAGTATGATGTATTATATACATCTCCCACTCTTAATTATCGTGCAATTGATTAACCAGTTGGTAGATTAAACAGGCTGCACATTATTCAGACACTACGAAACATTCATATTTATCTTCCAACCACAAGAGGTGGTCTTAAACTTTACATTTCTAGTCGCTCACACAATGCTAGGCACGGAACGGATTTCGGGCAATTCTACTGAAGGTTCTTGGCTTTTCACCTTTGCTTGGTTATTTGTTTGTTTTTAATATATTGGTGTATTGATTACTTCCACAAGACCAAATCATGTAAATGAAACAGAATGAAACACAAACCAGACGACAGCCCCAAATTTTAAAAAGACTAGGGTGGGGCGGGGGAGGACAGGGGAGAAGACCGTCACCTACAACAAGACTTCTTCTTGGGTTTTGGCTTTCATTTATCCACGATATCCCAAATCATAATCAACGTTTGAGAATGTGCTACATTCTTATCATCGGACGTTCATCTCTGAATAGGCTTTTTATTTCAGACTTACGCAGCACCTAGTTTCCCGTTATTTAACTACAAAAAGAGAGCAATTGTTCAATTAAATTACAACACTGACACCTTTTCCTGCTTATTACATTTTCCTAAATCTTAAAGACTTTTGTCTTCTTTATTCATAAGATAGTGAGTGCCTACAAAGCAGGTTTCATTGCTCAGAGGCAAAGCAAGTCAATTATAAGAAAATCCACCCACAACTATAATATGGTAATAGGCCACGTTTCCCAAACTTGCCCGATCATAAAACCACCTGTGGAGCTCGGGGTTCCCAACCATTCCTCTGGAGATTCTGGGTGCAGGGGGTCTGCATTTTCACATGTATTCCATGTAAATCTTATCATCAGGCAAAGTTGCACAGACCTCTTTGGGTCTCGTGCTGCATTCAAGGAGCCCACAGTTGAGCACTGAGGTTCCCAAACTGCTGCACGTTAGAATCTCCTGAGTTGTCTTTTAAAAACCCTGAAAGCTGCCCGAATTTAAATTAAAACCTCTGAGAGTGGGTCCCAAGCACCAGCATGTTTGAATTTCCCCAGGTGACCCCAGTGGACAGCCACATTTGTAAACGAATGATCAACTCTAGTTTACTGGTTCTCAACCCTGAGGGCCCATCAGAAAAGCCTGTAAGAAGTTACAAAGAAACTAACAAACAAACAAAAAAACAATGCCTAGACTCCATCTTCAACCAACTGAGTTAGAATCTTTGGACATGAGACCTGAGCCATGGCATTTTCCCAAAGCTCCTAAGATGACTCTAATGTGCAGTCTGGGATGAGAAAAATGGGTCTAGTAGATTCTAAAGTTAATAAAAAGTACTTAAACAACTTAATAAGCTTGTATCCAAACACCTTTTCTCGGCCAAGCACATGACTATGTTTGTCCAGGAGAATAACAAATTCCAAACAAAACAGTGTCTCCTCTGAAAGAGAGTGCAACTCAGCTGGTCAGATAAATAATACACTAAATGAAAGAACAAGAGAATATTGGGACTTCCCTGGAGGTTCAGTGGTTAAAACTTCACACTCCCGATGAAGGGGGTACAGGTTCGATCCCTGGTGGGGGAACTAAGATCCCACATGCCCTGTGGTGAGAACATTAAAAAGAACGAGAGAATATTACAAACTATCAGTAAGGGCAAACTTTATAGAACTCTGAATACCTAACTGTTGAGAGGGAACTTAAAAAGTTCTTAGTAAGTGCCAGGTCATGTCAGCTAGGTGCCCATACCATTTAAAAGCAGACAGATTCTTTTTTTTTTTTTTTTTAACATCTTTATTGGAGTATGATTGCTTTACAATGGTGTGTTAGTTTCTGCTTTATAACAAAGTGAATCAGTTATACATATACATATGTTCCCATATCTCTTCCCTCTTGCATCTCCCTCCCTCCCACCCTCCCTTTCCCACCCCTGTAGGTGGTCACAAAGCACCAAGCTGATCTCCCTGTGCTATGCGGCTGCTTCCCACTAGCTATCTATTTTACGCTTGGTAGTGTATATATGTCCATGCCACTCTCTCACTTTGTCACAGCTTACCCTTCCCCCTCCCCATATCCTCAAGTCCATTCTCTAGTACATCTGTGTCTTTATTCCCATCTTACCCCTAGGTTCTTCATGACATTTTATTTTTTCTTAGATTCCATATATATGTGTTAGCATATGGTATTTGTCTTTCTCTTTCTGACTTACTTCACTCTGTATGACAGACTCTAGGTCCGTCCACCTCACTACAAATAACTCAATTTCGTTTCTTTTCATGGCTGAGTAATATTCCATTGTATATATGTGCCACATCTTCTTTATCCATTCATCCTATGATGGGCACTTAGGTTGCTTCCATCTCCTGGCTATTGTAAATAGAGCTGCAATGAACATTTTGGTACATGACTCTTTTTGAATTATGGTTTTCTCAGGGTATATGCCCAGTACTGGGATTGCTGGGTCATATGGTAGTTCTATTTGCAGTTTTTTAAGGAACCTCCATACTGTTCTCCATAGTGGCTGTACCAATTCATATTCCCACCAGCAGTGCAAGAGTGTTCCCTTTTCTCCACACCCTCTCCAGCATTTACTGTTTGTAGATTTTTTGATGATGGCCATTCTGACTGGTGTGCGATGATACCTCATTGTAGTTTTGATTTGCATTTCTCTAATGATTAATGATGTTGAGCATTCTTTCATGTGATTGTTGGCAATCTGTATATATTCTTTGGAGAAATGTCTATTTAGGTCTTCTGCCCATTTTTGGATTGGGTTGTTTGTTTTTTTGTTATTGAGCTGCTTGTAAATTTTGGAGATTAATCCTTTGTCAGTTGCTTCATTTGCAAATATTTTCTCCCATTCTGAGGGTTGTCTTTCGGTCTTGTTTATGGTTTCCTTTGCTGTGCAAAAGCTTTGAAGTTTCATTAGGTCCCATTTGTTTATTTTTGTTTTTATTTCCATTTCTCTAGGAGGTGGGTCAAAAAGGATCTTGCTGTGATTTATGTCATACAGTGTTCTGCCTATGTTTTCCTCTAAGAGTTTGATAGTGTCTGGCCTTACGTTTAGGTCTTTAATCCATTTTGAGCTTATTTTTGTGTATGGTGTTAGGGAGTGTTCTAATCTCATACTTTTACATGTACCTGTTCAGTTTTCCCAGCACCACTTATTGAAGAGGCTGTCCTTTCTCCACTGTACATTCCTGCCTCCTTTATCAAAGATAAGGTGACCATATGTGCGTGGGTTTATCTCTGGGCTTTCTATCCTGTTCCACTGATCTAGCTTTCTGTTTTTGTGCCAGTACCATACTGTCTTGATTACTGTAGCTTTGTAGTATAGTCTGAAGTCAGGGAGTCTGATTCCTTCAGCTCCGTTTTTCGTTCTCAAGATTGTAAAAGCAGACAGATTCTTGATGAAAATTACTAAGGGTGATTTGGAGTCATGGGTTTGAGATAAACAAACAAAGTCTTCTGGAGCCTTCCAACTTGACTGGTTCTTTTATCTTTAAAGAGTGTTTTCCTATAGAAAAACTCTAAAACACTCTCAATCCAAGTTCCCTTCAACAACCTTAAGGGCTAGTATGCCTGTGGCAGTTTACATAATGTCAACCATACATACAATAATGATACAACTTTTCCATCTTTAAAAAAGGGATTTTATGTCTATTAATGTTTTTATACTTACTACATCCATAACCCCATTTTACACATGAGAAAAATAAGTCCTAAGGAGTTTGATGACTTGCTTAAACGTCTCTAGTCTATACTAGGATACACTCCATGAGACTACAGCCATCCTTTACTTAGAAATAAATATCTTTAATCTATCCGTTATTTAAGGAAAATTCATTTACTCAATCATGTTTATGCCCCCCTTCGGAGTGCTGGCTACCACTGCAGGCTTGGAAAACAGCGGTTAGCAAGACAGACTCCATACCTACATACCAAGTGGGACAAGACACATAATAACGAAGCACGGAGCTACAATCTTAGGTACTAAGTTCTTGAAGAAATAAAGCAGTATAAGGGGTTGAAAAGTAACAGGAGAGAAGTTAGTTTGGGGATGGGAGTCAAGGAATGTTATTCTGGGGAAGTAATATGTAAACCAAGACAGACATTGAGAGTGGGCCACGCAGAGACCTAGGAGAAGAGGGCTTTGTGCAGAGAGAAAAGGGAGGCAAAAGCCCCTGGGCAGCAAGATGAAGCTCCAGAAGACATGTAGAGTTCTTCTTAATTCAACGTGGCTGCTCTTGGAAGACATACTTGAAGAGTGGTACATATTTATGGAGAACCTAGTGTGTTCTCAACTTTATAGAGGTTGAAGAGAAGCCATCAAAGGCTTTTAGTGAGTGCCACTAGAGAAACATAACCAGAACACCTAGTGGCAAGTGCAAACAATAAATGCTCCATGAACCCAGGAAGGAGAGGTGAAGATAGCGCCTGTAAGTGAAGCAGGTATTTCTTGTTGGTTTTCTTTTCTGTTGGCTCTCGTTTGTCTTTTTGATCTTAAAATTCCATTTGACTCTTCAAGTTGCAGTTTTAACAAACATTAATGAAATGCATTTTGCAGCAACGAGGACTTTTATCTGGACCACTTTTAAGAGCAGAGAAATAAAGCTACTGTTCTCTTATACTGTCGTGTAAATACAGGCCTTTCTTTGAAGTGCGTAATAAATGGCCATTTTATAATCTATAATACCTGAAATATTTTGTGGCATACCCTCTTAGCACAACAAATCTTTAAAATAAAAAAAACTCAGGAGAGTGTTTAAAGTAGATTGGTTTGTTTAAAAACTGGCTTAGGACTTCCCTGGTGGCACAGTGGTTAAGAATCTGCCTGCCAATGCAGGGGACACGGGTTCAAGCCCTGGTCCAGGAAGATCCCACATGCTGCGGAGCAACTAAGCCCGTGTGCCACAACTACTGAGCCTGCGCTCTAGAGCCTGCGAGCCACAACTACTGAGCCCACGTGCCACAACTACTGAAGCCCGCACACCTAGAGCCTGTGCTCCACAACAAGAGAAGCCACTGCAATGAGAAGCCAGCACACCGCAACAAAGAGTAGCCACCGCTCAATGCAACTAGAGGAAGCCCACGCACAGCAACGAAGACCCAATGCAGCCAAAAAATAAATAAATAAACAAATAAATAATTTTTTTAAAAACTGGCTTAGATACTAGGAGACATATACAAGAATGTTCACATGGAGGACGTCTGAAATAGCCAAGAACACAATCCAAAAGTCCATGGGCACAGGAATGGATAAATAATAAGGGTATAGGGACCTCCCTGGTGGTGCAGTGGTTAAGAATCCACCTGCCAATGCAAGGGACATGGGTTCAATACCTGGTCCAGAAAGATCCCACATGCCACAGAGCAACTAAGCCCATGCGCCACAACTACTGAGCCTGCGCTCTAGAGCCTGCGAGCCACAACCATTGAGCCCGCGAGCCACAACTACTGAGCCCGTGAGCCACAACTACTGAACCCACACTCCACAACTACTGTAGCCTGTGCGCCTAGAGCCCGCGCTCCACAACAACAGAAGCCACCACAATGAGAAAGCCTGCGCACCGCAACGAAGAGTAGCCCCTGCTCACCGCAACTAGAGAAAGCCCGTGTGCAGCAACGAAGACCCAACGCAGCCAAAAATAAATATAAATTTTTTTTAAAAAAGGAGTGATATCTATAAAATAAAAAAAAAAAGAGAGAGAGAGAGAAGCAGCAGCAGAGTGGGATGAAGGAAGGGCCATCAGGGGGTTTCAAAGGTCCTAAAACTACAATTTTCTATTTCTGCATCTAGGTGGCAGGAAATACATGTTTGCTTTCATGTTGTTCTTTATACCTTACACATAGGTTTAAAATAGTATTTTCCATATATTTAACAAAACAAGTTTTTAAAACTGACTGAGCAAGAACTCAGATAGATCATCTTTGCCCACATGCAGCTCTGGCTTATTTCACAATTGTATATAAATGTCTCGCTGGAAGTGTAAGTTTAACATCCTTTCTTCAATTATTCAGTGTGTTGATGAACATAGGCTGAAGAAAAGGAAAACGCCTGAAAATGCAAGGCAAGTAGTGAGTGGAAGCAGTTTTCCCTGAAAAGCCGTGGAACGCCGGGGCTGGCCCTTTGCTGACAACATGGGGCCGGTGGTGTCCTGATCTGCCCAACCTGGCACAGGGGCTTGTGTGGCCCATCTTGGCAACATTCGCTTCCAAGGGGGGCCTTCCGCAGGAAACCAAGGATTAATTTCCCCGAGGCTCAGAGGCAAGAACTTCCAAAAAAGGGAAAAATCAAACTATTACATATCCATGCAAATCAAAATTCACAGACCAGTGGCAGGCAGCCAACGCAACTATTTCAGGTCTGCTCTCCCATCTGCTTGGCCTGTTAACTGTCGGGAAATACAAGCAAATCGCTTCTTCTGCGACTAAGTCTCAACAGGGCTCCTAAAAACCAGACTCCATGATGCAACTTTAATAAGACAGAACAGCTTATTATGATCAATAAAGCACAGCCTTCCTGCAGTTGCAGAGCCAAAAGTGGCTCCAATGCCTCTTCGCTGGACACAGAGCACGAACACCATTCCCACCCACCCCCAGCATCTCGGAAGGCCCGGGGCCAGGAAAGGCTCCCACACCAGGAAGCAGCTCTGTCCCGGTCCCCCTCCACACAAGAACCCAAAGGCCTTCTCATCCTGCAGCTTTTATTAGCCCCAATATACAGTAATTAATTTACTGCAGGCTCTTAATTCATAAATGGATCAAATAAAGCCCCACATGGCTTCTGGCAGCTAACCCTTACTAAATTACGGTGACTAGAAGTTTGTTTAAATGCAGCCCGTAAGTCCAACACGGCCCCCTCAGCTTGTAAAGTTCAATTAGAGAGTTCTTAAGCTCATTGTGTGCCTTAGAGCTTCAAAGAAGGCATTATTCACGCGTCTTCCATTGCCAAAAAAGGAAAGCTGGCATCGATGAAGCAAATTC
This sequence comes from Phocoena sinus, assembly GCF_008692025.1. Taxonomy (NCBI): domain Eukaryota; kingdom Metazoa; phylum Chordata; class Mammalia; order Artiodactyla; family Phocoenidae; genus Phocoena; species Phocoena sinus. Next base: position 69,241,840 of record NC_045765.1, on the reverse strand, counting down.
CTAGAATGTTGATCCAGGCGTTACCAAGAAATGCTAAAACTCCAACCCTCAGTACCCAAACGCCTCCACTTTGGGACAAAATCTCAGTGAACTGTGAAAGACTAAAAGTAATCGAATTAACTATAGAAATCCACATAATAACGAAAGTTCTGACCAAGAGTGTACAAACATAACCACCCACTAGAGTTTCTGTTTCTATGGTCCCCGTATAAGTACCACTGGTGGGTTCCTGTAAAAGTCTAAACAGGCTGAGGGCTTAATCAGGGGCCAGAAAGGACATCTTGGAAGTGTCGCCTCCACGACAATGGGCTGTCATCTCAGTTCCCACTCTCGTACTTACAACTGGTAGGCAAAGCCCGGGTGCAACCTGGTCAAGTTCAAATCTGACTGCATTTGCTGACGTCGCACACTGGTTGCTGGATGTGGGTGTTTTTTGTACGCTGTCTACTTCAGGCAGGCCTGATAACAGCTCTACTCAGGCGAGTGGGCAAGAACTTTCATTCTGATGCTTCCCTTCCCAGCAGGTAAGTGACCGGACGCCAGTTGGCCTTCCCACGGGAGGTTCTGTGGTTACCCTCAGATATGAAAACAGATTAGTGTATTTTCCCAAGAGCACACCATTAAGTCAGAAAAGTCCCGGGCAACCAATCTCCTCGACTGTCTGCAAAAGAAGAACCTCTTGCTGCCAGCTCTGTAAACGTCCAGGCTTCCCTACTGTCGTGCAGGAGACTTAGATGAAGAAGCAGGAAAACAATTCCACCGTGAGCTACTGCTATGGAGGTCAAGGCTCTAAATCTCCTTGAAGCTGAAAACAAATTAGCAGCTTTGCCTGCATCAAGCCAACCCTCTGAAAGAAGGCTTCTTTTCACTCCAGTATTACAAACTATGCTCCTCGAAGATAACACTTTTAGGGATATAAAAATGTTTCCTGCCGCTTACCGCCTGTCGCCTTATTGACTAGACCGGCAGAACCGTGCAAAAGCCCCGCAAGATCCCTGTGAGAGCCAACAAGGGTTTGAGCAACGGGAAGAGGGGACAGGCGGAGGGGGGTGGTTTTAAAGTCATGGGCAAAACTCTTCTCAATACTCTGCAATGACCTATATGGGAAAAGAATCTGAAGAGTGGATATATGTAGAACTGATACCCCTTGCTGTACAGCAGAAACTAACACAACCCTGTAAATCAACTACACGCTAACAAAAATTAAAAATTAATTAATTAAAAAAATAAAGTCATGGGCTAACTTGACCTCCTTTCTCTTCACCATGCATTCACTCAGACAACACTTATTTACTGGCTGCTTACCCATGTGCTTGGCACTAGGGATACATGCACAAACCAGACAGACAAAAAAATGCCTCGCGGTAAGCTATGGATGTGATATTTACAATCAACTTTTACAGTCTTTATACTCAATAAAGAAGGTAAGTACCCTTCATTATACAAAAGTAGGTGGACTAAAGGAAAAAGCTCCTTTCTAGGCTGAGAAGAAAAACTTGGAAATGCAAGTAATTGCATGTGCGTTGGTTAAGCGAGCAGAGTGTTTCCAGATACCCCTGGGGCCTGGTTCTACCACAGGACACGGCCAAGGGACCTTGGCTTTCATGAGGTGCCTTCAACACAGCTGTTCTTTGTAGAAGGAAGTGCTTCGGCCAAGGGACCTTGGCTTTCATGAGGTGCCTTCAACACAGCTGTTCTTTGTAGAAGGAAGTGCTTACGAGGTCTGTCTCAACTTCAGAGTCTTAGACGTGCAGATGTTAAAGGGTTAGTCAAAACCAGGGGGATAAGAGTTTTGCTACAAACACTGAAAGGAATTTGTGAAAAACCAGCTTGGTGAACAACTCATGTTGCTAACTGAAGATAAGAAGAACAGAGTTCAAGCCCAAAATAATGATCTGGCCAGGACCTAGAAGGGAGGTGGGTAGAGCTGGGGTTAGGGAAGAATCTGTCCATTCCAAAAGCTACTGCATTTCTTTTGCTTAGATAACGAATAGCCAAACAAAAAAGGCGGTTTGCTGTTTCATTTATATGCCACTGTTTTAAGTTCCCAAACTTAGAGTCTGTCTGAAAACCAAGCATAACCAAAGCCACATTTAGGGGTGGGGGTGGGGGGGAATAGGCCAAGTAAGCCATGACAATAATAAATTAAATGACTTGATCTCTCTATAGAAGTGATCGTTATGACGGCACATTCCAAATCACCTGAAGTTATCTCAATTTCAGGCCATGAAATAAACGGTAGCTACCAAGAAAACTCAACAAAGGAACTTGAGGCTTGTTAAGAGCTTTCTCATCTGTATAATGGAGATAATATCATAGTTACTAAAAAAAACAGGAAGATGAGATTTTTTATACAATGGAGAGTGAAACCATCACCCATTTTCCCCTGAAATGGGTACCCCAAAAGCTTGGTAGCTAGGAAATCAGAGAAGGCTTTTCTGGGGAAACTGATCAAAGCAAGAGAAAAGGCAGCTGGGAGACCCCTAGAGAAACGATCCACCCAGACCTCCCTACACCACCAAAAAGGTCCACCCAAGATTGTGAAACCTCAAACCAGCTTCTTAGCATATCATTCACTGTCAGCGAAGGACATCTGAGGAAAATCTCCAACACCAAAGACAGGGGCCAAAACAAACACAAACAAAAAAAGGAACTTAAGAGAAATTAGAAACAATGCTGAGAGAATAAAAAGAGGGGGAGAAGGGAAGGAAAGAGAGAGGGAGGGTAATTAATACCTTTGGGGAAATGAGCAGACACTGCATTCATGAAACTAGAATAGGAGGCTTTTAAGGAAACAATTCCAGTAACAATAAGAGCTTTTAGAAATGAAAATTCTATGAGAACGGATCTCCTTTTCAATGTAAAAACTGAAATATAAAGTTGAGAAAATCTCCCCAAATCAGAAAACATATAAAAAGCCTACTAAGCCAGAGATCTGAAAAAGGAGGGAAAAGATGAGAAAAGTAGAAGATTGATACAGGAGGTTCAACTTCTACATAAAAGGAGATCCAGAAACAGAGAACATAGAAACAGATTTTACATCCTTTCCAAAGAAATACATCTACAAAACTTCCAACCCTATAAGGCCTGAGTTCCCAGTGACAGGACCAAGTACAGTACAACAAATTAAAGAAGGATGTCACTGAGAAATGTCAAAATGCTGGGGACAAGGAAAAGACGAAGGCTTGGGAGTTGGGCGAACAAACAGGTATCAAACAGGATGTCAAATCAGGATGGTGTTGGACTTGTCCAAGACAACACTGGGCGGCTCAAAGTTATAGAGCCTTGAGAGAAAATGATTTTAACCAATTCTTCATGGAGCCACTATTATCAATCAAGTGAGAGGGTAGAAGGAAAACATGTTCAAACGTCAAGATTTCAAAATTTGTACTTCCCATGAACTCCTTCTTAGGAAGCTACTGGGAGACGTGCTTCACCAAAATGAAGGGACAAAAGCAAGAGAGAAGAGTACACAGGCCCAGAAAATAGGGTATCCAACCTAAAGGGCAAATGGAATGAATCTTCAGCATGTACGAGAGAAAGCTCTGATTTTCATACCTCTGCATAAGGCCTGAGCTATCAGTCCAGATCGGAGCAGATCAGAAGACTCTAGAGAGACTGCCCCGAAAGATACAATGTCTAGAAATGCTTGAGGTACTGCAACAAACTGAGAGGCAGTTTATAATTCTGGCATGATAGTTTGTGGTGAGTTAGTGATGGGCACATAGAGCATTAAGCAAACAAAAAATAAGACAATTATTACCTCCAGGGAGAAAGCTGGATGAGGAAAGAAGGGTAATCATAGTACATGGCTGTATTGTGAATAATGTATGCATAGTCATGATAATGTTAACACTGGATATTGACCTAACCCGAAATTTCTTGTGGAGGACAGCCTCTATGCTGGCCTCTAAAGACCCTGCTTCTTCCTATTCACATCCTTGTGTGATGCCCTCCCCCAGACTGAGTTTGAGTTTGAGCTGGACCTCCTCACTTCTTATGACTAGAATGGCAGAAGCGAACAGTTGTCATTTCTAACATTTTTACAAGGACTCCAGCCCATCTTGGGCTAGCTGTCTCCTGGGTCTTGCTGGGGAAATAAGCTGCCATGCTACGGGCAGCCCTACCATGGGGCACTGCAGGGAATTAAGGTCAGTTCAACAGTCCCTGAAGAATTAAAAGCCCACCAACAACCAAGTAAGTGAGATGAGAGGTGGGTCCTGCGACCCCAGTCCGGCCTTCAGTTTACTGTGGCCCCAGTCCCACAGACTGATTGACAGCCTGGGCCAGAAGCACCCACCTAAGCTGCTCCCAGATCATTGGCCCATGGAACCTATGAGATAATAAATGTTCGCTGTTTTAACTTACTATGTTTTGGAGTAATTTGTTACACAGCTATAGATAACTCATAACTATATTGGGGAGGATGGGAGGCAGTAGAAGACATTTTACTGTCTTTTGTGTTGGGAGGGAGGGGCGTAAGAGAGCTGAATCATCTTCTATAATAAGAGGTTAATACAAAAAAAACCTAAAACTGAAAAATAATAGCCATGTAAACAACTGTTTTCAAAATAGAGAGAAAAATATCAATGAAAAGAGTTGAAAGTAGGGCTTCCCCGGTGGCGCAGTGGTTGAGAGTCTGCCTGCCGATGCAGGGGACACGGGTTTGTGCCCCGGTCCGGGGAGATCCCACATGCCATGGAGCGGCTGGGCCCGTGAGCCATGGCCGCTGAGCCTGCGCGTCCGGAGCCTGTGCTCCGCAATGGGAGAGGGCACAACGGTGAGAGGCCCGCGTACCGCAAAAAAAAAAAAAAAAAGAGTTGAAAGTAGTTAGTTGCTTCAGGCAAGGAGGAGCTGGGTGAGGGAAAGGTGGAACAAGAAACTGCTGGGCCTCAGAGAACTATGTTGCTTTTTTTTTTTTTCCGGTACGCGGGCCTCTCACTGTTGTGGCCTCTCCCGTTGTGGAGCACAGACTCCAGACGCGCAGGCTCAGCGGCCTTGGCTCACGGGCCCAGCCGCTTCGCGGCATGTGGGATCTTCCTGGACCGGGGCACGAACCCGTGTCCCCTGCATCGGCAGGCGGACTCTCAACCACTGCGCCACCAGGGAAGCCCTATGTTGCTTTTTAAACTATATACATGTATAATCAGATTAAAAGTTAAAAAGATTTTCTTAGGTCTCCCAAGGCAAAAGAAATAAAAGCAAAAATAAACAAATGGGATGGAATCAAACTTACAAGCTTTTGCATAGAAAGGAAAACTAAACAAAATGAAAAGACAACCTACAGAAAGGGAGAAAATATTTGCAAATGATACAACCGACAAGAGATTAATTTCCAAAATATACAAACAGCTCATACAACTCAATAACAAAAAAACAAATAGCCCAATCAAAAAATGGGCAGAAGACCTAAAGAGACATTTCTCCAAGGAAGACATAAAGATGGCCAATAGGCACATGAAAAGATGCTCAACATCATTAATTACTAGAGAAATGCAAATCAAAACTACAGTGAGGTACCACCTCATACCGGTCAGAATGGCCATCATCAAAAAGTCTACAAATAACAAATGCTGGAGAGGGTGTGGAGAAAAAGGGAAGCCTCCTAACACTGTTGGTGGGAATGTGAGCTGGTGTTCTCACTATGGAGAAGAGTATAGAGATTCCTTAAAAAACTAAAAATAGAATTGCCATATGATCCAGTAATCCTACTCCTGGACATATATCCAGAGAAAACCCTAATTCAAAAAGATACATGCACCCCTATGTCCACAGCAGTGCTATTTACAAAAGCCAAGACATGGAAGCAATCTAAATGTCCATCAACAGATGAATGGATAAAGAAGATGTAGTGTACACATGGAAAGCGCATCCACACAATGGAATACTACTCAGCCATAAAAAAAAGAATGAAATACTGCAATGCCATTTTCAGCAACGTGGATGGACCTGGAGATTATCATACTAAGTGAAGTCAGTCAGAAGGAGAATGACAAATATCACATGATATCACTTATATGTGGAATCTAAAATATTACACAAATGAACTTATTTACAAAACAGAAACAGACTCACAGACACAGAAAACAAACTTATGGTTATCAAAAGGGAAAGGGGGTGGGGGAGGGATAAATCAGGAGTTTGGAATTAGCAGATACAAACTACTATACATAAAACAGATAAACAACAAGGTCCTACTGTACAGCACAGGGAACTATATTCAATACCCTGTAATAAATCATAATGAGAAAGAATATATATACACATGTGTATATACGATATATATACATTATATATACCATATATATATATATATATATAAACTGAATCACTTTGCTATACGCTAGAAACTGACACAACATTGTAAATCAACTATACTTCAATAATTAAATAAAAGTGAAAAATTAAACTAAACTACACGTATGTGTTTATTCTCATGCATCCAATCAATTCTCTATTATCACAGCAGTCATCTGGGCATTTTAGGGAGTCTTAACCAGCTGTAGATAGAGCAGAGCTAGAAGCTGTTGGACCTCAAGCAGGCAAATGACCAAGGGCTTGAAACCTGCTAATGAAATTGTGAGGATTCTACCTCTTAGGAATCTTATCAGATAACATCTTCAATGTGCTCCTTCTTCCTTGGAGTGTATCAGAGCATAAAATAAATGTCAGCCAAACTCAGACTAGACTCCACTTTATCTGCACAACTGCTAAAAGTTCAATAAATGATCTGAGTAAACAGATTCATTTCTGGAGACTCAGGCCATCCCCACCTGTTCAACAGAACCTGGCACTAACCCAGAGGGTGATTTAAGGGTAATACCATCAAGGCTGTGTCCTAAGAATTCTGTTCCGGATGCTTTAAGTCCGAAATAATTCTGGCAAGAACACTCTAAGATATTCACGTTCCTTTGCTCCCCAAACTTCAGGTATCTTCAAGAGAGGATGTACTCTAAACCCCACCCCCCATTTTCACACAGGAGGAAAGTGAGACAACACCCCAGTTCTCTTGATACCTGGTCTAGTGCTATTTTCTAGGGTTCTGGTTTTCCCTGGTACCTTGTCAAGCTTCCCTACAAGTCCAAAGGCATTTCTGAACTACATCATATTATTTAGCTTATGTAAAATACATTAGCTTTCACAGTGAACAAGAGCTATTTTAGGAAAAGCTGAAGAAGAAACAAACACTCTCAAAGAACTTCATTAGTTCATTACATACAGGTACACTTTTATAACAAATGGGGACAGTGGGAAGTAGAAGTTACCATTATTAGTTACAGTCACAGTTTTCCTTTTCCTTTCAACTAGTCTCCCTTTGCTCTTAAGACCAATACCTTCTAGCATCCCCAAAGTAATAGCAATCACACCATTTTGTGTTAATCTGGTTTTTCTCGTGGTTTAGTCACACGTTCTTTTCTCAAAAACCACTTGTCTAGTAGCCAACACAAACCGCAACACCAAGAACTCCTGAGGGTTCTACAACGATACATTTTTAAAAATCTGCTAAATGGACAGGTATCAGAACCACTGCAGCCAAGAGGAGAATTTTTAATTAAAATATTACAGGTGTTTCTTGCTTTATGCAATTGTGCCCTTCCAGAAAAATCTCGATACACAGTATTTTGTATGAAGTATAAAAATGTTCCTTTTGTTTAGTTATCATGGGGGACTATAAAGGCACATAGCCACTCAACATACTTTTTTTACTCAGGTACTGTCACTCTAAATACTTTTCACTATTCAAGTAACCAGAAAAAAAAAAAAAAGAAGTTCATATGCAATAGAAGAAAGGCCTTGGCTGCCTTCTTTGAAAACTGACCCTCTTTTGGGTTCTAATCAATCACATTACGCTTACCAACAGGCCTGGCACTCCTGCTATCCCTTGTCACTTTTCAATCATAATCACAATGAAATAAACAGGGCAATGACACCAAACGCTGAATCATAACAAGTTGAAGCTACCAGAATTTGCAGAGTGAATGAACAACACAAATTTCGGCTCCCTGACAATTCCCTAATATTCCTTTTTAAACACCAGACTTTTCTTTCTACTTCCCAAAATATGCAAAGGTTTACCCTGAGTAAAGGTACCCGAGTGAAGGGTGGCTACCCCTCTGGCAGAGATCTGCATCTCCCTTGGGTGAAATGTAGTGTAAAGCTTGACTCTATTGATCACGAGTGATCAGGCAGGGAGTCAAACGTGAAGAAAAAAGGGCTTATCGACGAGCCAGAACCCAGACCCCAGAGAATTTGGGTTAGCGGAATGACTCCTCAGAGGAGGGGCTCAGCATGGTCCAGCCCATATCCTTCTGAAACCTTGAGGTGAGGGTATGTGGGCAAGACTGGATTCCTCCCACGCCATCACTGAAGCTACTGGAACTCAGTGGCACTCGATTCTCCTTAAGACCCTACCTTGATTTCCACCCCAGTCATAAATTCCCCAGACTCCATTTTCCCCGCTTTGAGAAAACGCTAACCACAGCCTCAAATACTTAACGGTCACACTCAACATATGTCATGCTTTGTTGAAATTCCATACTTGGAAATGTGCTACTGCAAGAAAATGCAAGGTGGGCTGGTATGACTGATGATATTTACTTTTAGAAGGTATTTAATTCAAAAGCCAGATATAAAGTGAGATGTCCTAGAGGGAATACACTTCAGAGATTCTCTAGAAACTGGCTGAGGGTTTGAGGTTAACAGTCTCCTTCTGAATCACTGAAGAGAAACGTTCAGTCAATATACTTTTAAGTAGCTCACTGCATTCTGCTTCTTTGAAAACTGACCCCCCGTTCCCCCTAATCGGGTCATCTGTTCCACTACCCACTTCGCGCTTAACATCTTTTAGAACTCCCTGTGAATGTATAATGCCTTTTAGTCCCCCTACTAAGCAGAGGTCTTAAGGAAGAGACAACAACGTGACACTAGTGCTTTTGCAAAGCAGCCTGTCCCAGTTCCGGTCCACAGCCTCCTAACTTGTCTGCCCTTGACTATTCGAAGACTTCTGGAACTCAGAGCTCCTCTCACATGCTTGCTTACTGCAGCCACCCAGGTTCCAGGTTCAGAGAGCGCCCAGCCAATGCCCTTGACCCCAACGATGGTTCTTCTGCTCTTCCAGCATCCACCCTCTACAGGTTTGTTTGAACTAGAAAGAATTCCGTATGTATATATTCGAGGTGCTGGTAAGAAGCAGCTCTCTGAGAGCACTGGCTGGAACTGGGTGGCTTTTCATATTCTGGAGAGCTACTGGGTCTTCTCCTGAAGGTGCAGAAAGTGGTAGAAAGCAGTCTTCGTTGGCTCTCTTTAAACAAGTCGATCTCTGCTGCTACTCAGGCGAAATAAGACACATTAACTGTTCTCCCTAGTCAGCTCTTTCAACTCAACTTCCTTCAAGAGTTGTCTGTCAACGTGGATACCAAGAAGACATCGACATGGCAACATACCAACGGTGCAGATGTACGTGTGAGCCCCTGAAGGGCTGGCGGGAACAGGCTGCCCACTGAGCCAGAAGAACATGTGGTACCGCCTCTGACGCATGGGAAGTGCTGGGCCTTTTTTTTTTTTTTTTTTCTTGTTAGGAAATATGGAGTCAAAAATGACATTTGGGGTATTTTTGTAAAAATATTTGGTGAATATTAAATTTTTTAAAAACATTTCCCTCTATAAGCCGAATTGAGTTCCCACATTTCAGTCAAAACCTCAAACTGACAAGCAAATGTTTATTTGCCTTTTAGCATATTTTTAAAATAATTGGTTATATTCATCCACACATACATCAACAAACACAGACTTAAAACTAGGCAAGGCTGATCATTTTAGGTAGAATCTAGAAATCCAGAAAGGGTACACAGTCACTTTATTTAGACTGTCTGGACCCCAGTTTCTCTAGAAGAATAATAGGGCTAATTACAGGAGTTTTCCACATAAATGAGATGCTAATTACATGGTGTTGGCAGAGCGATGTAAAGTTCCCGGGGCAAAACTGTTTAATTGTTCAGGTCTGCCAAATGTGTCATGTGCCATGTAAAGGAAACAGCCATACTTCTAACACCCGAGGACTGCAATACTATGAAAGCGTCTCAAATATATATTTGAGTCAGAAGGCATCATTAGGAAATGAATATATATGGGTGTGGTGAGTACATGATTGCTCGGTTTACTATTCAGTTAAAAGCAATTATCAAGTGAGCAGTAAGGGTCTTGCCTACCTCATATCACTTTTTATCCACCCCCCTCTTGGGTCTCCGGGCTGTTCCATCAGGCTTTGCTGGTTACTCTGTAATTGCGCCCATGAGCCTAATTCCCCCAACTTCGCTGAGAACAGCTTTTTTGCAATTTATGTTATTCCTTCTCCCTACAGCTTAGTTTGCTTTTGCCTGGGAAATATTAACCAAACTTCTCCGAAAACAGAAGGCCTGGGTACATATGGGAATCCTCTGGTAGGTATTACTTTTCAAAACTACCTGGATAGTTCTTCCTCCTGCTGTGTCTATACACAGAGGCTGCCAAGAGAAGGGGCTATGAGAGGAAATGGAATGCTGGGGGCAGGGCAGGGCTGGGGTGTGCCACAGAAAAATCCAAAAACTGCTGGCGTATGGCAAGTGACAAACTATATGTTATCAACAAATCATGCGGCCAAAGGTTGTCCTATAAAGATCCTGTCCTTCGCCTGTCCTTATTCTGAAGGAGAAGAACCCAAAAGAAAGATGTTTGCAGAGACAGAAACACGAGTGACTTGGATTCCTCCCAATTCAGAATGGATGCTTGACAGGCTAATTTTCTCCCCTGGGTGTTTGAATTCCTCAGATCTAAAAGTCTCTTTAACTTCTTTCACTGGGGGGGGGGGGGGGGGGGGGGGGCGGAAAGCTGTAATGTCATTCTAGACACAAGCAGGAATGAAACCTGAAGCTCCCTCCATCCAGAGCAAAGGCCTCCACCAGGCAAAGCACCGGCGGCACGCTCTCTTGGCAACGTCACTTCACGTGCACACCTGCCTTCTCAGGCTGGACCACTTTGATATTCACTACAAGGGGAAAGTCCCATTCCCATTCTGTCTAGGACAGAACCCTGGATATGGGCACTGAAAGCTCTGCATTTGACTTACAACCTCATGCCTTTTGTCATCAAAATGTCACTGAGGCCACAGCTGGGAAAGGTAACGGAGGAGGGCACTCCACCGGGCAGTGTGAACCGGTTCAACATTTTGGGAAAGCGGTTAAGCGGTTTATGTCTTCCAGTGCATTAAAAAAGCCTGTGTCCTGGGCTCAGCAATTTTGCTTCTTGAAAACTGATGCTAGCATAATAATCGCAAGTCCATAAAACAATACAAAAACTTCATGCACAAGGACGCAGTGCCAACAGCTATCTAAGGAGTTGAAGGCGATGTGAATAGCTGCCAAGAGAGGAATTTAAATTTTTTGCGTCCATTTTATATAATTTTATATCAATGTAATATGTGTCTTAGAAAGTATTTTAATAACATCAGAAATGCTTAACTTTTAATGTTAAGATTAAAAGGAGAGAAAGGAATATTCAAAAGTATACTACTGAATGATCTCCATTACAGTCTTTTAAATAGATATTTAAAAAGTTAAGAAAGAAATCAAATTGAAGTACTTGCCTGAATAGTGAGATCATAGATTTTTTTCTTTCTTTCCCCCAAATGTCTTAAAATGGCCATGTATTTCTTTTATAATCAAAAAATTAAAATCAGATTGAGGATGTAAATGATTGAAGGGAAGAAGCACGCCAAATATTTTGTTTCTCCTTTTTTGTGGAAATAAGTCTAATAACAGCAAGGTTGGAAGTAGAAATACAACAAAAAACATTGTCAGATTTTATAATGGCTTTAAAAAAAAAAAATCAGTGACAAAGTAGATTTCTGGAACTCTGTTTTCCAGATTGTGTAGGCCAAACTTAATTTAAAAGTAGCATATTCCTGAGTAGAAAGCGACACTATTCAAACTTAAACAGGTATCAAGACCATATCCCTTTGTTTTGCGAATTTACTCAACATTCAACAAATATGTATGGCGTACTTACTCTGTGCCAGGCGCCGGGGATCCAACAGTGAACAAAACAGATGGGATTTGTGCACTAAGGAAGCTTACAGCATAGTGGGGCTGAAAGGGATGGTTTGTATACAGCAACCCAGCTGAAGCTGATTCAATGACTCCTGCCAAAATCAGACGCTAGACCTATAAAGAATTTCCTATCATTCCACACTTAAAAATAAAAACTCCAGCTCTTACATCACTTTTTACTCCCTCTCTCCAAAGAGCACTTTGAGAGATATACAGGGTCTTTCGAGCAGTGACAGAAATCCAGAACACCCAGGAGGAGGTATGAAGAGCAAGGGCTCTAGAAGTCCAACCACCATAGGTTCAAATTCCCTCACCAGGTGTGCTGCCTTGCACAGGTGAAACCCTTTCTAAGTCTTCTCTTTTAAAACATAACACAACATTGTAAATCAACGATACTCCAATAAAAAAATCAAAAAAAAAAAAAATATATAGTAAGAGTGAGCTCACTTTGGATTTTGTCCTGAGGACTCAAAGGAAATTACCCGGCAAGCACGCCCAGCACAGTGCCTGGCACATAGTAAGTGCTCAACAAGCCTTTCCCTTATCCATAAAACACGCAGATTTACACATAAAGACAACAAAGAATCAGGTAAGGACAAAGATGTAAAAGTCTACAAAGTGGGGAACTGGGGTAAGTGGTAGTGACTGCTAATGAATACAGGGTTTCTTGGAGTGTAAAGAAAATGTCCTAGAATTAATTGTGGTGATGGTTACACAACTCTGAATACACTAAAAAGCCATCAAGTTTTACACTTCAAACAGATGGATTGTATGTTATGTAAATTATAGCTCGAGAAGCTGCCATAAAAAATTGTATTTAAAAAAGTCAATGGAATTTTTTTTTTTAATTTTTTTGTGGTACGTGGGCCTCTCACTGTTGTGGCCTCTCCCGTTGCGGAGCACAGGCTCCGGACGCGCAGGCTCAGCGGCCACGGCTCACGGGCCCAGCGGCTCCGCGGCATGTGGGATCTTCCCGGACCGGGGCACGAGCCCGTGTCCCCTGCATCGGCAGGCGGACTCTCAACCACTGCGCCACCAGGGAAGCCCCAATGGAATATTTTAATTCATATTTTAATCCAGATGGGCCAACAGCTATTCTTTGCAACCCATGAGACTGTGTGAATTTTGTAATTAGAAAATAGTATCTTCAGTTCCGAGTCACTATAATACTAAGACAGATTATTTTACCAACTCCTTTACAGGGAAAAGATAAACAAGCACACAGGACAATACCACACAGCCACAAATCTTACAAGACAACTTCTTAAATCTTTCACTATATATACCTTAGCTCGAAGGAAAGTTTAGTTTAAAATGTTTTACATTCTGTATTCACATACAGGACTATATTTAGCTGCAATATCAACCAACCAAAAGGGGAAACAAAAAGCCTTTAATACAGTGAGTTTGAAACTCACCACCTCATTACTTAACACCTAATGTCACCACCAAAATACATATACAAATAACACAAGAGAACAAATGTTTGATCCAAAAACATGAAGCTGAATCCTACCTGATAGCAGGTTATTTTTCACAATAACAAGAGGTGAAGTGACTGTCTGTGTTATGGCTTTCCAGCAAGGCACAATCACTCATCATATCCAGATTTTGGCCACGTTACCTCATCAGAAAAGCATAAAACAGGTCCAAGAAGCCATAAAGCAAAACTCAGGAAAATGGCCCAGACAATGCTTCCCTCCTCCCTTCCTGTCTCCTTCAGTCAACACATCTTTATTGAGCGTCTACTATGTGAAGACCTCGCCTCCATTTTTACCTTCTGTATTTTTCTATGAAGCTGCTAACATTAGTTTCAGTACTCTTTAAAAACAAATTGTGATACGAGCTTTGTAGTTGTTTATAATATACATCATCAAACCAATTTTTATTAAAAAAATTTTCACCGTTGTACACAGAATAATCAGAGGTAATTAAGCTGGCATACGGTCCCGCAAACATATGGATCTGATTTTCTATTTGGGCTGCGTTTTGCAGGTGAAAATGAGTAGCACTTGTACGCTGCGGAAGGGGCATCCTTTGAACTGCTCTTCCACCAATGGTGATGAATTTCAAGAAACAATCCGTACTTTCATCAGCAACCACCACTGCAACATGGCCCGGGAAGGTGACGGGGGAGCAAGCACGCCCAGCACGATACACAGAGTGGAAGTAACTAGTAGTTCTTTCAGCCCCTCAAAACCTCTGTGGAGTTTATGCTGAGGATCAAGGCTGGACCCTTTTTCTCATTAGCTCAGTGATTAAACAACTATGTTCACCTGCCAAGCTCACATCCTAGGGGCTGGTTTATCTCCACTGAGCACAGTACTGGTAGGGAGCCTGCCCACCAGCCATCTTAAAGTTCCCCATCACTGCACAGTTGTAATCATCACTGGTATGGCAGGTAATGAAATGCAGAAGTGAAAGTAGGCATCTTATTCCCCTTGTGAGTCAAAGCTGAACTTATAAGGTCACTGGGAACTACCTCGACAAACAGTAGTGTTTCAATCATTAAAGTACTCCACCAACTCCATGCTCAGTTACTAAAAATACAAAGTAAGCTTGGATTAATAGTTAATCTCTGGAATCAAGATTTAAAAAGAACGTTCTCTTTTCAAAAAGATTGGTAAGTAAGTACTGCAGAATAGGAATACCAATACCAAATATTAGATCGGTCGTCAATTACGTAGGATCATTTGCTTTTTAATGAATTAGCTTGAAACCCCCCCTACTGCACAGTTAAACACTATCCTCTTTATGACTTTGGAGATGCAGAAAAAGCAGAAGAATTTAAGAACATCTCTGACGGTTTAAAAATCATTTACTTCTCTAATCCAAACATGAATTCTCAAGATCCCTTTTCTTTCCTCAGAAAACACACAGAACATCAGTTGAAGGACCTGACATAAACAAGCATTCTTCCTCTCACGCTAGGTGTTTTCTCATAAGTCATCATTTGTACTCCCATCGACCCCTCTGAAAACTCTCAATGTTTTCTGAGTACAATCTTTTATTTGCTACTTTTATCAACTTTCCTTAATACTCTGAGTTTCTGAACTATTTCAAAAATAACTCAGCAGACCACTCAGAGACGAAGTTACAGTGTCTGGCTCACTGGAGAAACAAACTAAGGTCCACCCCACCGTACTAATAATAAATTAGGACGAGTGGTACACCAGTTAGTTGTGCATTAAACCCCTCAAAACCTATGTGGAGTTCATGTTCAGCATCAAAGCTGAACCCTCTTTCTCATTAGCACAGTCATTAAACAGCTATGCTCACCTGTCACACCACAGCATCTTGACAGACATTATCTACCCTGTAAGGTAAACATGGCAGGTGTCTCTGTCCATGTCATACCTGAGAAAATGAGACAATAATACACGTGACTTCCTTAAAGGGAAAAAGTTGAGCAGCTTGCAAAGGCCAGGACATCCCCTCTTTCCCCTGAGACAATGGTTCTCATCCTTGTTTGAACATTAGAAGCCCCTGGGGACATATGAAAAAAACACCAATGGCAGGTCACCAAACCAGACCAAGATGCCAGCCCAGACCATGGAGATACCTGGGAATGGTGCCTGGGCATCAGCATGGTTTAAAAGCTCTCCAAGTGATTCACAGGCACAAAGTGGAGGACCAGTCATCTCTAACCTACAGATGTTTAAAAGAACATCACTATCACCGGCAAACACCGATTTTCTTTCTCTCACTTCCTTTTCTTCGGTGGCTTTGCCTAAGGACAGAATGGCAGAGCTGTGGTAAACAACAGTCATAACAATGAATAATGGACCCAACCAAAACAAGTATGTTCTCAGGGTGGGCAAAAAAAAAAAAAAAACCAGTAAGAAACAGGATTCAAGAATCAAAAGGAAAACACATTCTCGAAAGCTAAAAAGCCAAGTTCAACACATAGGTATTCACATACATTGCTGTATACACCATGTTTTCTTTCTGTTTTTCCCTCCCCAAAAGAGCAAATTTTCAAACAAATAACTATACACTGGCATGTGTGTCACAAATGTCAGGAATGAAATGCTAAGGAAATTCCTTCTAACATCTGCAAGTAATTTTGTATAATACGTCATTGCTCCTATGCATTCACCTTAAAGAAGAAAGATCAGAGTAGAATAACTATATATCCAAATGCAGTAATAGTTTTGCTCTACTATTAAGCATGATCTGAAACCCACTAATTATTTCCAGAGGGAACTTCTCTCCTAACACTTTATTCCGAAGCGTAGTTTGGTTCTTAGGCAACCAGGACTTTATGGGCTGGCAGTAATACAAGTGGGAAAGTGTGATTAAAAGAACACTCCTCAAATGAGGAATTCCAAGCATAAGAAACAATTAGGTACCTAGTGGGGATTTCGTATTCCAGTTCTGCTGTTCCTACCACCTTCTAACGAAATCACAAGTACACTCAATATTCCCCCAAAGACTGCAGATAGGAGCTTTTAAGACTTCTAGGATCTTAAGACACACACACACACACACACACACACACACACACACACACACACAAGCTTCACATATGCGTGAATACACATAAATTGGGTCTGTGAAAAACACTACCAGTTATACAATATCTTCAAAACGAAAATACCAAGGAAGAGATTTTATTCAACTCAATCTATAGGACGTTAGTCAAAGGCAACTGACAGTTTTACAAATGCTCTTTGTTAGGGAAAACTTATACTAGAAACAGCCACAGCTTACTTTCCCTTCACTTCCCCCCAAATCCATCTTTTTTTTAGCTCTGCCAAATAAGTGGCTCCAAATGTGTTTGTTCTGTTTCTCTCTTTGTTTTTCCCGAAAGGGAAAAATTAATGGTCAAGTGGGTTTAATTTTTAAATCGGTACAAGAGCTTTAAACACACTGTACCGAAAAAAAATGCAAACGGAATGCTCTTGAAAATGGTTACACATTAAACACACATCTAATGACCCAGGCCTCTACTAAGGCGAGTTCTTAAATTCTACGGAGGTCAGAAGTTTAGTTTATTCAGCAAGAATAACTCTATTAACAGCTCCATCTCCTACTTGTCACCACAGTAAATATCCACACACTCCAAATCCTAGAAAATGTGAGGCAATTCAAAGGAGGCTGGAGCTGCTGAGGGCTCCACTGCTGTGCCTCAAAAGCTTCTAAAGCAACTGGTCTGCCATATGAATCAAGGGAAGCCACCCACGGGGACGCATGGATCACAGTGCATCAGAGCAGTTACATCAGACTTCGGAGACGGATTTTCAGAGAACAGGAAGAAAACGGGGAGGGCTTATGTACATCACTCCTAAACATTAATGATGATGAAAGCTCTTTAAGCACATGCCCAGAGTATCAGAATTCCTGATCAACTCATGTACTGCTATAGTTTTTAAACACAGATTTTTTTCCCCCCTAAATAATCTCATCTTTTATTAGAGGCCAAGGTTAAAAGGCAAAACCCAGCAGACTCCTAAGCACAGTGAAAAATAACGCAAGCCTTAGAGCTGTTCCAGAGCGACAAGCTTTCTGGATTTTTAATTTTTAATTTAATTTTACAACATCTACCATGCAGGAAGGTCGAAAGTCACACTGCGGGAACCTGTCCTATCACATGCTGGAATAAATAAAATCATGACAAGCCTTATACAGGTGGGCACCAAGTCATATCTAGGAAAGGGAAGACAGTGTTCCACCCTAAGGAGTCAATTATTCAAGTTACAAGAAAATCTGATTTTCAAGTTGATGGGAATTAACCCTTACTCTTTCCAAATCTTTTTGTTCCTGAAAGTCACCTCTACTAATTAACCTTATTAATGCCTTGATGCCTTTTCTATACTTTTCTCTCCAAGATGCCAGTCTGAAGCTCTTATCCACCACTTCTGCTCTAGGGAAAATCTAAGGGAAGATGCACTGTGTACAACCCACGGGCAATGAGGGAGAAGCCGTCTCCCCGCATGGACCCCTTGCACTGAACAGGGTCTAAACAGGCAAGCAAGACAGGAGAGGTTTAAGTCCCGCTCCTCTGACATCAATTCCTCCCAATGTGGTTGTGTAGTTCTGTTTTAAATGGCTTTCCAGTTAAAAGTACAAAGAGGGAGGAGCCCCAAAATCCCCAAATTTCTAAAACCAAGAGTAAATTTTAACTGTTGCTCAGTTCTATTTGAGCAGATAAGAGAGCTTCCCGTATCTACTGCTTTCATTCCCTTTCTCTGGTCACTTCTTACATAATTCAATCTTGCTTTTTCCTTACTGATGCTATCCACAAAAATTTTTAATCTAATTACCAAATCCATCCTACAAGAAGAGTACATTCAATGTAATATATAGAATTCAAATATTTTCCCCTTAAGTTTTTTTTTTTCCTATCTTGAAACAGCTTGGGCTGTTTTCTACCTTCTGACTACTATGCTTACACCTGTCACCTGATTTTCAGTCTTCATTTTTATTCTCATTCCCTAGTCTGTCACTGTTCTTAACTATTTTCTCCCAACCATTTCTCCCCCAACAATTACCCCCAATATATTCTCCTTTCCCATCAACTCGGCCTCTTTAGCATATATTTTACTTCCTCTCCTTTGAGTTTCAGCCTTCAATTTTTCCCCTTGATACAGAGGAACCTAAACAACGATTTTGTGTCTCAGATCCTTATTACCCTTATCTTTGCTCTGAACTCCTCTCCGGAAAGACCATGATATTGACAACAGTCATCTCCTTATCCTTGGCCAATCCAGCTCAGAGGAAAACATGTTTCCCCCGTGTTTTTTATTTTCCTTTGGTCCCCTGGTGTACCCTGGGGCATGCTTCCTTCTTATGTGCTCTCCTCTACTCACTCCCCCCGTGGAGCAATGCAGCTCTCTCCTTGATATTCAGTCTCTAATTATCTGTTGGCCTCTGTCAAGGACACTGGCCATCTGAAACACGCTCTACTTGATGATCATATGAGATGTGAGATGTGGCCAACCATGGTCTGGATCCACTGTCAGTACGACATACACCTGATGTGTATTTCCAGTAGCAATGAGACATTCACCCTGATCCATTTCTCTTGCACCTTGGGTTCTCTTATGACTAACGAATAGCACTTGCCAGAGGGCTTGCTGGGTTAAGGGCCGGGAAGGTGCTATGTTTCCAGCCACAGAAAAGAACTGACTGGCTCAAATGGGGCTTAGGCCTTTGACCTTGGTTTCATTAGCTCTCAGCACAACCAGCCACAGTCACATGACAGCAATGGCCCCTGCTAAATGCAGGAACCCTGTGTCGATTCAGAAGGGAAAATACAAGCCTCAACAACACGACGACACCCACACGGAGACAGATCTGTTAGCAAACCAAGAAGGAAATGAACTTGAGATCTATGTCCCATTCTGATTTCCATGACACCTCCTAGGAGAAAGGGTAACCTTCGCCCTGCTTCTCACAGGCCTTCCAAGTTAGCGCTTAAAGCGGAAAACCACTTTGAGGGACACCAGATTGCTCGTGAATGTAAGAGCAGCCACGAACAAAAAGAGAAACATAGCTCTTATTTCAACAAAAATCGAGAGAGCATAGAAACCACTTTTCTGTCCTCTCTGAACACCACACAGCAAATTCCCCTTACAGGTGGGACACACATACATCATGAGGAAGAGGGCATGGGAAAATAGATGAAAAATAAATTGTATTTACCTTCTTCTGTTTCATGCCACACGATCCCTTCCAAATTCACACTGGTCCCGGGTTCACAGGGCCCAAGACACTCTGGCTCTGTCACTACTCCAACTTCACACGTATTGACACCCACGGAACGAGTCCGAACCAAAAGCTGTTCAACCGGTGCTGCAATATTGGATGAAGATGGGGAAAAGTAGGAGGGCAGAATCTGAGGCGTGAGACTGCTGGAAATCGGCGGCGGTGGTGCTGGCACTGTAAACAGGGGGTCAACCTGAAAGACAGACAGGCTTACTGCAGTGGTGCTGAATGCTCGGAGCTCTTTTCAATGCAATCTGTTTACATCACTTCCAGAATACATCACCATTCCAAATTCCATTTGCAATTATAATACGCTTTGAGTGTTTTAATGGTGCCAAAATACAAAGCAGAATAGAAATAAGCATTTTCGTTTTTCATGACACACAAGGTAAACACTGGAGCTCTAGCTTCCTGTGCTATAGACAGGCCTTCAAGGTCCTTCTAAATTCACCAATTAACAACCCTCAGCCTCCACAGATGTGAATGAAATATGCTTTGCCAAAGGAAGACTATTTCCCACTTGTCGTGAAATCGTGTTTTCAACACTGCAGTATTTTCCAAAGGAGAAACTCTCATAAATACCCATATAGGCATCAGTGGCCATTCAAGTACAGGAGATGGACTAAAATTGTTTTCAAAGTATTTTATAAACCATAATGAATTAAATCACTACTAAAGTAGATTACTCTGCCAAATATATAAAAGACATAAATTTGATTACACACACTGAAACACAGAAACTGGATATTATTAGCATGTATTAAGCATCAACTTTTAACTAAGTGTTCTACTGCAAAGTTTGGCAGAACTCAGATAAATGGAGAAATAAATACGTGTGCTCAACAGAATCTGAGTTTCTCCAATGCACAAATCTTTTAGTGGTTCAACAAAGATTCCTGATGAGTTTGGACCAAGACTCAGCAGCCCTCTCTATGTCTGAAAAGAGACAGCCAAAACAAGATCTTGTGGTACAATAACTCCTTTGCACCCCGATCCTGAGGAGAGCAAGCAAAGGGGTCCTTCACCACAAAAAGTTTAGGAGTCAGGCCATAAGGAAACCAAAGACTATGCATGTACTAAGTAGGTAGACGGTCAACAGACTCATTCATTCCTTCCGCCCATTTTAACCATTGTTGTGACTGCTACGGAATAGCTTTGGCCCTGCTGACAGGTTAACAAATGTGAAAGAGCCAAACACACAGCACGTCTGCGCCAGGATTCCACATCACCTATGTCCTCAGGCTGCACAGAGACACCACCTACACACAAGAGATGATACCGTATGCGTTTTATCAGTTGGGCTAACAAATTAGATGTGTAAAAAGGACACAGAGAAGGTTGTTCTGGTAAAATGCCATCTTAGTCTGTTTATATATTCTCAGTTAACGTTTGTAAGAAATCAACATTTGGCTACAGACATAATATTATATAGTCTTTGTTCGTCAAAAAAAAAAAAAAACCACACACACAAAAAGAGTGTATTTCAAGAGAAGTCATATGAGGAAATGTGCTCCTAGATAAACAGCTGAAGCAGTCATCTGTGTGGGCTCCTTGTTCATATGACTGTAGGAACTATTTCTACAGTTTGCATTTCACTAAAATGATACAGCAACGTTCACGTGCCCGAGTGATCCAAGATGCAATAGAACAGCCCTTCATCCAACTGCACACTAAAGAAACTTAATTTCCTGCTCTCGAAGCCGCCATAAAACTCCTTTTGCCCCATGCTTTTTATTGTTCTCCCTTCTTGATCACAGAGCCCAAGAAAGGAAAGCATTTAACAGCCCCAAACCCCAGATCTGGTGATTTATGCTTTTGTGTAAATGCAGCTTAACATGGATCAAAGTTCACACTGATAGTTCCTATTTTAAAACCGAGCTGACAAATGAAGAAAGGGGTTCTGAGGAAGAAAATTTAAGGAGGACAGGGGAAGCCAATGCAACCTTGTAGTCTTTATTACAACTAAAGGATTGCGTGAGATTGAAATCACTTTCTAGAATTTAAAAAAGAAAAAAAAAGACCAAGGAAAATTATAAACCACTAGACTGCACATTTTTTTTGCACGTGATTCCCAACAACCTCTTAATCTGTATAGTTAGTTGTCAACTGTAATTTGGTGCTACACATGTAAACTGAAAAGACAAAATGGAACAATATTCTCAAGATATCCTTTATATCCTCGATCGACAGCGTACATTAATTCCAAGAGAACAAATATAGCTTCAGTTAGATAGACAAGAAAATGGAATAAAATGAATGAGGTGAGGAGTCTCAGTATCAACTCTCTAATTCTGAATTTCAGGACACCCTGGGGCAACACGTACAACAGAAGTTATAGGGATGGGGTGTGCTGACACCGGGACTTTGGCCCCACCTCCCACATTAATTAAGCTTGTGACTTGGGAGAGTCATTTAACCTCACCGAGGCCCATGTTCCTCAACTGGAAAATGTGTTCTTTGGCCTCCTAAGAGTGATGACGAATCCTCTCACAACAGAATTTCTGGACCAAACCCCTATTTCAGTATAACTGCTCATGAATGTATTTGTATAGAGATACGCTCACATACCTATTTGGGATATTTATGTAATTTCAAAGATGAAGCTTCTAAAGAATCTAGAAGCTTGAGGGGAGAGGCCATGGTATCCTGGGCCTACCAGCAAGTTAACTGTACTTATTTCCATTAACACAATTCAAATGCAGTGAAAACAGTTCAGCTGATGACATTTAAAGAAGGGACCTTGGAGCCCTGTGCATGCTTGTTTTAAAATGAGAAAAGTAAGGTTCAGAGAAGTTTGACTATAAATATGAACTTAACCATAAACAGCCCCCCAATGTGGTAATAGTCTAAAACTCCTAAACTTGATAGGAGAACTCAATAGGTAATATAGTTTTAAAGGTTCAACTCTTTGACTTGCACGAGTGAATTTCTCTTAGTTTTTCCACTGTACCCACTTCCTCCATGTAGCTCAAAACTCCCATTCCCACAGGTACCCATCATCAGTGAGAGTGGAAAAGGGAACTTTTCTCCCTTGAGATTTCAGGATTTAGAGTGGAGAACAAAGACCTCCCACGTGGTCTACTGGGGGTCCCTCTCCCCCAGTGCTCAGCAACTGGAAAAGGGGTGGGGAATGATAGCTACTCCCAGAGGCAGGTTTTATTTGGCAGGTATGTTACTTTTAAAAACCTTTTCACTTGTTGACCAACACAAAAAATTAGGGAAAAGTCTGAATTTCCACTATCTCGTAACATAATAATCGGCTCACGTGCTATGCTGGGCCCACCTTCCTCGTGGCATCAACTGACAGGCCTGAGCTTCCCTCAGCCTGCAGTGACCTACCCAGGCACAAGCAGTGAGTTGGCGTTTCCAGCTTTTCTGAGACGACCGCAGAACGCTGGCGGTAGAAGGTCATCTAACCCAACATACTCATTGTAGACAAAACCGCGGCCCATATCTGTTTGTGTGCAAGGGCAATTAAGCATCTCTAGGGGCAGCCCAGGTGAGCATAAAAGAGCCGCATCCTCCAAGCAGGACCTTCACAGAACGGGTTCAACGTACACTAACACTAGAGACAAAAGAGGGGTGAAAGGGAAATAATTCAGAGTGTGGCCATTTCTTCCTACCAGCTAACACCCCCAGTGGGAGAAGTTTCCCTCAAAAAGGTTTTGGTTCTCTTGTGTATCTCATGGTAGCTAATACACAGACACGTGACACCATACGTAACGCAGGATTTTGAAAGATCTTCAACAGTTACTGTTGCCCTATACAAAAGGTCAACTCCACTGCACCCTGATTTCTCAGTCACTCACTGATCATACACTGAAACGTAATTTCTTCACCCAATGAGGCTCCTTAAGACAGAGAGCAGCAACAGTTCCCATTCGGGAGTCTGGGGAGGAAGCAACATACACTTGGACTTGGGTAGTGATAAACCTCGGGTTGTGCTGGATTCAAATCCTGACCTTGGTGGTACTTGCTTGCATGGGACCCTGAGCAAATGACCTGGCTACTCTAAGGCTCAGTGTCTGGACCTAAGAAATGGGAATAAGAATAACAATAACCTGCACAGGGTCGTGGTGAAGACGGCAATGAGATAATTCATGCCCAGTGCATAGTGCTTAGCTCAGTAAACAATGACTTTGAAAGAGAAAAGAGCAAGTCCCTGGTCTGATATTACAATTCTCTAACCCTGCATCCACTTTTACAAAGCTCCTTTTTATATCCTACTATGTTTAACATAAATCTATAATCCTCTCCAAATGCATGGTCAAGGGCGGTTAAAGTGTGTTAAAAGTATAAGAAAAAGGGCTTAACCCTGAGAAGCTCAGCCTGAGGAAATACTGCTCCTTTCATACACTGGCATCTGGCAGCCGTCCACCGGCTTAATCCAACCCCACTTTATAGCAGGCCCCGATGAGTCCTACACTTCTAGAAAATCTCCTTCTACTCGTCTCTAGCTGTACCTCTTTTTTTGTGCACTGCTCTCCCCAAAGTCTCCTTTTATTCACCTCAACTCGATCACATGTCCACCCAATAAATAATTACTAACACACCTGCTGTGTGCCAGGCGCCGCTAGCAAAGCAAGAGTGGGCAAGACTGTAGCAGTAATCAACATACAAATCCAGCAAAATTACAAGTGTCGCTGCAGAACCTCATCCAAGGGGCTGTCCATGGTGGCCTGAGCACAAAAAACAGCATGTAGAAGACAGTGCGGGGCAGGGATCAGTCTCTGGACATGGAATCCATCTCAACCTCTAAGAACCCTTGGCAAGTTGCTTGATCTGTCTGGGACTCAGTGGCTTCATCTGTAAAATGTAAATAACACTTGGCTGCTAAGGTGACTACTACCTGAGCTCATTCAAACAACATTAGCCCAGGGCCCAGTACGGAACAGCCCTCAATAAATAAAAGCTATTGCCATTGTCAATATGATTATTATTATTACAAATATACTTGAGCCCTGAACTGAAAAGAAAACAGTAGGTGGTTTGGCCCTTTAAAGCCAAATGCTAGGATTTGCTACGTTCAAAAGCAATTCAAGAGAGGCAGTTACAGCTACGTTTCTGGAGGGAAGTACCCTAAAATAGTAATCATCAGATATTCTATTTAAACATTGATGGGGAATTATTAGTCAAATAATACCAATAAATGGAATAGAAGAGAGAACTGGCCGGCTTTAGCGATAGTTCCTTTGTCAGAGCTCTTTTCTGTTATCTTGAGGGGACACTGATGGAACCTGCTAGAGCCCAAAAGAGGAAAGCAAGGGGCTTCCCTGGTGGCGCAGTGGTTGAGAGTCCCCCTGCCGATGCAGGGGACGCGGGTTCGTGCCCCGGTCCGGGAAGATCCCACATGCTGCAGAGCGGCTGGGCCCGTAAGCCATGGCCACTGAGCCTGCGCTCCGCAACGGGAGAGGCCACAACAGTGACAGGCTCGCGTACCAAAAAAAAAAAAAAAAACAAAAGAGGAAAGCAGGAAAGCAGCCATCTCCAGTGGGGGAAAAAAAAAAAAAAAAAGACAGACCCATAAGTCTAACAGCTGGTGGTGGCAGCCTGTCAAACTGAGGAAAGTTAATGTCAAGAACAGACGCGCGGCAGTCTCTCACTGTTATTTTTGCATGATTATTCCCAGGTGTTGGTGCACGCTGAGCAGTAGCCCGGCTATTTATCACTCGAGAGAGCCTAAGAGTATGGGAGTAGGGGAGCAGAGAAGGGAGAGGGAGGCGAGGAAGAAAAGGTTATTTACACAGATAGCGGCACTTAGGGTGTGTAATCAGAGGACTGGGGGGAAAAATTCTGCAGAGAGATTCTGGCAATATTTTCTCTGTTCACCTTATTTCAAGAGCTTCCTGAGTGCCTATGAGCAAGGAAGGCTGCAAAGCTGGAGCGTGAGTGGCAGCAGCTTTGCATCACGCGAGCACGGACTGTGGCAGCTGGTGATGGGTTTCCAGGACCCACAAACTGACAGCAAGTGAGGAGGGGTCACCAGGGCACTCCGGCTCCGCTCAGACCCAACAAAGGGACAGTCAGGTGGCTCTGCTGTGGGAAGGGCTAGCGCTGCCAGGCAGAGGGGAAGGAAGTTCACAGCCTGGAGATGGGCACGCCTCAAGGAAAGATTCCCTCCCACACCCCGTGGCAGGTCTGAACCCCCACTGGGGAGCCTGCCCAGGTTTCTGCCATCTGTTGCCACAAATCTCCATGCTCATCTTGCTCTTAACCCCTCAATCCTGGGATTCTCAGGTCACCAACAACCAGAGCGGGAGTGGTGTCTTATTATTTTGCTCCGAGTCAGTGTTTTTACCTTCTATGAGCGCGCCAGGGCACAATTACTTAATGCTCACATTTTCTCCATATCCTGGTATTTGGCTGTTTTATGAGATTGCCCACAGTCACCTCTTTAATTTCAAAAGCATCAGACAGAGACTGCACTTCGTGTAGGGGAAATCACAGCTCTTTAAAGGTGACCACTGGCGCAGTCTATCACTTTGCATTTTAACTACCCTTTCTGCCCGACATCACTGCTTCGTGAGTAGAGCAAGGGAGCTTAAAAAATGGTTTCCTTAAGCACCGATCTTTTCCCCAAAAGGATTCGTCAAGGGTAAATTTCCATCCCTGTCAGACACAACTGCAACAGTTGTATTTCTGTCATTCCTAAGTCTATCTTTCCTACATGTAGTGAAGACTTTTCCGTCTAGAACTGTGATCAGGGCAACACACGCTCTACAACTTGCCGCCACACAACAGGGGCAAACTCTTACTAAGGGCCGACTGTGCACCAGGCCCCCATATGTTGTCTATCTCCTTTGACACTCATTATGTCCCCATTTTATAGAAGCAGAAATTGAAGATCTCGGAGGATGGGCAACTTACCCAAAGAGCTGAAATTCAAGGCCAAACCTCTCTGATTTCCAAGTCCATGGGCTTTCTTGTAAAACCACTAATGACATCAGTAGCTACTGTTTAACACATATAACACAGGAGGGATTATACTGGGCATTCTCCCATTCAGTCCTCACAGGCTATGACTGAAAGTACTTTACAGATGAGGAATAAGAAACTTAAACTTAAAAGGTAACTTAGGGTCAGTGGCTGAGCCAGAATTTGAACCCACATTGGTCAAACGGCAAAAGAAACTCTTCTCATTGTAAAAGAGAACACAAGACGTTTGAAACCTACCTCCCCAGGTAATTTCTGACCCTTTTCTGCATGCTAGAAGGCACGCATCTGCTCACTTTTCTCAACACCTAGTTCAGAATGGTGCACCTCGTTGTGTCCAAGCAAATACTGCCATCCCTCCAGAAACGTCAACTAAAAACCTCACGGAAACCAAAGCTCAGGTTTTGTTTTGTTTTGCTTTTACACATCTTTATTGGAGTATAATTGCTTTCCAATGGTGTGTTAGTTTCTGCTGTATAACAAAATGCATCAGCTATACATATACATATATCCCAATAACCCCTCCCTCTTGCGTCTCCCTCCCACCCTCCCTCCCTATCCCACCCCTCTAGGTGGTCACAAAGCACCCAGCTGATCTCCCTGTGCTATTCGGCTGCTTCAGGTTTTGTTTTGCTGTTGTTATTGTTTTAAATCATCCGACTCCAAAAGCAACAGCTATGTTCAATGACTAGGAATCATACCATTATTTTCATTTTCTCATCCGCAGGTATAAAGACCAGAGACCGCCCCAAATAAAAAGCCAAAGTACTTTTTAGCTGTTCAAGTGCTTTTAAAAGCTTCTCCGTTGAACGGGTAGGACTCAGCCTGGGGCTGAAACAGGGCTCTGGCCCAGGGGGCCAAGATGGATGCTTTCTTTCCAACCAGGACCCCAGCCACGCTGAAATCGCAGAATGCCAACTCAGGGTCTCTGTGGCGCTGCTTGGGGGTGGTGGTCAAGGGAAGGTCACTGACTATTAGCGTGTCACTCCAGAAGTGACTCCATACGTGTAGGTCACAAGGCAGAGGCACACACGGGCCAGCCACAGGTGTAAAATATATTTTAAACCACAGTGACGATCCTTAACTTCATTCTCTAGCCACGACAATTTTTCAAAGCAAAAGAGAAGGTACTGAGTATGGAAAGACAGCGTAATTCAACTACTCCAGACTCAGTGTCTTAAGTTCTTTGATTGCTGTTTTGAAGCCAAACCAAATTCTCCCCCAGAAGGCCCTCCATCAGCTGTGCTGAGTTCCACAGGAAAGTGCTGCCAGTGGAGGGGACATGGGGACGCAGCCTTAGGCACTTTCCACAGCAGTTGTCACACACTTAGCCTCATTTGTGTTCTTTGCCAAAAAAAAAAAAAAAATATCTGTCCTATTGCAGAGCGACAGATCCTTCACCTGTTTTAAAAGTGTCGGTGACATCTTCCACTGCTCAGCAAGCTGGGCATGTTTTAAACAGCAGGAAAGGATCAGTGTTTTCCTATCTTGTTCGTAAGGGTTCTCTGATTTCCTCACATCCTGCCTATTTCCAAAGACACTTAAACACACACACACACACGCACACACACACACAAAGAAAGGAGGCAGTGGTAAAAGCTATTTTAAAAAGTCTGTCTTCTTGGATTAAGCCTTTTCACAAGTCTCTTTACTTTGTATAAAGTTAAACTCCTGAAGAGTTTCACACAAATCCCATTTCTTTCAATTAGATCTGGCCCCCAATCCTAACAGTGAAACTTTTAAAAAAGGAGGCCCAGAGGTAAAACTATGAACTTTTAACTCTGCATTTTGCTTCACGTGGGTGCACCTGTATCAGCAAGGAAATCAATTTCAAAATCCCTGACTACTGGGTATCCCGACTACTGGAATACTGGCCAGTATTCGTAGATACTGGCCATCAGTGTACTGCCTGTCTTTTGCATGACCCCAATTTCCCCTTGAAATTAGGGAAAGGTTGGAGGCCTATCATCCTCAACCACCTCTGGACACAGATATGATTTAAAGAAGGGAAAAAGGAAGGGAAAAGAACGAAAGAAAAGGCTGTTTGGGGAAAAAAAGAAAAATCACCTTATTCCTAATCCTCTCAACTAACAGCTTCTTTACAGTAGAGAATCTCACCTGCAACCACCTAAAAGGAATATTTTCGATGACTATTTTAGACATTTAAATTATGGACACATACATGCTGGTCATAACAAGTTCAAACAAGGAAGTGCCGGAGTCGCACCTTATGGGAACTAAGATTGCACTTTGGAAAGGGTCAAAGCCCCGCTTTCCACAGCAGGGTGGGCCAACCACGGAAGGAGGCAGCTGTGACATCCTGCCCAGCATACTATCTTGGTACCATTCCCTCCCTGCAAAACCTAAACGCTGCTCACATAAATTCAGGTCGAAGATGCTCATTCAGCATCAACATCTTATCCCTCATCCTTCCATAACTTCCAAACACTGATTCAAAACAGCCATCACTCTCTTAATGCAAGCTTTGAAATTTTAATTTCATATCAAACAACTAAGTAAAGCTCTCCATAGTTCATCACAGAGATGGACGATTACAGAACGAAAGAAAATCACGAAGCTCCCCCAGCCACCTCCATACCTGTCTTCAAGGACACCCTGGAGACACTCACATTCATTCATTTTTTTTTTATCCTTTTTTAGATTTTTTTTGTTTTTTTTACGTTCATTCTTATTTCAGCCCTACCGAAAGGCAAGAGTGGGCTTTCTCATCTGATCTTATAAACTAAGGAAACTAAAGTCTTAAGAGGTAAGTTACCTCGCAAGGTCAGGAGCAAAAGAAGAGACCACAGGCTATCCCAGTGAGGGCTGCCATGCCCTCTACCAAGCTTTGTACCATTACTGAAACTTTTAAACTTCTCTTCTCACAGAACCCTCCCAAACCCCAACAAAAAAGCTGCCCACAGGCCCAGAATTCTGTTTTCCCTCCTGAGAACAGAAGGAAAAGTCAGATTTTAAAAGTCAACAGGTCATTCTCCAGGGAGATCCTCTCTTCTAACAGTTTCTTATGCATCCTTCTAGAAACTTAATCCGTATAAAAAAATGCGGGGCAATGGGGAGGGATCGATTTTCATTTTACAGCCTTCTGTGCTTGCATGAATTTTAACATGAATATGTACTACTTTCATAATTCTTTTAAAAACTAGTTTTTAATAAAAAAAAGATGCTAAGCCATTCCACTTTAGAATAAAAGGAAACAAATGCTAATGCAGAAGGGAGAAGGCACGTGATGGAGACTATTTCAACACCTTGTGCAGAGGTCCTGAAATCAACAAGCCAACGTGTTACTGCGTGGGACTTAGTGTGTGTGATGGGAGATGGTGTATTGACCCTGTGTCCTCCTCTTTACAAGGGCTGCTGATTAAAGCTCCCTCACCA
Organism: Phocoena sinus; assembly: GCF_008692025.1. Lineage (NCBI taxonomy): Eukaryota > Metazoa > Chordata > Mammalia > Artiodactyla > Phocoenidae > Phocoena > Phocoena sinus. The sequence continues at coordinate 69,211,718 of NC_045765.1, read as the reverse complement.
GTGGGGAAGTCGTTCACTCATCTTGGTGGCCAAGTGCCACCACGTACCAAGCATTGTTCCGTGAGCCCTAGGGGGCCCCAAGGATGCCGGGGAGACCAACAGTGGCTGCAGAGCAGTGTAGGGTCAGGGCTGCAGTGGTCAGTCAGGCCCAGGGCACTGTGGGAGCACCAAGGGGTGGGGCAGGGAGTGTTCAAGGTGGATCTGAAGGAACTGCAGGACTGAGCCTGGGGAAGGGCAGGATGTGTGGGCAGAACTGAGCCATGCTGGACGGCACAGTCGGTTAAGGGGCTTAGGGGGTCAGGAAAAAGAGGGAACATTAAGGATGGAGAAACAGACAGCTCGTGAAGAGCCCAGGTCAGGATAAGAATTTGGGGGGTGACTGCCAAGTTAGCAGAGAGCAGAGAGCATATGAAAGTGGGGGCATGGGAGGATGGATAGTTTCTGTGGTAAAAAGGAAGCTGTGTGAGGGGGTTGAAACTGGAGGAAAGGAGGGCAGTTAGGAAGCTACTAGAGTCACCCACGGAAGAGGGTGCGGCCGTGGAGAGGGTCGGGGGAGAGGCCATGCTCTGCAAGGTGGGGAAGCGGGGAGGCTCGAGGACCAGTTCCAGGTTTCTATTTCAGGGGCTCGGGGAGTCATTCCCTGGGATGGGAAGGATGGGCGGAGGGTGGAGGGGCGATGTCTATCACGCGGATGGACAGAACGGTGTGGAGCTCCAGAGAATTATCGAGACTAGAGAGGAGTCACTGGCAGAGAGAGAGTGGTAAAGCCAGCAGAGAGGACGAGACGGCTCAGGGGAAATGTGAGAAGTACAAAGAGAAGGGCCAGAACCCTGCAGGCCCCAACGCTGATGGGGCAGAAAGAGAGCAGGCAGCGTGTCTGTTGAGGTCACAGCAAACCAGGGGAGAGCTGAGTGACCAAAACCAAAGAAGAGAGGGTCCAAGGTCACCATGGTCTCGGAGGTCTGGTGGCCAACACCGAAGAGCAGTCAAGGGGAGACAGTGCCCACCCTTGGGGAAGCTGGCTTGGGCCCCGCCCCGCCATCTACCAGAAGAGCAAGACTGCTAGCTTTTTAATAGCGAGCCCTTAAATTCACCCTAAAAGCCGCTGGCAGCCCCACGGTGTGGGCCCTATACCTCTCTGGAACCTTCCGTTTCAATCCAGGTGAAGAAACAATGACTCAACACCATGACTGCAGCCACCATGACTGCAGATCAGATGACTTGATCTGCGAGAACCCAGATTTCATCCCCAAATGCCAGCTCCTACCGCCACCTCTGTGTCACTGGCAGCCAAGATGATGATGAGCCCTTCACTTCAGGAGGCTGTTATCACAAAACCGGTGGGCGTTCTGAGTATGCTTTTTCAGACTGCCCCCACCTGACCCTGCCCTCCCCCAAACGATGTCCTGAAGGGTCCAAGGCACCTCCCCTTGAGAATCAGTGCCAGACCCTAAACAGAGGTAAACTCGCTCGCCTTCCCTTCTATCTTCCTACTCTGGTACCTTTAAAAACACGTCCCCTCGTTCCCTACCTTCCTGCTCCCAGCCTGCAAGTCCCAGTTCCCCCCGTGTGAACACCCTGCCTTGCCAGTCTCCGGGCAACGATCCTTTACAGAGGAAGAATATCAGGAACGGTGTACCCTGCCTGGGATGTCTTTAGTCCACAGTCTAGTTCAAGGGGCAGCAAACAAAGGCCACTGGGCCAAATCTGGCCCACTGCCAATTTTTGGTACCGCCCACAAGCTAAGCATGGTTTTTACAAATGAAATGTTACAATCACTTTAATGATAACAACCACTAACTCTGAACCCATATGAAGTGAAATGTTATCACCCCCCCATAAAAAGAGAATTCCATTCTTCTCATTAGTAGACCTGTATTATAAACGAATTGTACTCTATTACTATCATTAGATTTTAATTTTCATCAATTAAAAAAAAATCTGTAGAGATTGTTTCCTTCCCTCATCATGTAAGGACCTACATATTATCCATGATTTTGCATCTGGGCCCACATGGTTAAAACAGGTACTATGTGCCCTTTACAGAAAAAGTTTGCTGGCCCCTGCTCTAGGTTAATGGGAAATGTTGGTCCTTTCAATGGCTCACTTAGGTTCACCCGTGGACTCCAATGAATGTTACCAGGGAGAGGGAAAAGGGATGAGATGGGGGGTGCTGGAAAAGAGCAGGAAGGAAGGGAAAAAGGAAAGCAGGAAGGAGTATAGGAATAAGGAGTAAGCACATAGATTCATTTCTGAATGAGGGAAAAAGAAAAAAAAATTTTTAATATACTACTATGCTTAGCTTTCCCATCAAAAATCAGGAGTCATAACCCACAAAAGAGACACAGGAGGTATACTTCAATTCTAACTTAAGCAGTCATGGCTTTAAAAACTCAATAAATATTTATTGAACATCTCTTTATTATGACAGCTTGGCACTAACATAACGATAACCAAGACAGCCAAGATCCCCCCCTGCACAGAGCTTACACACAAGTCAAGTTTTTTGAAATAACAACACTGTTGATAAATTATACCTCTCTATTCCAGTAGAGGGATCTTAAGCACCCTGTGTAACTGCAATGTGTTTTGGGTCACATTTTTAATCTTGAAAACCAGGATATTTTATCTTAATTTTCACTGGCTTAAGCCAGTGAATGAGATGAAATTATGATTCTCAAATACATTTGGTTGGGAGCTAGAAATGAATCAAGCGATCCCAAAAACTTGGGTTCTTTTATCCAGAAGTCTAGTCATAAATGGGACAACCAGGATCATCAGTTCCAGAAGCCACTTCTCACTGAGTATCACGACGGACAGGTCAACGTCTCATGCCAAGTGTCCCACTAACACTTCTAAACTGAGTAAGAGCGTGTATGTCACAAACAAGTCTCTGTGTTTGACTCTCAGATCACTTACGTACTAGCTGCATCATCTTACAATTTCACTTAGCTCTGCTAAGCCTCAGTTTCCTCACTTATAAAGTGGGGATTGCAGTGTATAATGTTACCAATTTGCAGTTAATGTAATGTACACATGAAATGAGATCATCCATATCAAGCCCTTATCATCCCCAGCCTGTAATAAGCGCTCAGACAACATGAGTGGCCCCTGTCATCCACACACAGTTTCCACCAAAAGCACAAAAGCAATGCTTTCAGAACTTATTCAGTGTGTCACATGGCTAAACCAACACATTGAAAACCTGCTCCTATGGTCTCTGGAAACCAGAGGAAGGTTTTTCAAATGAAATGAAAAACTTCAAAATATCTGGAGATAAATCTATAGTCAAACATTTGCAGTTACTTAGAATCAGGTATATGATTTGATTTGATTTGGGAGGAACAATGATTTTTCCTCTTCCAGAAACTGGTGTCCTGGGAGGAATCTTAAGTCTAATAATGAAATCAGGATTAGCGTCCACAAAATGGCATTAAGAATGCTTGCCTTAGCTATTTCATAGGGGTACTTCAAGAATCAAACTAAACTGAATACGGTCTCAAAAGAAAGCACAAATATAAATTTTGAAAAGTATACTATCACACTCACTAATCCAGTTAGTTACTCTCTGGTGTCGAAAAGGAATGAAGGCTAGCAGGGGGTGGGAGACAGGGTCACACTATCTTAGCATCTGTATTTCCAGAATATTTAATTTTACCATGTGTCTTATTTCAGGATATATTCTAGATGGCTACAACAAATTACTAAGACTAATTTTTAGGGGCAATTCACTCAATCTCATACCTACCAAAGAATACCTACCCTAAATCCTGTTCACATAGAACCATAAGAGATCGGCTCCAAAATAAACAGGTAGCCACGCTTTTTAGTGGATATGTAACCAATGAATACGTGACCAAAGAAATTCGTGTGTGATGCATCCCCCAAAACAAAGCAAATGATGGAGGACATATTCTATACATGAATACCAAACAATAAGCACCCTGTGGGCGATGGAACTTTCCATATTTATATTAAAATGTATATTTCTAGTACTCTATCCCTTAATAGTACAGTAAATTCCAGTCAGTTGCTAAACACCTGCAAAGAAAGTTAGCATTAGACTAAGCTAAATTTAAATCTAGTTGATTTGAATTATGATTTAAATCATCAGTCAAGAAGAACTGGTATCTTTTTAAAATTAAAAAGCGCATACTTATTTTTGCCATAAAGGTAATAAGCTTCATAAAACTCACAGATAATATACATATACTGCTTTTTAAAAAAATTATTTAAATATGGTATTAAAAATCTTTAAAATATTCCAATTATTTTTAATATTAACATATAGCTCTTACATATGCATACATATTTTATATGCTCAAAAAGACTCAATACCTCTTAATAGATTTTTTTGTATTTTACAGCTACATCAGAAACTCTAATACTATTCCTTTATATATCAAAACTAAATGAAGCATCCATTTACATCACTGAAAGACTATCTTCTCTAAGTTAATCACAAATTTTTCCCACAGAGCATTAAAATCTAATAGTCATGACCAAAATAATTTAAATTGTTTTGTTTAATTTTTTTTAAAGGGCATTTCCATAAAATAGATAATCAACAAGGACCTACTGTATAGCACAGGAAATGCTACTCAACACTCTGTAATACCCTAAAAGGGAAAAGAATCTGAAAAAGAATAGATATATGTATAACCAAATCACTTTGTTGTACACCTGAAACTAACACACATTGTAAATCAACTATACTCCAATATAAAATAAAAATTAATAAAAATAAAAAATGAAAAGGGCATTTTCTTCAACGGCAAATCATTTTAAGATAAGCAGCTTATTAATCATCTTTATTCTTCAATGCTAACACTTATCAAAAGCGAGGACTTGGGCTTTCCTGGTGGCGCAGTGGTTGAGAGTCCACCTGCCAATGCAGGGGACACAGGTTCGTGCCCCGGTCCGGGAGGATCCCACATGCCGCGGAGCAGCTGGGCCCGTGAGCCATGGCCGCTGAGCCTGCGCATCTGGAGCCTGTGCTCCACAACGGGAGAGGCCACAACAGGGAGAGGCCCCCAAAACTCAAAAAAAAAAAAAAAAAGTGAGGACTCAAGTAAGAAACTAAACTGGAGAAAACAGTTTTATGTACATAAAATATCAAATAGTATATAAAAAGCACATCTATCAAGCAGTTGTTTCAACCAACCACTTTAAATATCTTTAATAATAACGGAAGCACTTTGATATCTTATGTGACTTCTGTTTTGTTTTGTTTTGTTTTAGTGGGGTGGGCTGGGGGAATTTGTTTAGGATAGATCTGGTATTAAGTGTGTTCTTCACACCTTCTTATATTCTAGAACTCTGGTAACTCTTTAAACTCTAACAATTTATTAACAAAACCTCTGCTCCTGGGACTTCCCTGGTGGCGCAGTGGTTAAGAATCCACCTGCCAATTCAGGGGACACGGGTTCAAGCCCTGGTCCGGGAAGATCCCACATGCCGCGGAGTAACTAAGCCCGTGCACCGCAACTACTGAAGCCCACGCGCCTAGAACCCGTGCTCCACAACAAAAGAAGCCACTGCAATGAGAAGCCCGCACACCACAACAGAGCAGCCCCCGCTTGCAGCAACTAGAGAAAGCCCACACGCAGCAACGAACACCAACGCAGCCAAAGATTAATTAATTAAAAAAAACTCTCCTCCCAATCTCTGCCACATAATTTTATTCTGAATAAAAATTGTACAGTTCGATAAAATATTTAATCTCTGACACACCTTAAGCTGACATAACTGTCTCTTAAAAGCAGTGGTTTTAAAAATCAGTTTTTAAAAAGCCAGTTCTTAAAATCACAAATAATTATAAATACTCCTTTGAAATCTAATATTTCATCTCAAAATTTCAGTGAAGATTAATTAACTAATGTTAACAAAAAGATTTTAAGGGGCTCTGGAATAACACAGCCCCCAAGGATATGTAAAACTACGGTAGAAATTAGTCTTCCTTTTTTTTTAGTTTTATAGATGAGGAAAGTTAGCTCAAGGACACAGGAGTTTATAGCAGAACAAAGGCCCAAGACTCAGCAGAGGTTCCCAATCTAAGCTCCTTGTGCGCATGCAACGTGCAACTTGGTTTCACCTCTGCAGAGCCCAGGGTTCTGGGCAGAGAGGGGACTCTGGGTGTGTGTTGGGCCAGTGAAGTGTTGCCATATGGGCAGTGAAGGAGGACAACAGATATGAGTTCTGTGGCAGTTACCTCTTCCCCTAGTAAAAGCTTCTTGCTTTGTCCTGCCCTTGTACAGAGCGCAGTCATACCGCGAGGCATGGGGTCAACACACACTGACTGCACGGTGACAGTGCAATCTCACAGCTCTAGATGGCCGACCCCCGCCATGTCACCATCTGAGCAGAGGCACACATTCTGAGGGCTTCCTCCCCAGCGGCCTCTTCCCTTCTTCTTCCAGAGTGCCACAGCTCCAACAGGCATGGTCCCACTCCATTCCCCTAGGTGTAAGTACCTAAGGCGAAAACACAACCTGGGACCCCAACCTGTACATCTTCCCACTGACAGCAGGTTATCTTTCTCTGCCTACCATTCTCCAAGGGCCTGGTTAGAGGAACAAACACATTCTCTTTCTCATGCGTTAGAAAGTCTAATATTTTGTCAAACAGAAATGAAAAATAAACCTAATCTAAGCTGTCATAGAATCGTGAGATGCCTCTGGCAGTTCTATCAAAGTATGAAGACACGTCGGGATGCTTTGAAGAAATGAAACTGCAGTTTATCAAGTGTGATTTATAAGCAACACTGATGTAGCTGGTAGATAACACTGCTGTCTAATCATTAGTAGTCAGACAACAGCCATGTGAACACATCAATTATGGGCCACTGCCAAAAGCCCTTGAGATCCTGGAGATTAACAGCCAATCCTCTGTTTTACAAGCTCACATCAAAAAGAATATTAATAAGAGGAGGGGCAATGTGAGAGCTTGTCAGAGTAATTCAGCCACTAAAACAAGGCACTTTTTTCCCTTCTCCTCTCTGTCGAATTGGCCCAAGGAAGTAGCTGGCATCAGCTACAAAGTGCAAAGCTGCCAATTTCTTGGGAAATGTTTTTCACTAACATATGGGAACTTGTAAGGGTCTGTAAAACAGCTATTTCGTGAAGAAAGGCAGGCAAGCCTTCATGTCCCTTTTTTAAGTACTGGAATGAAACAAATGGGGTCACTGTGGAATTAGTGAATTATTTTTAAATTATTAACAGTATGCGTGGAGAAGTATCCATTGACTTTGTCTCTACCCAATCAGAAATTTTGTAAAACCTCACATTATTCTTCTACTTCCAGCAGCCAACAAAATTTAATTAACTAAGAGAAACAACTAGTACTACCCTACGCATTAATGAGCTTCTTCAAATCAACATGGTTCAGACCAAAGTAGGACAAAAATCAAAATGTGTGGTCTCTAAGTACTTAAATTCCTTCTTTCCAGCTATCTCAGGAAGAGAGATATAAACCCCACTGATATTTCTGCAGTTAGAATTAAGCCAGCTCTCACAACCCACACACAGAAAGCATTTGCAAAAATATATGTCACAGGCACAGCACTGATTTCATTTATATTGCTTTTAACATACACACCAGTGAGGACTGCTACATCTTTGTAAATGATCAGGTTAAACCAAATAGCTGGCAACTAAGGGTTTAGTGTGGTTCCAGCAGGCTCCCTAATACAAGAACATAAGCCACACTATAAAATGCATGGCCTGGGTTTCCCCTGCCACTGAGAGATCTGTTTGCATTTTTATTTGTAAAACACTCTATATTTACAGAGTGTTTTCCTAATATTTCATTTGCTGCTTATCATTTCAAAATCAGCATGGGGTGGTAGGAAAAATCATTAGGGGAGAAAAAAGAAGTATGGGGTTCCTGTCACTTCTTAGGAGTCAAGCTATTTGGCCGCTAAATAAGTTACTTCATTCAAGGGCTTGCTGACAAGCAATTGTTAAATCAAAGATTCTTTACCTGGGGTTCAAAGACTTTGTGGAGTCTGAGAAACCCTGTAATTACAGAAGCAAAGGTTTATGTTTGCACATAGGCGCACTTCTTTTTTTTTTTTTCCCCGGAGAGAGAGTCCATAGGTGCTCAATAAAATCATAACCTAGAATAGTCTTAAGAAGCATGGACCTAGTGTAAAGTCAGGGGCAAGCGCCATCCTTCTATTTCATTATAGTGCATCCTCAATACATGTTTGCAAAGGTAAAGGCACTGCATTAGTTTCTTCACCTATAAAACCAGAACTGTAACGTGTTCTCTGACGACCTTCGAAGGCTATGGCTTTAGAAGTACTTAAACATAATTGAAGGTATTAATAAATTCAACAAACATTCCTTGGGCAGCAAGACGCTAGGCGCTGTACAAAGACTAATAATTATTGATTGCATTTTTGATATTAGAAAGGAAATAGCCTTCTGAGTAAATAATGCACCTGGGAAACTTACTTGGCGGGGGTAGGGGGGTGTCCTCAGAAAAAGAAACTATTCCCCGGCTTTATTGATGCTGCATTAGAAGCTCACTCCAAAAGATGTTACAGTTTTCAGTTATGGGCATCATCATCTTTTTTTTTCACCTGTGATTATGAGATTTCTTTTCTCTAGCAGTTTTCCAGCCAAAGCTCTCTTATTGTCAGAAACTCTAGAACTCGTAGTAACTAACCACAACTGTGCCCTGGCCACCTAACACAGCAACACTGGAAGAGAAGAAAAAGTCTTTCACAAGAAACACATAGAGTCTCAATCTATTAAATGTATATTTGCAAGTGCATTTATTTTGAAAAATATATTTTAATAACATGTTGAGTTTAATAGGCAACTTCAAGGTAAAAATAAAACCACTGTTCTATTTAACAACAGTTATGACTATGAATGACATATGATTATAATCAATGAATATACACCAAAGCTGTCAGAACAGGATGTGCTCCAAGTTCTTAGACAAATTTCACCAAAGATAAAGGGGCCAAATTCATCCCTGAGTTCCTGAGATCTTATTACACTCCAAACTCCGGAAGTGGCTTTTTTTTTTTTTTTCCAAAGTCAGATTGTTAACTCAGTTTAAACAATTTTCCTAAGGTCACGCCTAAGCTGTAAGCTATAATAGTCACTTCTCTCTCACTTGAATAATGACTTTTTTTTTAGGAGTAGCCTTCCATTTTTGCCCTGAGGGTTTTGCAGGTGACAAAGAAATCATCAGACAAAAATCTGCCAACAAACAGGATGCCACAGCAATCTGTTATTCTGACATAGCATAACTCTTCCGGGTAAAGCATCTTTATCTTTAAAATTCAACAGACACGCTCTAGCAGACCCAGGAAGGCCGGTGCAATATAACTGATTATATACAGATGATGGTGCTTTAGAGAATTCAAAATGCCACATAAATGCAAGATATACCAAAATCCAGATAATTCCCAGCAACGTTTTTGCCTATGATCTCTGCATGGAAGAAAGAAAGAAGACGTGGACCCTGTGGAGCCTGGCTCAAGGCCCTCCTCTCTCTACAACCCTACTAAGAGAGAAGCCAGGTCAGCAAGTAGTTACCAAGCGTTTCCTAGAATCAGGCACAGTGCTAGATGCTGAGGGGATCAAAGTAAGTAAGGTGGAACCCATGCCCTCCAAGGTCTCAGGCTGGCAGGGGAAACAGAAGAGGTAGAAATCCAATACACATGTCTCCAGTATAGCAACTAGGAGTGGGGAGAATTACAACTCCTTTTGGAACTAAAAGGACACTCAGAAAACAGTCCAAGAAGCAACTAAGACACAGTGGTCCGAGAAGAAACTAGGCCCAAGGTCATGAAAGAAGACAGCATCAAAGCATCAAGTGGGACCCAGTCTCTCAATCCCCAGTCCCTGAGCTTCTCCCCTGGATCATGACCCAGGCAGGAATCAGAGTAAAGGACTTGCTACAGGGAACAGTCTACCTGAAGGTGCACAGGGCCAACATCAGTAGGGCTCACTGGCTATGCTCTGCTGACTAAGAGGACACGATAGCAACCTGGCAATTTTCTGAAGCCCAGCGGGTCAGGAGAGATGACCTACTCCAAGTGCATGCTTCATACAGTCTCAAAACGTGTGAGGCAGTTTACTCCCGCCCAAACCAAATGGTTAACTAACCAAAGCCATGGCCATCTTTACTACATAAGTAGTTCACTGTGCAGGCATGCCTTTGCTCTAGGAGTCTAAGAAACGCTAGCAAGGGTGTTTACCAGGCTCTAAATATTCCTAGGGCTGGAACTACAAATCATGAGTCCTTCCTGCTCTCCCAAAAAGACCTTCAAATGAGCCATCTGAAGCTTTTTCTAAATGCACCCAAAGAAGCACCCTCCCCCCACTAAATGGGTAGGGGACCTGGGACAGGGTATTTGGGGAAAGGAAAAAAATTAAGCACTCTTCAGGTGACCCAGACATACAGCTCTGATTAAGAAACAATGTCTTTGATTCAAGGATTTTGGATACTGGGTCAAATATTATTTACACTGAAATATAAACCCCAAAAGCCAGTAAGATGGAAATCATGTTCACCTTCAAGTTGAAAACTATAAAGATTGCCAATTACCATCAAAATAGTACAAGAAAAAAAATTTTTTAATAATCTTGCAGAAAGATCTTTCTCCACCAGTACAAAAACCAGAAGCCATAAAAGGAAATGAATTATAAACCTAACCACACAATTTAAGATATTTACACAGGGGAAAAAAAAACTAGCATAAACAGAATCAAAAGACAAACGAAGAGACGGGGGGAAAAAAAATTGTAAGCACATGAAAAAATATTTGTAAAACATGAAAAAAAGTATATTTAACTAATATACACTCAACTACTTTAAAATCGATAAGAAATGACCAACAACTCAATAGAAAATTACTCAGAGCTTATAAACTCTCAATATGTAGGAGATGCAATGGCTTGTAAACATAAAAAGTACAAATTTTTAAAAAGGACTACTATCTATCACAGGTTAAAGCCAAAAAATCAGAATTCACAGCATTAAATTGTACAAATACACACATTTCATGTTCCATTGTTGGTGGGAATACACCTGATGAGATCAAGTTGGGGGACAATCTTGAAATGCATTCAAAATGAGATTCACCAGAGCCTTCTGTAACTAGAAAAAAAGACTAGAAAACACCTAAATGCTATTAGCAGAGGATCAGTTAAATAAATTATGGAATCAAAGATAGAAAGGGAACATATAATATCTAAGACACAGAGTTATGTGAAAAGAGCAAGGTGCAGATCTGTTTCTTTACTATGCTCTGATCTGTATAAGGAAACAAGATATATAAATATACATGCTTGAACACATGGAAACTATTTCAAGAAAGACATACAAAACTGTTCAAAGTAGTTGACCCTGGGGAGTAGGTCTAAAGGGGAAGTAAAATCTACTTTCCATTATATAATATTTGCATACAGCTTAACAATTTATGTACTGCTTTTTAAACTTCAGGTCAAATTTAAAGTATTTTAATAAATACAACTAGTTTCTTAGGGCCCTAGATCAGTCTCCAAAGTAGGAGGCATGTTAAACCCCCAGGGAGCATACAAGAACTCCAATGGGATGCAAGAAAAAAAAAATTAGAATTTCTATTTATACTATGACTTCATCATTTTAAATTTCTATTGTTAGTAATTTTAGTAATATTAGATCAACTATTTCATACAATAGTGTGTGTGCGTGTGTGTGTATACACACAACTAGAGACATCCGGTAAACATTCGCTCTGGGGAAAGTAACAGTCCCTTTTTAATGTCTTCTGAGGAAGGTGCCATTTTGTCCATTCTCTGGGGAAAAAAATTTTACACTTATGATCTTGCACCTGAAATCAGTTGATAAAATCATGCGAGATAACCGCCCCCCGCCCCATATCTCCCTTACCACTCAGAAACTAGAATGAAATCAAAAGACTCGAGGAATAGGGACGGAAGTTAAGCTTAGGGTAGATCCCCACCCACTGAGATCCTTGTGTGGCCTAAGCCACAGCCTGGCCCGCCGGCCGCTGCTCAAAACTACCGATCCCTCCCCATCTCTGAGTCTTACTTAGCTCTTCATGGACCCCTGGAGCCTGGCCTGACTGCTGCCACTTGAACTTCACCTCCTTGCCCTCTCATCCACCCCTCCCTCTGCTCCAGCAACCCTGGTGTCTCCTGCAACACACCAAACACACTCCCTGCTCCAGGCTCCTTCACAGGCTGTCCCCTTGGTCTAGAAAGTTCTCTCCCCAGGGAGTCACATGGCTCCTCCTCACTGGCTATCACATCCCTACTCGAGTGTAAACAAATCCTCAACTCTCCTTTTCCACATCCCTCTCTACCTCCTCCTGCTTGATTTTCCCTTACAGCACTTAACACCAAGCAAAATATCTTTTTTTTTTTTTTTTTTTTTTTTTTTTTTTGGGGTACGCGGGCCTCTCACTGTTGTGGCCTCTCCCGTTGCGGAGCAACAGGCTCCGGACGCGCAGGCTCAGCGGCCACGGCTCACGGGCACAGCCGCTCCGTGGCATGTGGGATCTTCCCAGACCGGGGCACGAACTCCTGCATCGGCAGGCGGACTCTCAACCACTGCGCCACCAGGGAAGCCCGCAAAATATCTTTATTTGTCCCAAATATACTAGAATATAAGGGTCGTGAGAGCAGAGACTTTGTTTGTTGCTGATTGTATCTCCAGGACCCAGGCTGTGCTTGCCATTTAATCTGTGTTCAAAAAATACGTGCTGCGTGAAGGAATGAATGAAAGAATAAACTGAGACCTGCATGGACACCTCCCCTTTCTAATATTTCTACTGTCAGAACACAAAGCTCTCTCCACCCCTCACCTAGGACCACTTGTGTTAAGGTCGATCACAAACAACAGTCATCCTTCCAAAGTCAGGAGTCAATTCTGAGTCTCATCTTAACCTGACTTCTCGGCATCATTTAACACATCTTCCTGCATCATGATTACACTGCTTGCTAGAATTTCTGCACTTGCTTTCCAGAAACACCAGACTGGCTTGGTTATCTTCCTCCCCAGTGAATGCAGTGCTGGCTCCTCCAATGCTCCGCGGCTCAGCCCCGAGCCCCCGTCTTCTCCAGCTATACTTTCTAGGTGACCTCTTCTGGCCCCATGACTTTAAAGCCCACCTGCATTCCCACTTCTTCCAATCAATGCCTCTAGCACTGGCCATCCATGGCAGCTATGAGGTATATCAAAAGTGTGTCCCAATTCTTGACTGCACCCACCCCCAAATCCTGGATGTTATCCTTAATTCTCATCCTCTCACCACTCCCTAGCCAAGTCCTGTCCTCATTACCTGAGACAATGTGAACACTTCTCACCACCTCCATGAAGAAGTCTATCCTCTCTCACGGGGACGAATGAAAAGGTCTTATTGACTCATTTCCCTATTTCTCTCTCTAGTCATTTCTCCACACAGCAGTCAAGGGCAACTTTTTAGAAACAAACCAAATCATGTCACTCCCTTACTCAAAACTGCATAAAGGCTTCTCATCATATTCAAACTAAAATCCAAACTCTTTACCATGGTCTACAAGGCCCTCCATGATCTGACTCGAGCCTAATTCCCAATCCAATACAACATGGTCTGCCCAGAACACAGTCCACGTGTATTATCTGGTGGAGTTAACAGCATGCGCAGTCAACCAAGAGAAAGACTAGGAAGTGTGTCCAGAAAAAAAAAAAAAAAGTGTAAATATCCAACCAATCGTGAGAACAGGCTTTGATATCCCTCAAGTCAGCCCAATTCTTTCTCTCCCATCTCAAGTTCATACTTGACACAGCTCTCTACCCTGCAACTGGGCTTCAAAACCATACCTACATCAGACCCTGCTTCACACTCATCTCTTACACCCAATTCCTCGCGTCAGAGGTCTTAAAGAAATGTCAAGAGAAGAGGTTCTCAACAAGTAGGCAATCTTCTACTCCGTTGTTTCCAATGACTCTCTTCTCCACTGTGTCCTAAGATGCGCCAGGGTTTCCAACAGAAAAAATACACAGCCGTGGGCTTTGTCAGCCCTAAAACCATCTTCTTTCCCGAAGGCAAGGCCTCAGAGAAATTAGAGGCACCACTGCTTGCACAAACTGTGGGGAACTCTGGTGAGTTGACAGGTGCACTGGTGAGTTTATTACCCATTATCTTTCTGACCTGTGTCCTTAGAATTCTAGTAGCCTTGACCTTGTACAGCTGCCCGCATAGCTCTTCTTCAGTTATGCACATTATTTCTATTTCTCAAATCAAATTCATCAGGTATAGTAGAAAAGTGGAAAGAAAACACAAATTATATAAATATACATATATATAAAAATATATCAACACATATGGGAAATAGAAATTTGTGACATTTATACTACTATCAAGTCTGACTCTCCCCATAACTTAACGGCAATACCAATCCTCAGGATTTCATGTGCCTATCAGGTCCCAAGTTGAGCTTCACTCCTTACAAAAGTCCCTTACAATATCCACCATGAAATCAGGACAGAGGGGAAAAAAAGCCACGTCAGACTATGCTTCATCCTCATCACTTACACCTTGTCAGCTTCAAATGTTAAAAAACATCTACAGAAGAGGTTCTCTCCAAAATTCAGCTTTACAAAAAAATAAGCTTTGGGGGCAGAAAAGATGACCGCCCCAAAGGTATGATGAAGACACCAGGGAAGCTCCCGGCCTCTCCTCCTACCAGAAAGTCCTGACATTTGAGCTCCATTCTTGGGCCTTTAAAAAGTCTACTCACAGTAGACTTTTAAGATGGCACCATCTTAAAATCACCTTAATCACTTATTCAATGGATTGCTGTAGGGCAAAGCTCTTGATAAATGGAGAAAAATTAGCCTCTAAGCAGATGGGGAGATACCAGAAGGTAAAAGAAAGATATTTTTTAAAGTAACGTAAGCAAGGGGAGCAAAGCAAAGATCACCTCTGCTTTGGGGTGGCTGGCCTTCCGTTTATCTTGCTCTCCCATGCTCCCAATAATAGCCTCGAAGATCTACACTTAACTTCTCTTCAGGAAGCGCCTTCTCTTGGCCTGTATTACACAGGTTTTCCATAATCTGAAAATCATTAGCCCCACACAGCTGGCTTTCTGCTTAACTTCCTTACCGTGAAAGACAACCTCACGCTTGTTCCTTGTGCCATTTTTCAATGCTGAGAGCTCAATAATCAAATGTTAAAACACTGGATACACAGTAAATAAAAACATACAAATTTAACTCATCCCTCTCTACATTTCCTGAATATTATGAAATCTGTGTGTGTGTGTGTGTGTGTGTGTGTGTATAGACACACACACACATATATATGTACGCATGCATTATGTATTTGGGCATGTTTCCATTTGCTTGCCTCGTAGATCACTGTTCCATGAATCCCAGCCATTCTACTTGAACCAAGTAGATCTTATCAATAGCCCCATGGTCTAACCTTCTCCTGCCCCTTGATAACTTTCTCTCCTTCCCCCTATCTCTCCTTTGAATTCCAGGTAGTACAAAGCAAGTCCACTCTAGAGCCCTATTAGCTTACCAACTTCAAAGCTAATTTATTGGCCCAAGACTTTAGGTCAGTGGTATCCCAACTACAAGAAGAGAAGGGGACAGTTTCTATCCCTTTAAGGTTGGATCTGCACAGGAAGCAGCCAGAAGAAGGTCTTGAGCAACTTTAAAAGCAGCCGCTCAGATGACTGTACTCATGCTGGCACAAGAGCTGTTCAGAATAAATGATGCTGAAAAGGAGGCTGGTCCCTCCATAGCACTAATCATCACCTAACTAATCATCAGCCCCTTTCTGCAAGCTTACTCCCTCTTTGAGCTTCACAGCTGCAGAAGAACAGGCTGGCACAAGCCTCAGAGAGCACCACAGTGAGGGGGCACAGGCCAAGGCCTGGGCAAAAGTGGTATTTCCCGAACTCTCGATGAGGTAATTGCCAACACTCTTTAACCAAGAATAGAGGGTGACAGGAAAGTGGTACCTTCTTAACACGCTTGAGAGGAAACCTATTTTGAGCCCAGGAAAGGCCAAACACACAAATACTAGGAAGAACTTGAAAAAGAACATACTAAATCATTAAACATTAAAAATCACTTATCTTCTTGATCTTAGCTGTTCTTGCCGACTGCTATAAAAACTTCTTCAAGCTTTTCCTTGACTCTATATACAGACATATATATCTACATATGTGGGTGTGGGTGTGTGTTTTATAAATGTGTAATATACAAATATGCTATATTTAGTGACTTACTTCTCCTTCTCTTTTGTTGTTTAGTTGTTGTTTCCCGCACTCCCCCAAAGGGTACTTTGAAATCTTTCCAGTTTTTACAATTAAACCTAACCATCTGGACTAAAATCTTCACATTCACTAAATTAGTCACAGATTTTGTGGGTAAGCTGAGAAAGTAAATGCTATGCTCAGTGCTAGGATTTAAACCACATCTACCACAGCAAAACACTCTCTCTCCAATAATCTCTCCAATTATGCACGCACATCCGGGCTCAAATAACATGGAGGCGACCAGACCACATCGCACAGAATATTTGTACACTGAGTATTACTCTTCAGAGCCCTGAGTGCGTTACAAACAAGCCAAAATGAAATTCTTCAAAAACCCTGCAGAATTTATTTTACAGGCAAAAGATAAACAGGTATATGTTTCCTCCACCATTAAACTTCCTACTACTACTAGTGTGTGCTGACAAGCTGCTTACCAAATTCCGAGGTAATTTAAAGAGAACTGTATCTACATGTTGAACACCAGTAAAAATATGATTCGAATACACTGGGCATTTTCTAGATTTTTTCAAGTACGAAAGTCTACAAATCTCTTCAGACTTCACTATGTGTCAGAAAAGGAAAATTCAATGTGTTTAAGTTTTCAGCTGAAATCCAACAAGGGCAAGTGATTTTGTATCATCAGCCCGTCACAGGTAAAGAGTTGTAGATGGTACAGAACTTCCATCCACCTAAAACTGGACAGGAGTATCTGCGGGAAGTAACTCCGCAGCTGTACTAGTAACTCCAGGTAAGTAGAAAACACTGGTTTTTACAAGGAAATAAGGTACGTTAATTTATAGCAGGCTTTATAGATTCGTATGTTAGCCTTTCAAAGGAGACTTTAAGCCTTTAATGTGAGCTAAAATAGAAAGTACCTGACTTTGGTGGAAGCAGGTTTATAAAAGTCATTTTCAGAGCATCTTAAAAAGGTTAGCATGTTTCCTTTCACGTTTTATATGGACAACAAAAAACAACCAATTAAAATAGTATACAGAACAGGTGAGAGAGGAGGAATCAGACAAAAGAGAACCCTTGTTGATAAGGCAGGAAGCTCAGCACCGCTTCCCCATTCTCTATGTACACGTGAACACAGACCAAACTCACTGAAATACAGGGTATGTTTAGGTGCTTCTTAAAACCCTCAGAAGCATTCACACTGTGGAGGCACTAACAATCTGGGGCAGTGGGGGGTTGGGGAACCTTTCTTTCCAGGAGGGATTAAAACTGCAAAGAGATTTCAATCTTGCAAAGCCTCTAGGCTGTCATAAATATTAACATGAGCTATGTTTTTTTATCTTTGCATTTTTGTTTTGGTTTCCTAAGTAAACCTAGGTTGAGCACATATCATCAGTCAAACTACACCCGAAGAAATCAAATTTAGGTGGGCCTTTGCAGGCATTTACCTCTTTGGTAAAACATGATTTTTAAAAAATGTCTTTACACAAATTCAGTCTATTTAGTGACTATGACAGTGCTGAATTTTACGAGATTTAAAAGTCTGAAGTTTTATAACACAGGGAACTATATTCAACATCCTGTGATAAACCATAATGGAAAAGAATGAGAAAGAATGTGTGTGTGTCTGTGTCTGTGTGTGTCTATCTATCTATCTATCTATCTATCTATCTATATATATATATATATATGAGTCACTTTGCTACACAGTGGAAATTAACACAACATTGTAAATCAACTATACTTGAATAAAATAAATTTTTTTAAAAGTTTGAAAAATTATGTTGGATGCTCACAGGAATAAAATCCAGTCTCTTTCTTTACTAACATAGAAAATGTTAATAGAAAAGCATCTAGAATGAACAACAGCACATTAAAAAGTCACTAGTTTGGGCTTCCCTGGTGGCACAGTGGTTGGGAGTCTGCCTGCCAATGCAGGGGACACGGGTTCGTGCCCCGGTCCGGGAGGATCCCACATGCTGCGGAGCGGCTAGGCCTGTGAGCCATGGCCGCTGAGCCTGCACGTCCGGAGCCTGTGCTCCGCAACGGGAGAGGCCACAACAGTGAGAGGCCCGTGTACTGCAAAAAAAAAAAAAAAAAAAGTCACTAGTTTGACAAGTCTGAAAACATTTACACCTAAATCTTTACACCCTCTCTGCGCCCCCATTCCTATAATCCCGTTACTCACCACCCGCAGAAAGAAAGATTTGTAAAGTGAAGCTATCAGCCATGATTTAGACTCGAAAATCAAGCCATTTCAAAAGGATCATACCAAAAGAAAAGTACCAGAACTTAGTTAAGGAGAAAAACAAAACAAGATCATGTTAAGCCAATTTAACATATTTGAAAATTCAATTTATCAAATGTGCATCAAGTAGCAAACAAGTAATTTTAATGTTACAGAAGGAAGGGGCTTTTTCATGGCCAAACAGCATACAAAGACATCTCGTAGAAACAATACTTGTAAGTAACCAGAGTTATCATTAGGGTGACAGTTTATACACAAAAGAGCACTTTGAGATAAAGGGTTTCATTCCCAAGAAGATTAATGCAAAAATAAAAAACAGTGAATTGGGAAGTGTTCAAAATGACACTTCTAGAAAATAGCACTTTACTAGTGATCTAGTGATGTCCTTAAACCCTTTGTTCAAACACGGATTAAAAGGATGACAACTACAGTGGGACCAAATGCCAGGATTTCTGCTCTCCTATTGGAGGGAGGGAAGGAGGGAGGGAAGGAAAAAGACAACCTGAAATTCTGGCTGCCAGGCAATTGCTCTCCGCCCCCCCCCCGCCCCCCCCCCCCCGCCACCCCAAATTATATACCACTTCCCTGCCGCCGTGGCTGGAGAGTTTCTCTCTATTCAGTACCACGGCCACTAACTAATGAAATAGTGGGGAATTTCTGTAAAAGGGTCCCAATTATTTAAGAGAATGCATTGTCTAGGGCCATTTTAACAAACGCTCTCCACCAGCCACCCCCTTTCCCACACACCTCCTTCCCACTTTTTACTCCCTACCTCTACCGCCACCATCACCAGTCCCCCTCATTTGAACAGGAAAATTCAGTGACAGCCAGTGTCCCCCTCTCAGGTGGAGGAACTTTAAGTCTTTAGCTTCCTGACCAGGCAGCAAAGAAATGACAACCTGCCTCCTCCTTCCTCCCCTCTCTCTTTAGAGCTTAAAAAGTACACTTGGCCAAGCAGTTCTCACCATTCAACAATTCATTCTTCTTTTGTGAAAAACATGGGTAAAAACAGCTAAGCATGATCACAAAACATTAACACCGGGCACTCAATTCCTATACCTTAAGGCCTCATTCTTTTACCTCCTGGTCCATAGGATTTGGTGACTGAATAAATCTTAATCTGTAAACAAACGGTTTGCTCTACAATTAAACCATTCATTCTTTTTTTTTTAACTGCTTGGCGGCTACCCAACCCAGAGACTTCTAGGTTCTTCCACTATTTAGTGCTCCCAATGGTTAAAAGGCAATAAGCTCATTTGGAGTTTATAAAACTATGCACCATCAACAAAAGCATGTAATGTTTCCGAGACGCACGGTGGCTTCTACACACACAATGGGGAGCTGTGTGTAGTCTCCCCCAAAACAAAAATGCCCAGCCCCAATTAAGCGCCCTGGGGGCCTTCAAAGCAGTTATGCTAAATTGCAAATACAGCAAGATCCACTTGAACTCCAACTGTCTTGTGTGCTTTTCCTCCCAAGGTAGGGGAAAAGCTGGGGCAGACCGACCTCATTAAAGGGCAATTAGTGAACCCCAGGACTTGAGGGGCTAGCACAATCGTGCCCATTGTGAGCATTTCACTATGGGGCCACTCTTTTCTCTCTTTTTTTTTTTTTAAACCCAGGAGGTCTCTGCAGCCTGAAAGGCCCACATTTTAAATTTTTAAGGATTTCAATCTCGCTATTTTTTCTACTACCAGTCATAGAGTAAAAAGAAAGGAAGCAAAACAAAGAACGTTCCTACTTCTTTTGTGGAATTCCAGCATAGCTGAAAGTTTTTTGATAAAATAATTTGAATAATTTATATCCTACATGTAATAAATAATTTAAAATAAGTTTTATTTTTAAACATAGTAAAATAAACGCTCCACCTCGTGGTTATAGAGATTGAAAACAGCAGATTAAAAAAGGACATTATAAATCAATCAATATAGGGCTTTTATGATTATATGTGACAACGTCGTAGAAAAAAATTGATCTGTTTACATTTGAAGGTGTTATTTAGAAACTAATACAGAGTAACGTGATCAACATAACCACTTTACCATCAATAAAATTCTTCACACCTTTTTAGAGTCCATTATTACTGTTGATATCAATCTGCCAAGATGCTGAAGACTGAACACTACAATAAAGTACACCAGTAAATGTGGCTGTTTACATTCTTTAAGGGCACCACCTTTCTGCAAATACTAAAGCCGAGACCCCGCTGCCTTGGTACTAAATTTTGCAGGAGAAAGTACAGGAGAAAGTAGTCTTTTAGACAAGTAATAAAGCTAAATTTGACCACCTCAGCGGCCAAGATGTAAACAACTCTAATATTTACATATAATCAGATGGATCAGTATCTTTGTTAAAAAAACAAACACTAAAAAGGAGGAAAGAGAGTTGGAGTAGTTGACCTCCCTCAAAGTAGAACCACCCTGAAACCCAGAGTCCAAGACATTCTCGTAACACTGGATTATGTAGGATAAGGGGTACCTAAAGTCACAGGAAGCCATCGACTATGCCTGCTGCAGCCCACAAGTTCCAACAGCTGCCAGAAGGTGTGCTCAGGATCCAGGCACAAACTTGTAGGATAACATTAGTGCCCATAGTGACATCTTTAATGCTGCCCTGGTATCTGTTAGGCTAACTAATCGCTCGATTCGTTCAGTTTCTGAATATCAAATGAAAGTATTTAAGAGTGTGTAACAAGTCTTTTGTGCCTTGACCCAATGTATTTCAGCTATACTTAGAAGCAAATTTGTGTGTATTCGTGTTCTATTAAAACATGCACCAGGAGGACCCCTCCATTAAACTCGGGCAAACATCCTTGTTTTATTTTAGAAATACTAAAATTGATTTGTGTAACTTGAACAGACGCATTTCGAGAAAAGCTGGAAAAGGCTTATTAAGAGATGCGGGGGGACCCCACGGTGGTTATTGCGCAATGTGCTGAGTAGAGAAGGCTTCCAGAGAAGAAAATGCAAATCCTGGAAGTCATGCCCAACAGCTGGAAACTCTTCTTCTTCAAGGAAATCCAAAGGCTCAAAAAATAAATATTCAAGAGCATTAATTTGTTTCTGGATGTATGCGTGCAAGTAAAACAGCAGTCATAATGTGGAAATTTCAGTCACATTTTGCAACTAATTGGAAGCAGATTAGAATTCCGCCTCAGGGGAACGTTGTCAAACTAGAAGCCGGAGCAAATGAAGAAAGAGGTGACGGCGCTGTGAAGAGCTGACAGATTTACTGCGCTCGGGGCTATAAACGGGTCCTGGGAGGGAAGGAGGGCGCGGCCCCGGCGGCGCGCCCCCGCCACGGCCCCCAGCTTCGGGAGCGCGCGGGCCCGGCCACGCTCCCCGGAGCCCAGGGTCCTCCATCTGCTCCCCCGCGGAACAATAAACCGGGCCTTGCCGAGAAATCCGTGGTCCTGATAAGATAGAAAATCCGCAGGCTGATAAACCCGAGCAGGCAAACGTCAGAGGGAGAGAAGGTTTCTTTCTTTTTTTTCCAGTGGGGGAGGGGAGCGAAAAAGCAAGCAGATTATGGAGGATAATACAGCCTTGGAGTAATGGAAACAGCTGCTCGCTTTCTACTTCAGTGTCTGGCATCTGCTGCGGCATCATGGGAAAGGCTGGTGAAGGATTTGGGCAAGGAATGTAAATGGAGACAATTGGCCAAATGGAGTTTGATGCGGAAAAGCTCAATTGCTCTGTCTTCAAATCATGTTGTTCCCTTCGGGGAGCAGAAGCCAACAATATTACTGAACTCACATTCCACCTTCAAAGCAGCTGAAAGGTTTGGGAATGGGAACCGCTCTTCAATCAGTTACTTCAGATGTGAAACAATATAAAGGGATAAAGCCTTGCTGTTGGAACAGCCTCCATTTGTCAAAGTGTGCGGCTCATCTTCCACTGATCTTCACGGAAAAGTTAAATCGGAGTCCTTCTTTTCCTATGGATTTCACTTCCTTTGAGAAAAATGTTTCTTAAATCACCACTGCTTACTTCTGAACTGGCTCAAGGGACAATTTCTACTTGTGCCTATTTTCTCCTTGGCTGCAAAGATTCGGTTCTAATTTTATTTCCATCACAAAAGAATTGCAAAGAAGGGAAATGCAGAAACACATAACTAAGTGCTGCTGTGCTAGTCATAAGCCTATAATAAAGCACAGATTTGATAGCATTATCCATGTACTGTGGTGAACCACACACAAATAAACAGTTCTCCATGAAGAATGAAAACCCGAGGCTTCAGCCCTTCCAATTCAAACATTATTGTTGCTTTTAACATGAGCCATCCATAAATCAGCCAAGGAGGTGACAGGAAATCCAAAAGTAATCTGGTCTGGCTATGCGCACTTTGTTAAAAAAAAAAAAAAAAAAAAGAGAGAGATGCTTTCCAACTCATCCTGATGATGTTCTAAGTGAAGAATGGGTAAAACTGTAAAATCCAGTCATTGAAACAAACGGTATTTTTATGCCAAGTGAATTCAAACACGTGGTAGGTGCAGCAACCAAAAAAAGGACAGCCCTCCAGTATGGGGAAAGCGTGCTAACCTACCAAGAACAACTCAAAAAGGACCTTTGAACCTGCAGGAACTAATGCACAAGACAAAAAAGGTGGATCTAAAGCAGCCAGAGGACCAGATGTGCTTTCCTAAGAAACCCAAATCAGGAGTTTTCTTAAATCAAAAGGAGGAACAGTCACTTCTAGGAGTTCCTGAAAGTGTGACCAATTGGAACTTTGTCCTCTGTTGCTAATTGAAGCATATAAAAGAGTCCATTTCTTAAAACATACTACAAACCCTTTTTTTTTTTTCTTAATTCACTGCCACATGACAAAAACCAGAATCAAGTTGACTGGTAGAAGATCAGTACAACCAAAGACCAAGCTATTATTTCAAACTGTCAGGGGGAAGGCAGTAAAATTGCTACCAGGTCTCCTTAAGTTACCCTTCAATAAAAAGAAGCCATCAGGGAAATAAGAGGAAAAGAAAACACATCAAAACCTTAAAAGTCCCTTTAAGTAAAATTATACGTCTGTGGCACCATGCCATCTGCTCTCTGGTTAAGATAATAAGCCAATTCCACAACCTAAATATCTGCTTTCTAAAATCATTATGTACAACACAAAATACAATCAATATATTTTTAAACTGTGAAAGCAGCCTTCATATGGCATTATTGGAATGTGCCTAAATGTCCCCCGTAGGCACCTTTTTCTTAAGGTGCTAGCTGAGAATGAGGATTACCAGGAGTTGCAAAAAGCTCAGTGGTTGAGCGAGGATAGTCACAGTGAATAATAATCAAACTGGGCTGGGAGGTGCGGATGAGAAAGAAGAAAGAGTAGCTTTGAAAAACCAGCAGCACTATTTATTCATCACTTCCAACCCATTTGTTTGGACCGAAGCACCCTTTTTTTTTTTTTTTAACTTTATTTTATTTTAACATCTTTATTGGGGTATAATTGCTTTACAATGGTGTGTTAGTTTCTGCTTTATAACAAAGTGAATCAGTTACACATATACATATGTTCCCATGTCTTCCCTCTTGGGTCTCCCTCCCTCTCACCGAAGCACCCTTCTCTTTGAGTTCTCTATTACAACCAAAATAGATATTTCTAAATTTTCATTTAGCTTCATGGGGAAGGGGGGGAAGCCTTCTGAATACCAGATGAGATACAGGTGGTTCAAAGGCCACTGACCTATCAAAATATAAGAAGTATTCGCTTTGTAATCTCTTCAGTTCTTCAGGCAAAACCTATAATCTATTGTAATACTTTCTCAAAGGTATTTCTAACCAAAATTTAGCAGATATGCAGAACTCAGCTCTAGGAGCAAGGTGCCAATCTCCCCGTCTTGAATATCCTTTATGTGCTCAAAATAGCATTACAAACAGCCCGACTGATGGTCAATCTACTATGAATTATTTAACAACCTTTCATTCAGTTGCAAAGGCTTTGTTCGCACTGCCAAAACCTTTAGCTTAAATTAAAAAGAACTTGCTACGGAGAGCAAGAAGTCACTAAAGAAACTTCAGCTGGGAGAGAGAACTGGATGGATATGAAGGGGCCAATTACTTGGCAGCAGAGTGGAACAGAAAATCAACGGTGACTTCTTCTAAAAGAATAAAGCCCACATTAACTAAACACTCCCAGTCCACTCCCAACCCAACAGCTATATATGCCATTATAACATTTCTACACACATACCTATGAAAATAAATACCAGGCACAGGGTACGTCCGATCCCTGTATGAGCCTGTAATGACGACTGAAGTCATTCCTGGGTCAGAGATTTCACCTGTTCTCTTTCCCTATAACCTTAAATGTACAGATTAAAAGGGTATTATTATTTATCAACAACTGTCCTAGTGAAGAGGGGTTATTTCCACTCCGCTGTTGCTAAGGAGCGCCCAGTATTTCCTTAGTTCTGGTTTCCATGTTCTACAAGAATGTGATACAAGTAACTTAGGAATAAACTGTTTAGTATTCAAGCAAAACCCTTGATGTTCAGATCACCGGCAAGTTCAGAGTGCTGGCAATCAAAACTATGTTGTGCTACAGTAATTACTATGAAAAACTTCCAGTGCTTAATATTAAAGAATAGAATAACATGATCCTTCCACCTCTTCTACACCTCTAGAGTGTGTTCAACATGGCAATTATCTCTGTTCAAGAAGCAGAGAGTTTAAACTGCATTGAAACTCAATTATACCCATGACTTTTTAAACATACACTTCAAAAGGCAGGTTTCATTGCATTCAAATCACTGAGCAAAATCTTTTTGCCCAACTTAGAAAAAACAGATTCTATCCCTCTCCATGAGACATCTTCAAGTATAAAACTATTTCGTTTTACTTATGGGACCCACTTCTTCGTTTACTAAAGTAGAGGGATGACTGAGCCCTGGTGAAAGACAAAGAGAGATCCCTCCCATCTGATAGAAGCAGTGGGATGTGCAGCCCTCCCAAACGTCATTACCACACCGCCTAGAACTGCCACCATTTTTAAAAACCAGATCACACACTTGTTAACAAAAAACACATTACTTTGCTACTTTTAAGAATGCAAAGGAACTAGGAGTGGTAGATTTATGATTTAAGTGCTTGTGGCTAAAATAGCTTTCCAATTATCAAGGGCCTCTTAGGAAGAGCAAGAATGCATTATGTGTTAATGACCACAACCAGGGGTCCCTTCTCCACTCTTTTGTCAGAACCCGGGCAGATCCTCCCCGCAGCTTCACCATTAACATGTCTGTTTCCTGTCAGCCCACTCAGAGATAATGTCATTTATCTGAGGGAGGCACAAGCCCAGTCATTAGCTTCTATAAAAGACCTCAAACAAAGGCCGGATAATGTTTTACCCAGGGCTCTTACTAAAACCAGAAGCAAAGAAGCTTACCATCTAAAAGTCAAGGACTCCAAAGTTATCAGTGTTAAAAGAATATTTCCCTCATGATCAACAATCCTAGACTAACAGCTCGGATCCAGAGCAAGGTCTGTGTAGAACAAACATCGGTCCAGGTGTGGCTACCACGTACAATTAGATTAACCGATAGACGCTGACCAGAGTTAGCCTGGGAGAGCCTTTGCCCCCCCCCTTGCCTCCAGGGGGAAAATTGACAGAATAATTCAGATACTGACTAAATAGTTAGATCTTTGAAGAACTGACCCCTCATTGTGATTGCCTGCAGGAACTGAATAACCATTATAAAGTGTTCAATGGCTGAGCTTCTGGAAATCTTTTAAATAAAAGTGGAACTGGTTAAAATAAATGTAGGAACACGTGTTTTCACAGTGTTGCTCACATTACAGCAATTTCAAGTTGCTATGAAGTACCAGGTGAACTTTTTTTAAATTAAAAAAAAGGCACACACAGTCAAAATTGGAGCAAATCTCAGCCGTTCAATCCTTGTTTTTCATGCTGAAAACGAAGAACAGATGGTTCTTTCCATGTTGTTTGAATCTGGTTATTGAACACCTCTGTGGTTAGGGAGATTTCTGCTTAGCACTTTCGGCATAGATTTCATTTACTAACTATAAAATGCTGCTTAGGAAAAATAAGTCTTTCTAACACCCTAATTAAAACCATCTTGCAGCCAAGCAATTTCCCTTGAAGAGCATTCTTAACCTCATGACATTTGGACAATCAATCCCTCCCCGCCTTTTTTTTTTTTACAGACTATTTGCAAAGTTATTAAAAGTTGCTAAACGTTATTCATCTTTTAGCACAATCTTGATCAGTTGCTGAGTAATTTTTAAAATTTCTCCAGCAAGCCCAGCAGATTACAAATACTGTGCTCAGAACCCAGTGATGTGCCTGGTTATGCAAATCTTCCAAGCTTCCACGGGGTCTCACAGAAACCTTCCTTGGGGAAAGAGCAGCCCCTCTGCACCCACTGCAAAAGCCCTGTCATCCTCCGAGGAAGCCTACAGAAAAGAAAGGAGCTGAATCAATGCTGATTGGGAGCCACCCTTAGTTACCAACGTTTTCAACAGCTAAATCCCTTATGTAGCTTTCAAAACAGTTTGCTGTCCAACAACAATGGACTTTGTTCTTTAATTATAGCAAGTGACCTTTCTGCCCTTTTATTTCACAGTAGATAAACTGCACTCTCTAAGCAGAATTTGTAGGGGGCACTATATTTGGGGGGGGAAGCATATCATCCACAAACCTTATTAATCAAAATATGTTCTTCAACTAATCACACTCACTTAGAAAACGTGCCAGAATTCCCTAGTGAAGTGTAAAAAGGCTTCTACAAGAGAATAAAATAAAATGAATGATATCCTTTATAGACAGGTCCATCTGTAGAGCCCACACTTAGGCTGTTAAGGACCAGCTTAATGAAAGCAGCATGATATTACTCAAATCATTCTCTTTTCTAAATGCATACTTAAGAGTCAGAATCCTAAGACCCAACCATAAGATCTCCTATGCTCTTCACATGTATTTGAAGTCTCAGCTGTTTTTAAGAATTCTTGTATGTATTTTGGAATATCCCAGCGATCAAATAAACCCATGTACTGTATTGAACTATTAGCCCAGCCGAATGCCTCCGTCTGATAGGTCAAAACTGTAAGACGGTTAAGGAGGATACATGCAGAAGAGCCTCAATACAGGCTATTATGCTTCAAAAGAAAAGGAGGGGGCAGGTGGGGAAGCAGGTTTTAACAACCAAAAACCAAACCGTCAAATCTACTTATTCAGACACGTCACTGGTGGCTTAACCACAAAATGGGCTATAGAAATACAGCTCAAGTATCTTAGAATTATGGCATGTTTTGATTTTGTTCACATATTAAGAGAGTGGCGACTTTTACAACATACTTGTGGTTTCCACATAAAGGACTAGGACGCTCATTGATTTAATTTCATAATTGGACCTTCCATAAGGTCCAATTTATCATGTTTTACATGACTTTGTGTAGTGAAGAAACAGAATAAACAGACCAGAAATAGACGCAGAAGCATGCTGTGAAAATTCACCGGTGACAGCAAGTCTTATGAATCTCCTGGAACCATCCAACCAGGAAAAAGAAAAAGAAAAAAGCACACACACCACATTACACCCCCCTTTGGTTTTCACATTTGACCCCTTCATGAGCCACATCCGATTGCTGAAAATTAACCACCTTCACTCTTAAGACACTTACTCTTCACAAACCCAGATAATCAAACAAGGCTGAAATTAAAACATTGTACAAAAACATCAAAAAAACCTTTCTCAAAGGATGCCTCGGTGTCGAATTATTTTGCCAGGTAAAGCTTGTCCTACTAAATCTTTCCCGCCTCCAGAGGTCTCCTCCTGTCATTAGGAAGTATTTTCTAAATTGAAGTCAAATTTTACACAACCAAGAGTTAGTGGACTTAGAGTGACTTCCCTGGGTGGCATCTGTACAAGGGAGTGCCATCTCTGTGTGCCAAGGAGGAAAGAGTTCTTAAGAGAAGTCCTTCTGGGGTGCGGTGGGCGTGGGGAGGAAAGCTGAAAGAACAGGCTTCCAGATCCTGAGCCAGTACCATAGCTTGACAGAGAATGGCCCACGCTGCAGTATTCAAGCCCCTCAGAGCCATCCCTGAAGGGGCCCTGTGCCCATACCAGCAGCTACGGTTGGCAGTGGTATGAATCTAAATGCACTGTGCTTGCTCCCCTCCCCTCTCTCCACCCCAGACCCATCATGACTTGTTTGCTCTTTATTTAGGTAATTCATATTATCACACTTACACTCCTCTGACTGAAGATGAGTTGCATGTATATGAATAACTTAATTCTTCCACTTTTCATCCAGTTTCCTGTGTGACTGGAAAGCAAAAAGAACACAAAAACTGGAGAACCGACACCAGGCTCTCATCTCAGTTGCCATGACAGCAGCCTTTGAGATACTGAAATGTTCCAATTGCCAGCTAAACAAAATTGTTGACTGTGAACATTTGGCTGGAAGATTAAAAGGCTAAGGGCAGTACCTCCCACATTCCAGGCAGCAGTGAATCCAATCAAATGGCTCTGACTCCTTAACCACAGCCATTGTGAGCACTGGATTAGGGCAATTCATCTAGATAGTTAGGGCAGATTAGAACTGCAATTTGAAGACTACTGGCAACAAAAGTAAATGCTCTACTGTACTAATAAGACGACTTCAGAACGCCTTTTAGCAGAAATTATGTGAAAGTCCACATTTCAGCAGAAGAATCGAAACCTGGATTGTATTTTTTTTAATGCATTTAAAGTCATCAGTGCGAAATGCTGTCTGACCAAGGGGATATGGATAGAAGAAGCAGGCGTTCAGAGGCTTTTTGCGAGTTTGGCATCATCTACACCTTAATGTACCTTCATCGACTTCTAAAATCATAAAGCCGAAACTTTATTCCTGCAGAAAGAAAAAGGTTTAAATAGACAGCAGTGAGAAATTGTACACAGAAATGATCACCCAAAGACACTTCACAATTTTGACCAAGTGAGAAATAGCAAAGATCAAATTATTTAATAAGCATATAACCAAACAACCGTGCCACGAACCACATGATACGCATTTGCTTCTGCAAGGCACAATCTGTAGAATTAAAGGTTAATTTTATAGAGACAGCACTCACTCCCCCAGTTCACTCCCAACCTGCTCTGCGGACCAGAGCACCTTCAGCTCTTGGGACATCACTTAATGCACAGTAATTGCCGGACCAGTAAGTCCTAGGCCTCCAGCACAAAGCAGCACAACACGAGGGGCAATTCTTCGAAGGCAGTGTCTCACTAGACTTTCCAACAATGACAAAGATGGGGAAAAGGGTCCGAATTACCTAAATCAACGCTCCCCACCGCTCAAATGCAACACGTATTTCGGGTATCTTTTGGCTCTGTTTTCACCTTTCAGCACACCAATCCACCAAGTCCATTTCACTTTTCTTACCAACATTTCAGCTCCCTGGTCAGGCAAGAAATCCAAGTGATGACACTCTTAAATCTCCAGCTAAGAACTGGGCAAGGGAACAAGGAAAGAGTCCTGGCGGCCACCAAAACCATTCCATTCTTGCTACACGGTTATGAAACCAATGACCCTAGGAGACCAAGGTTTCATTCGGGACCAATAACAGTACCATATCCTTTGACAAGACTATTTTGGAGAATATCATGAAAAAATAAATGGGTGGAGGGTGGAGTGCAAATTCGAATCCTCGACATACCTCTCCGGGGAGGCAACGTGAACCCTGCACCTAAGGACACATTACCAGAAATACTAGGACGTGTAAATTAAAACAGAAGACAGTTCTCCTTAGGGGGAGAAATCAGGACAAGAGGTAAGTGGGTACAGGAGCAGGTTTTCTGTTAAAAGCACACCTCAACGTGCTGACTGGCCAAGAGCCCTTCTGCAGGGCAAAAGGTACTTGGAACACCCAGACCCTCCCACCTGGGGACCCAAACGCTAGCACCGCAAGCGGCAGCAGAAGCAGGAGCTAAACACTGCACCCAAGTTAAGCTGCCCCATACCAAAAGTTCACAGGAAGGATGCACAGGAGAGAAATCTCACAAAGAACCAGAAAGCACGAAGTGTAAGGCACACAGAGGCACGTCCCCACCCACCACGCACCCACACAAATGCACACAAAGAGGAAAGTAGGAGATCTAGGAAGGCGTCTTTATCCTACCTTCTCAGTTTTCAGTTTCTTGATTCGCCTGTGGCTCTCCTCCTCCTCCTCTTCCTTCTTTACCAACATAGAGTTTCCCATGAGCCCTGAATCCGGGGCACTTTTGCTAACTTCCCCAGCAGCCGCGACGCTGCCACTCCCAGTGCCCCCGCAGTGGAAGGGGCTCGCGCCACCTCCATTGCTCTTGGCCCCAAAGCCATAGAGGCCCCCGGAAGGGGCCTGGCTGCCACTGCCATTCTGGTGGCCCTGAAGCAGGTCGTGCTTGTCCTTCCTGGATTTCCCCGCATCCTTATCCCGCTTGGCGCCTCGGCTGCTCTGGCTTTTACCTGGCTTCTCCTCTTTGCTTTTCCCGCAGGAGGCCGTTCCCGCGGTGGCAGCGGAGGTGCCGGTGCTGGTACTATTGCTGTTCGGGTTGCCGCCGCCGCCGCCGCCGCCGCCGCCGCTGCTCACACTTTGACCCAGCGCTGAATTCATGCCAGTTGCCTCTCCAGGGCGCCCTTGGACTTCCTGCCTCTTGCCAGTGCCGCTAATCTCGGGAATCCCATACAAGGCAGCAGAAGGCAGAGATTTATTAGCATCCTTAGAAGTTTTACTCCTTTTCACTTTTGATTTGCTGGTCTCTTTGTGTGAATTCCCCTGGGGAGCAGAGGGCTGAACAGAAGCAAATTTTAGGCCATCCGCTAAGGCTGCGGTAGCACCGGCCCCACTGGAGGCCAGACCTCCACAATCCTTAGAGTTGCTGCTGCTAGTGGTGTTGGTGGAATTATTCATTTCAAATTTCTGTCTGTCCTTCTCCAAATCAGCGTCCAAATCAATTATTAAATTTCCAACCCCGATTTCCCAATCATCGCCACTGTCATAAGTATCAACCGTATTTGGATCCACACCCTTTCCTGCCGTAGAAATGTTCACTGACATCCTGAAGATGAGCTCTCTAGAATAAAAATCCGATGAACTTTCCTTTGGAGATGAGGGGACATTCGTTTAGCTCCGCTGGGCTTTCTCTTAAAAAAAAAAAAAATCTTCTAATCTTCCTCTTCTTTTTCCTGCCCCAGGAATGGGTCCAGGGGTTTTACACCCTTCAGTCCAGGTCCACCTTTTCCTGTGAAGGGGGGGAAAAGTCGAATATTTCTTGTCTGGGTGTTACCAGAATAAAAAACGATTAATACTGGGGAGTCAGTGAGGGGTACAGGGAAGGATGGTGAGGAAGGTGGCTCATGTATTGTCTCCACAGTCCAATATCAGGTTTAAAGAAAAATAACCAAACCCGAAAAACGTACCCATGACAGTAAGCATCTTACAGTAGCTAAAAAAGAAAAGCCCTTTATCAACAACACAAGGATAATCACTTTTTAAAAAGCATTAAAATATCTTAAGGATCTGAGTCAAGTCCAGAAACGTTTAAGGGAAAAAAAAAAGAGTTTAGGATTTTTTTTTCTAGCACACACACATGGTAACAACCCCAGAAACACAGCCTGAACACTCGGACAAGAGGAAGGAACACGCTTTAAACATCCTTAAACATGTCCTAGATCTTGCAGTTTTTAAAAGACCAGACCCTGGAAGTTCTCTAAGGCTAGTTTCAGAATGATATTGCTAAATTTTCCTCATTTCTAATTTTATTACTTCTTTTTACAAATTGTCTGGGCAATCTGGTTTTTGTTCCCAGTAAGGAACAGAAAAAAACAACCAATAACGCCCCCATACACATAACCCCCCATCCTCTCTTCCCCAACAGTTTATACAATTTTATTTTTGAAATATACACACACGTCTTTAAGAGCATTTCTCTATTTTAGAAAAGACAGTGTCAAATAAAAGGCTAAATATATGCCTTTTGAGAAAAAGAAATTACATCTAAACAATTCTACCGTATTCCTAGGTCACAGACTGGCTCAATCTGTTAAATATGGTGCTACTGACTGTACGGGAAACTGATTAAGACATACACTTTAAGTGATCTGCGCCAAGGTGGCCTCAATGACCGCAAATGAGTGTGTGTTTGACAAAGATCAGTTAAAACGGTTTTTAAAGGGATCAGCCCCTTTTTAACAGTTGATTGTCAAGGAAAAAATATATATATATACATACACACACACACACACACACACACACACACACACACAGACATTGCTTACCTTTACTCCTTTATCATTTTTTAATTAGGCCAGCAAATCAAAATGCCTTTCCCACTCCACTCGGCAAACAAGCCTGTGCCTCATTTTACTTAAACACCAAATGATCAAGAAGGAAGGAACCAAATAACACATCTCAGCCAGAATAATCACTCGATAACATTATTCCACTTCCCCACCCCCCTTTTGGCAAACGGATCAGTCCTTTTCTCCTTAAAAAAATGTGTCACTGTACAGCTGGAAGATAATGTTTCACATTCACAACAGAAGCACCAAAGGGTTTTTTTCCTCTTAACAAGCATCGAGAATAATAGTTTTTAAAAAAGAGAGAGCTTAGAGAAAAAAGTTTTCCCAACTTCTCATTCCGCCTTCAGTTCCAGACTTCAGAGTCACCGTGATCAGTAAGTAATGATCCCATGTAGCAAACCTACAGGCGTCCGCTAGTAACAAGACAGAATGTGCTAACATCGGGATAAATTAGTGAAAGGGAAGAAAGAATAAGAAGAAAGGACTGAAAATCTGGGCTGGATTCCGCCTGTTAGTCGGGAAGTGGCATTTTTCCGCCCGTCCTGACAGATTTGATTTCTTGAACTAACTTAAGAGGAAAGGAGGGGGAAGGGGATGGGGGAGGAGAGGGAGGGAGGGAGGGAGCAGGAGGTGGAGGAAAGGGTGGGATGAGAAGTCGAGCAAGAGGAGAAAAAGAAAGGTGTGGGGGGGGAGGGGAGCAGATGATTCAGTGAGCTGATAAACCAGTTATACCAGCATTCAGGGTGGGGGCCGGGGGCGGCGGGGTAGGGAAAATAACGGCGTTTAAAATTGGTTCAGTCTTCGAAACCTAAAGGATGTGATGTTTTCCTGTTTTATGTTGTTTTAAGAAAAAGGAACCGAGTTCCTAGTATAGTCCCCGAGGGGGGGAAAAATCCGCTGTCGTTCAAGCCGATCAGTCATGTGGTAATTCGATAATTAGAGTCAAAAAAAGATTTTTTTTTTTAAGGCGACCTTTTTCAGGACAGTTTTTCCCGTTTATAGTCGCAGCAAACGGTGCGTCTCCTTTTTATTTATTTTTCTCTCCTCCTCCTCTCTCACCCACCCCCCCTCCTGTGTTTAGTCAGATGGCCCCAGAGCTTGGCTTAGTATTTTTAATTAGCTGGCGTTTGGAAGCTAAAAGCAGTAATGAATTGTTGATAGATTGGAAGTGGAGAGTCGCTTTGCTGGAAATGTCGGGGCTGGGGGAGGGGGATGGGCGAGTTAGCAACAACCAACCACCGAAAAGGAGCGATTTTGTTACAGTGCAAGCCTTTCACATCACGTGAGGATCAAGGGCTCAATTGGTTGTCGTGAGAACAAAAATGGTGACAAGCGTATCAAGAAAATACTGATCTGGTCTTTAAAAAAAAAGCTGAAGGTCTCTCCCCTCCCCCGGCACACACTCTCCCCCCCCCCCCCGCCGCCTCCCCCCACTCCCGCCCTTGCAGTGGGAGCAGCTACAAGTTATGAATGTGAAACATTTCTCGCATATCTAGGCTCTCGGAAGTTCGGAAGGAGTGAAATGTAATGAGTACAAGAGCAAAGCAGATGTTTTAAAGAAACACCTTATAAACCTCTCCTCAGCTTATCTCCAATTTGTCGTCTTTGCCGAGGGGCCAGGGATAGGGACGACTAGGCGGGGGGGGGGGGGCAGGGCACCTCCACGCTACTTGGATTTTAGGGACCCCCCCCCTCATGTCTTAAACAAAGAAAAACATTTTGCTAGCTCCCAATCCAGGTCCTGTAATAAACACACCATTGTTACTATTTGCGGGTTTGTTCGGGTTGGGTGGGGCATTTTTTTCCCTTAATGGTGTTTTTGCTGCTTGCTTTTTTAAGGAGGTGGAAAATGGTAATTATAACCATTACAGGTAATGGGTGACTATTCCCTTGTTTAATATTAAATTATGGGCACTAGATGTGACAAGAGACAAAAATCGGCTTGTTCTGCCCTTGCCCCCATTTTCCTGGTTCAGTTTGGAAGAGGGTCCTTCCCAGCTAGGATAGGAGAGGGAGGGGTGAGGTGCGCTAGAGAATGGACACTGCAGATCAAGATTTGTAACTGTGTCACTTTTATTCTCCTTGGGTTAGAGCCCCAAAGGTAGTTTACTCTAAGTTACGCCGAGTGCCCAGTCAAGCTTAATTTGTGTGAAGAAGTTACAAATGCTTCACCCTCCACTGAATAAAAATTCACCCTTCTTGGATTGTTGTTCTCAATGCAAAAGCCAAACCCTGTAACTAGTTCCTCATTTCAATGCATAAAACTCGCACATTCCCCTGCATGAAGTCCCCGCTAAGTGCTATATAGAGACACACCACGCAACCGTACTTACGGTCTGTATTGGATCGAGTTGACCTTTTCCTTCTAACTGCATTGAATGTGTTTGGTTGCAGCCGCTTTATTTTGGAAATTATAATCTCTTCAACAAATTTATTATTAAAGAAGATGGACCATCAAATGTCACAGACCGGCCTGTGTATTTTTTATAAAAACAAAAATTCAAATTAAAAAAAATTAAAGAAAAATTCCCCTGGTGCACACACACAACAAGCTTGTTCTGCAACACTGAAATCAGGACTGAAACACAACACACACACAGGGGGAGTGGAGCAAAAGGAGCTCTCAGCCTCTATACCTGAAAGGGACTTTTCTTTGTTCCCATTGCCCTTTCTCATCGGGCCAATCAGAGAGCAGCTTTTATGAAACTGGGCTCTCTCATTGGCTAGCTGCTTTCTCTTGGCTACCGTAGGGGGTTGAGATATACACACGTATAAAACACACACTGAGAGCGGGTGGGGGTCCGGTGGGGGGCGGTTGCGGAGACAAAGCGTTTTATTTTCCAACCAGATTGGGGTTGAGGAACCTCCTGCAGTAAGATGGAAAAAAAAAATGGTGCGCCTGTTTCAATTACTACATCATTCACATAAAACACTTATTTATTAAAACAAATCTCAAACAGGCTGCGAGGAGAGGATGTCGGTAAATATAAGTTTGATTGTGTTATCTTGGGGGAAATAATGTATGTGATCGCTCGGTGGCAGAGGGAAGCCAAATGAGCCACTAGCGCGTAGCGAGGAGAAAAGGGAGGTTGGCTGTGTGGAAATGACTGCGAGCGTTTTGCCGGCTTCCACTCCGTGTTGCAAGGACTCGGCAGCGCAAACTCCCCGGACTGATTTTCTGTATTCCACCTTCTGGCTTTCAACTCTCCCCCCGCCACTTTGCCCTTCTTTCAATAGTTTTTTTTTTTTTTTTTTTTTTTTTTTTTTTTCCTTCTGTGTCTCATTTTACTCGCTGATTAAATAAGAAAAATCGATCTGGGGGTGAATGCGGTGGTGGAGAAACAAGTAACCCTTTTGTTCCCAGGCTTCTGGTCCACAAGCAATGAAATGTGAAAGCTGGCAACCATTTAACCACCACTACGTGAAAGGTTCTTCCCTGGAATTAGTAACAAAGCTTTTCCACCTGGTCCTAGGCAGCTCCAAAAAATTTTTTTAAATTTTTTAAAAATGAGGTCCCGGCCAACTATGTTAACACTTCGGGCTAGTCTCATTTTTTTTAAAAATCGATTTGTGGGAGATAAATATACTAGGAAGATTAACCCGTTAAACAGTCCCAGCACCATTTTTAAGCCGAGGGATTGTCAGAGTTCCCCTTCCCCAAATATTTAACCCTCTCTTGGGGAGAGCCGGTGTCAAAGTCCTCTGAACACAACACGGTGCAATCCACCAAGAACACAAAAATATTTTAGAATGTATTGTAGGACAAATGCCAGCAACCAAGTTAATGGGACTCTGAGGTCATAGGACAAGAGAGGTTAATATGAAATAACAAGTTTAACAATAACAAGTATTGTACTGTAACCGCTAATATACTTAAGCTAATGTATTTATATATATTAAGCCTTTAAAGCACTTTTAGTTTTAATTTTTCATTGTTATTTTCCATCACTTTTAGGAGCTGGAATATGGAAATTTTAAAGTCAAAGGGTGCACTGAATTTAATTGTAAGTGTCATGATCCCAAGTGTTAAAGATGCAGCACTACCGGGTTTGTAATTTCCACACGACAATCGCAATTTAAGAATGTGTCTTAACTGAGTCAAATGGATATATAAAGTGAATTAGAGCTAGCAGAAGATTGCTTATGATATAAATATTCAGTGATGACTTTGTGGATCAATAAAAATATTTATGTCACATGTTTTAAGTAATGTCTATTGACTCGTGTTTGAGCTTTCAATGTATTTAGTTCATTTTTTTAAATGCCAATTAGTTGTTTCACTACCCAAGATGAACTCGATTTGATGCTAAAATAGTAATAAACAGCAGTTTCCATCCTTTGCTGGGGTACATAAACTAGAGGAATGCAATCTATAATAGTCCTTAGATCTGCCTAAATAGATTTATTTTCAAAGCAAAGCCGTACATTAACAAATAGAGCAGAGAAGATAATCTGATACCCACTTACCGTCTATTTTAACTTTCATATTTGTTTTATAATTTTGAACGTACAGATTTTACAATTTGTGTGTGTCCCACTGCTAATAGAACATGGACGTTGATTTTTAACTCTTCTTTTAGAAGAGTGGTTCCACAAAGGACCAGATCACTCAGGCACTTCCTATGTCCCTGGAGTATTTCCATCTTTGGAAGCCCATGGCTACCCTGTATAATCAGCTTGGAAAAATCAATAATTAGCTTTTAAAACAACTGGACTTGAAAAGGCATAGAAAATAAGACCTGCTGAAGTTCATAAAGGGTAGAAGCAACACCTCCAACACACTCCCTTGGTAAAAGCAAATCACAGGCTCTGCAGCACAGATTTCGTGTAACTAAAACCAAAGTTTAGGCTTCCTGATATTCAAATAATCTGATCTAACCCTTACTTCAATACTTAACCCTAATTCTTCAACCTTTTTAATAAACCCCACCCGGTTAAAGATAAGGGCTTATGCCAAATTCAATCACATATTTAACCCAAACCGTTTTTGATAAATTCAAGCATTTTCCTTCCATTCCAACATCTCCACACTCCGTTCGCACCCCGCCCCCACCTCCTACCCTCCAAGTTCCGCCTAGAGACTTGAATCAACCAGAGTCATTCTGCTGGCTTTGTGAGTGTTTGTTTTCTTTTGTTTGACAAAGGGGCCAATCAAGAGACATCAGAGGGCTATCAGCTAATTGATGAATGAAACTAAGATAATTAACTACCGGCTTAGAAAATCAGAGCTACTCCCCTCACAAAATTGGGAAGTTCTACCATATTTTAGAGAAGAAAATTTTAATCCGCCTCTCTTATCAAGATGATAGGGAACATACTAGTCTGCGTGCTGATATCCACACGCATATAGTTGATAATACCAGTACACTATTGTATAACATGTATACTTTGTAATTTTACATCTTAGTGTGCGTCTACTCAGAGATGTGGTAGAGGGGAGCAGCTGTCTGGAAAGGAGTCTAGGAGGAAAGAAGAGGTGGGAGGAGACAGAAGGATAGTGTAAAAGGAGCAGTTAAAGAGTGCTATCCCATCTCCGATAACCACCACCACCAGCTGAGCTCCTGCTTGTACTGCTTCCATTACTAGGTGATCAGAAGATCCTGGCACAAGACTTTTCCTCCTTTTTAAGGGCAAAGAGCTCAGTGCTGAGGCCAGGGGCTTCAGGCAGTAACACAGGAAAACACAGTGGTCTTTCTTTGGTGCCCATTTCCTCTGGTTTGTGCTGTATCATAAAAGGGTCAGAAATAATTTCTTGGATTTTTGTTTATTTGGAAGGCAGTCTATACGTGGGTCTAACTTTTCTAAATCTATGCCAACTTTGACACTAGAGAGTTGCTCAAGACCAAGGGGAAAAAGTGGAAAGCAAAGTTATTTAAAAAAAAAAAAAAACCTACCTGGGAATGGACTTACAAGAAAATAAACTTAATTTAGACATAATGAGAAACTTTCTGGCTGCCCAGGAAGATTGTGGAGAAAGGGTCTTATCTGTCTGGGCTTGGTTATGAACAGACCTGCCTCAAGGCTGTGGGCAAGTGACCTGGTTTCTAGGGAATATGGAATGGGTGATTTATTAAGACACCCGCACAAACACTAGATGTTCTTCACTTTACCTAGAGATGACATCCTAACTTGCTACCGAGGAAAGGTCTTTTAGAGAAAACTCTTTTCAAACATGCTTCCTAAATCCAATTCAAGTTTCTGTATTGTTAACAATATCCATCTCTAAACAACTGTCCCCAAAAAGAGATAAGCAGTGTTCTCAGTCAAACATTTGACGTTTTTGCAATATCCTGAAATATCACTGGACCAAAAAAGAGTGCCAAGAAGCAGATGTCTAGTGGAGAGAGAGGACCTGGCACAGAAACATTTTATTTCATCCCCATGGGAATGGGGGAAGTACTTAGGGAAGCAAGACACGGATGGTATTCACCCTGCCATGGAAGACACCTCATGAGAGACCCATGGACATTCTGATATACATTTTGTGAATACAGACATTCACACACACTGTAAAACACAGCTGTGTTAACTTTTCAGGTCATTTCTATGCTCTATTAGTTCACCTTCAATTTAAACTCCTCAGCGTAAAACAAAGGGACTCTACATCCAAGGGAGGGAGAATGATGTCTATCTTCCAAAACCTTTATAACACGGTTTTGCTTAAACAAATTGAAATGATATAAAGCAAATTTTCCATGCTCTGAGACTCACGACTACAATGAATTTTAATAGTAAAGAACTGTAAAGTTAAAGGAGTTTCTCCCTGTATGTGTCGGTATTTCCCCATTCCTTCTCCCAAACCTCAACCTGAAAAGAATCCAAAAGGAAAAGCAGCAAATCTTGTCCCTTTTATGCCATACAGTCCTAGGGAACCCAGCAAAAATACTGCAAAGAAGCACATTCTTCTAAAGGAAAACATCTGTATACTGCTCACATTGAGAGAACTGTGATGTAGGTCAGTGTTAAGTATCTGAAATCTTACCTCTGCTTGCCGGGTCTTTCTGGTGTGGTGTGCGCTACTATATCTGAACGGGTGCCCAAGCAAGGTCTGCAGATCAGTTAGCAAAGGAAGGCAGTTTACATCGCATGTAATGAAACCATTTCTGGAAAAGGATTTTTCTTTTATGCCAGTGGAGACCGGGTGCCTAAAGAAGATCAAAACACAAGTTACATTTTTTTAAAACTACTTATTGGAGATTGCTGTTGCTGGTTTTATTACAATATGTATTTTACAGATTTAGGTAATAGCCCTGATTTTTCAAATCGACCTCTGTTTAGACACGTTTCACTTTGGGCTGTTTCTTGTCTGCAAAATTACAGTCATTTGCATGTTATTACAGTGGGTAGGAGACAGATTGTATTTAGCATTGGGTGGGGGAAGGGTTATTATGGGAAGTGATCTGCTACGGTCAGCACATAATTTCAGCCTGAAGAAAATTGCTTCTGAATGGCTGGTCTGTTAGCTAGCCAAGGAATGGTCACTGGGAGAAACTGAAAAACACTTCTGCTTAATCTGCATTATAGAATTATTCTCATTTCCAGAAAGATGGTTTGTGGAAAAAATGATTGTAAAACCAAGTTTAAAAATGTGGAGGTGAAATGTTGTCAATGCTCTATTTGAATCTAAAACAACTACAACAAAATACAAACCACCAAGCAGGAGAGGACCAAAAGGCAGCAGGATACAGCCGTGTTCTACTCCATCTTTCCTCCTTGCCTCCCTTTTTCTGCTCCCCCTTTGGTTGTTTTCAAAAATCTCTATGACTTAATGACAGTGGATTTTTATGTATGTGTAAACATTGGTGAGAGTAACACCAAATACATTGATAAATGTATCTCTTGCTTTCATACGTACATGACTACATGAAAAAGATTTCCTAATATAGCTTCTTTTTGGAGGGTAGCAGAATCCCCTTAACTGTGAGAGTATTTCATACGCTTTTGGCACTAGAATTTAAGGACTTTCCCACACTTTACAAACTACGTTGTATTTGTGCGTACTTCACAAAGCTGACAGATTAATAAAGCAAGGATGAAAGCGTATCAGAAATTATAGCCCTTGTCTAATTTATAATTTAAATCAAACCCTTATGAATCGCCTAGGAAGTCTTAACATACTTGGTTAGAAAAAATCAGGAGACAGGATTATTTTAAAGAAAAATAAAAGAATACGATTATACTCAGCTCCTTGGCTGCTGAGCAACACTTTCGTTGTGAACAACTGTGCCTCTTTTGTTTTCAAAACAAGCTTTCCTAAAGGATGAATCACTACAATCATTTGGAGAATATGCAATAAACAACAGAAAGCCAGAAAGTTGTTTTGCTATTTTCTCAACAGAGCATTTCCGTCCCATCCTCAGCTCAGCTGAGCCTCCAGTCCACCAGCCAATCATCATTATGGAAATATGGTTCTCAGCCTCCTGATTGGCTGATTCCTGGGCCAGTATGTTAAGGTTTCTTCAGCTCAATGAACACTGCATACCAGCCTGCTCTGGGGACCCTCTTCTTCCAAAAATATTTTAATCACCTTTCTTTTCTTTCCTTCTGTCTTTTTTCAAGATTCTTAAAATCATCCAGGGAAGAACCTTGTATTCTTTTTAAACACTTTTAAAACGTAGTGATCACATTGGGGATCTGCTAAGAATGGAATTTAATGTCCAGGGACATTTCTTCTAACCATATTTTAATGTTTTCTATTTATTGGGTTCTCATGGTGTTTCCTTGGATTTTAGAGGAATTCCCACACAAGTTACATGAACAAACTGTTCTAACACATGCTTTAACTTTTTTTTTCTTAAACGTTACCTGTCCCAACTAGAATTCTTTTCTCTGAGATTTTTAAAATTTAAAACATGAAATTAAAACAATACTGAAAAGTAATCACGTCAAACAA
Source organism: Phocoena sinus (assembly GCF_008692025.1). Taxonomy (NCBI): domain Eukaryota; kingdom Metazoa; phylum Chordata; class Mammalia; order Artiodactyla; family Phocoenidae; genus Phocoena; species Phocoena sinus. Next base: position 69,170,057 of record NC_045765.1, on the reverse strand, counting down.
TTTTTAGGAGCAAAGGAGACAATGTATTTTCCCTCATAATTAAGGCAACTTATCTATAATTTTTTTAATTGTTCAACATTTTCCATTGTTATCCCCCAAAACCCACAAACATCTTAAGGATGCACAACTTTTTCAAACTTAAAAGAGGTTTGTAATTTAAGATAGTGAATAATAATGGGAAATATATGTGCGACTTACCATGTTCCAGAAATTCTTCTTAATTCTTCGTATGTATTGATTCATTTAATCTTCATAACAGCCCCATGAGATATCATCATCAGATGAGGAGACTGGGACAGAGAAAAGATAAGGAGCGTTTTCAAGTAACAAAGCCAAATCTTGGTGGAGCCAAGATTTAATGGAGGAAGCCTGGCCCGAGTCTGGTTGCTTAACCACTGCACTTGACTGCCACCCACACATGGTTCCAGACAACAGTTCCACCCATTTGGTTGAGCACAGAAACATTAGCAGGTGACTGGTGACTTCTCTTCCTGAAAGGATAATGAATTCAACTGCTTTTCAATCAAAGAAAAGCCACTGTGTCTTCTTTCCACCAGAGATTAATACTATGCCAAGCAGAAGATGTGGCACCTAAGACTCAGGATTAAAACAAAGAAAATCAGTTTCTTGTTATTATGCAACTGAAATGTTTGAAACATTAAAAAAAAATTACAACGATGGGTAGCACAGTGAGGTTAAAAATGACATACGACTGGGTTTTTTTTTTTTTTTTTTTTTTTTTTGCGGTACGCGGGCCTCTCACTGTTGCGGCCTCTCCCGCTGCGCAGCACAGGCTCCGGACGCGCAGGCCCAGCAGCCGTGGCTCACGGGCCCAGCCGCTCCGCGGCATGTGGGATCTTCCCGGACCGGGGCACGAACCCGCGTCCCCTGCACCGACAGGCGGACTCCCAACCACTGCGCCACCAGGGAAGCCCACGACTGGTCATTTCTGAGACTGGTGATGTATACATTGGAATCATAATATTATTCTTTATGTAATACACACATATATACTTGAAATTTTCTATATTAAAAGGGTAAGAAGAAAAGCTACTAGGTCTTTGCGAAGGAAGAGTTATTCAGGAACACAATTTATTCCTTGGCTTTGGAACATTTTTGGCATTAACCTAATAGGGTAAAATTCTCTCAAATGACAATGCTGTGTATACAAACAAGCAGGAGCAGATTATACTTGCTTCCTACCATTTGTTTACTCAGGTTTTTGTTTGGTTATTTGTTTTAGGTCAAATTCACTCGCTGGGCTATATATGGTAAAAATCTGTAATGTTCTACTTATATTTTCAACATGCACTATTTGAACACTTTGTAACTTTCTATATAAACTATTTCAATCACAAAGGAAAAAAATCGGGCTTCCCTGGTGGCGCAGTGGTTGAGAGTCCGCCTGCCGATGCAGGGGACACGGTTCATGCCCCGGTCCGGGAAGGTCCCACATGCGGTGGAGCAGCTGGGCCTGTGAGCCATGGCCACTGAGTCTGCGCGTCCGGAGCCTGTTTTCCGCAACAGGAGAGGCCACAGGAAAAAAATCAATCCCACATAGAAATATATTCAATAGAAATAAAGAAATGAAGATTCAACATTTCATCACAGGTATATTATACACTGGGAGAAAGAAAAAAGTATTTGGTAATTTAGATTTCTTCAGGGCATGTTTTCTGTCTTATTCAAAGAAATAGAGTTGTAGAAGTGAAACCAACAGTTCAGATACAGAATTAAATTCTTTAAAATAGTAACATACAGTGAAAGACACTATATAATATAAGCAACACTGAATAGAATTAGACTAAATGAAGAGAAAAATGTTTAATCTTTACACAAAGGAGGCTATGACACTGAGATTAAAAAAGCATTGAAGAAGATGAAATCATGGTAACAGTTACTATTCTTAACAAATAGGATATAATTTTGTGAAATAATGAGATTATAACACAAGGAGTCACTGATAAAACTGTTATAGCAGAAAATGGATAAATCATTAAATATAATGAGATTTAACCATCATTGTGAGAGAAATGATATGTAATTAGAAAAAGGAATAGAATATAAAAAGAAAGCAATGTTTCTGCGGTTCTACATTACTAAAAGTCTAGTGATAAAAGAGGAAAGTATTTCTGACTCTATAAATAAATTATGGACACAATTATCATTAATTATAATAACAATAGTCCTCTCAAATCCAAACTCAGGACCTGGCAACCTTTCATTTTACTTAACAAACACCTGTATAGCACTTACTCTGTGAAAGGCACTATGTTAAGCATTTTATAAATATTAACCCATTTCCTGAGATTAAGTTTGAGATATTCATTCAACCTGTATTGTGTTATACAGGTTCACAGAAAATACAAAAAGGAATAAGACATCATATCATCTCTGATCTAGAGATGCTTCAAATGTCATAGTTGAGGTAAGACACTTGCCAAACTCCAGAGAGGATTTAATTTATGATAGTCCGTAAAAAAGTATTACTTTGGGGAAGAAGAAGCGCTAACATTATCTAAAGAGTCAGTACAGACTCTAGGAAAGAAGTAGGTGAAATTGTTGTCCCACATTAGGTTGCAGCTGGAGGAAGGTCATGCCAAGAAGAGGAAACACAGCGAACATAAGTATAGAGGCAAAAAAGAAGAGAACAGCAGTGTTAGTTCAGCTTACCTAGATCACAGGTACCCTGAAGGGGAGGAATGGTGGTCAGATAGATGTAGGTTGAAGGCTTATTGTAATAGGGCCATTATGAATCTGCAGAGAGGTGTTTTGGTGAGGGAACTATGGAAGCTGACATCCAGCTCATGCTCTGTTCACCAAGCTATGTGCTCTGGCTCTGTGCTGTGTCAGCCTAAGAAAGGGCAGCCTTTCATAATGTATAAAAGGGTGCTCTCAGCCAGACGGGACTGGATGATGGTCTTTATCCCGTGATGAGAAGTCTGAGTTTATCACAAGGCAATGAATGGCCTAGCTTTAGTAGGCCTATGGAAAACTCTTAAATCTCTTATAAATTAATTTACAGTCATATATATATGTACATGTATATATATATGTATGTATATATATATATATACATACATACATATATAAAGAGAAGGTAGTCAGAAGGTAGTAAATGAATCATATCATACATGATGCCTGGCAGAGTTCTTGGAAATTGTAATGTTCAAAATATGCTTGTTAAATTAATGAACTTATATTGAACTTCTAAACGTGAGAAGAGTAGAAAGGATTCCCAAAAAACGTAGGGGATCATAATGGTTAACGAGCAGCTCAAGGTGTATTGAGATAATATTCAAGCCAACATGTAAATTCAGTGGACAAATGATAACAATAAACATGTAGTAAACCAACTCTGAACTTAGAAACTCTCAACTTAGAAAGTACAATTTCTATAAGAATACTCTACAGCCAAATTAAATAAACTAACCAGAACAGAGGTCTTTATGAATGTAAACCTGTTGAAAGATAGGTCTTTATGAGTGAAAACATGTTGATTGAAGCAAAAAATGTCAACAAACAGAACATAGGGTCAAAAATGGTCTCCCTGGGGAGCACCAACATCTAAATTTGGGGTAGAAAATACAACTGCTTGAATGATGAATGAGTGAGCAGAGAGAATAAAAGGAAAAGCAAAAAACCAACAGGGAAGGGATACTTCTGCGAAGGAGTGATCAACAATTCAAAATGCATCGGGAAAATCGAGTAAGTGTAAGACTGAAAAGCCTCCATTGGTTTTTACTTGGGAGAAAGACTTAGTGATCGTAGAAAAAGCAACATAAGCAAAATGGTAGCAAAAACCAATGGGTTCAGGACTGAAACAGAGGGGAGCAAATCAAGAGATCAAATGACGCCTACTCTTTTTAGAAGCTTGCTGTTGAAAGGGAATAGAGAGGGTCGTTTGAACAGGGTCTGGGAGGAGACTTTTATTGTTGTTGTTAATATGAAACAGCCTTCAACACCCATTTTGAGAGAAAGGAGTCGGCAGAGAGAGGAGTTGAAGTTTTAGAGGTTAATTGATGAACACAGATCTGAGCTGAGAAAGGAGGGTCAGGGAAGGAGAGACCATTCAGCTGTGTCTGCCGCAGGACCATTCCATCATGAACAAGTATTTCTAGCACAGAAAACCCAAAGTGGAGGGAGTTAAGTGGAGACTCAGGGAGCTGCTTGAACAAGGAGACTGTCCCTCATGCAGCAAGATCATAAGGACCTCAGTGCAACCCAGAACAGTCTTAGCAGGCAATGAAGTGAAATAGCTAATATGAAGAGAGACCCAGATAATCAGAATTTTTAATTCAGATACCTAGAGTTCTTAATAATTCAGTATATCCTGTAACTTTCTGGGAAGCTGATGAGTTAAGGAAAAAGAAACTTGGGATATTAGAACAGATTTATCTTGCCAAAGTATAAAAATTTTAATGAGTGTATTGTTTTAAATTAGTCTCCCCCTTTCTTAACAGGGTTTAGACAATAAAAATAAGAAGGAACTTTCCATTCCAACTTTACATCCCACTGGGTCATATGTGTCTAAGGTAAAAGGCTTCTGTATTCACAGCTATTTGTAAACCCAAAGTGAAGGTTTGTCATTGACCCACATTATATTGACCCTCAATATAAAATGTAGCTGACACCATTAAAATCTTACTAGTTTATTTTATTCCTTTACTTAAATATCATTTATCAAACACCAAACTATATTCTAGACACTGTGCTAGACTTAATACAAAAAATAACTTTATTGGTTTATTCTTGAAAAGGACCCATTTTTTATATTTTACTTTCAAATTTTTTTTAAAAGTTGGATGGTCACAGTGATGAACGCAATTCTGCAAAGTCATTAACCCTTGCACTCTAGAAACAAGAAACTAATTAATGAACTCCCTGCATCCCTTAGCTGAGGCATAGGTCAGTATCAGAAAACAGGGCTCAGGATGTCCAGTTCCAGCAGCAAGGTTGTCAAAACCATAGGTAACACCAGGTCACAAACAAAACTTTCGAGATGAGACTGTTTCAAGAAGAAAACAAAAATAATCTGCAACCTCAGCAGCCATCTCAGAAAATTTATTTAAATTCAATAGAATAGTGAGTAAGAAAGAGGAAAGTTCCTAGGATGATAAATATCATTTTGCTGCCAATAGAATCAAACTATATATTAAAGATGATTATACAAAATATTCTAAAAATATTTCCCAAAACATTCAAAGATGTTCTAATGGAAAAAATAATTAGAAGTGGTATATCATTCACAAGAGGAGTCAGAAAAGATTTATGGAAGTCATGAAATATCGGAGCTCCGGAAAAAATATTATAAAAAGGAAAAAATGTAGGCACTGGATATGCATGTAATATCTGATAAGTCTTAAAACTATTAAATGAATTAGCAGTGGAAAAACAGGTTACCTAGCACTTCTCAGACCTTTAAATATATATTGTCTATTTTTCCATTTGAAAAGTTTAGCATATAATTAGTGTCTGACTTTAAAAAAAAATTTTATTGAGATATAATTTATGTACCATAAGATTTACCCTTAATTTTAAGTGTACAGTTCAATGAATTTTAGTACATTTACAGAAATTTGCAACCATCACCACATCTAATTTTAGAATATCCCCATCTCCCTAAAACCTTGTGCCTATTTACTGTCACTAATGGGGTTTTTAATAATCATTTTGGAAACGACATTTAATGTTTTGGTACATTTAATGTTTATCACATAAAAGTTATGATTGGAAAATGAGTTTGATATTTCAATATGACCATCACCATCTAAAATATGCACATTTTGAAAACATCTGGATAATCCTTTACAGAAGTTGGTATGAGAGGTTCAAGACATGATAAAGCAAAATCTTGGTGTATATTTCATAAAAATTATCAGTTATCTTTTTTGAGTTACTCAGCTCTGAATTCATCCTTTTTGCCCACTTGGTAAAAGTGGATCTGAGCCTTTTAAATAGTTTTTCTTGCGAGCTGGCACAATATTAAACTTTGTTGGTAGCGGGCACTAGAGAGACATTGAAGAAGGGAAGGGTTTTGCATCCTGATTCTAGCATTATTCACTCACCAGGCTCCTGCAGTATATGGTGACCAGCAACCTCCCTTGGCACCCAGGTGGCCAGCACCATTGCTAAACGCCTCTTGTGAGATACTTCCCTGTGTACAGATTTCGCCAACACTCTAGGGGGCAGATTTCCTGCAAGTTCTGCTGGCATGGCCCCGCAAAGACTTCTCCGCCATCCAATGAACCAAGGCCATGTGTCTCCAAAATGTGTGGATCTCAGTTCTGGGTGTGAGGGAACAGAGAACTCTTCCTTGGGTGCTTTATCTCAGCATTAGGGATAGTGATTGTATTACACTGTATTCTTTCTGATATTATATTACACATTATATCCTTTATTCTTACATTTTTTTAAAGTTCTCTTAACTTCTTACTAGCCAGTCCCTCATTACTACAATCCCCTGCTATACTTAAAAATTATTTATATTAAACTTTCCCTGCTCAATTACTATTTGGTTCCTCTCCCTGATTAGATGAAGACTGATATAAAAATATACTGTGAGCTCAAAATATCTGCTTTTTAAAAAATCTTTATAATCATTCCTTTATCAAAAGACAGTTTAACATCCACATACTATAGACCAATAAGTGTATCTAATATCTAGAAAGCTATGGCTAAATTTAGGAAGAGAATCTATAGTAATTTTGAAAGGAAAAAGAAAATCATGGGAATTCCCTGGTGGCACAATGGTTAGGAATCTGTCTGCCAATGCAGGGGACATGGGTTCAAGCCCTGGTCCGGGAAGATCTCACATGCCGCAGAGCAACTAAGCCCATGCACCACAACTACTGAGTCCGTGTGCCACAACTACTGAAGCCCATGTGCCTAGATCCTGTGCTCTGCAACAAGAGAAGCCACTGCAATGAGAAGCCCGCGCACCCCAACGAAGAGAAGACCCTGCTCGCCGCAAACTAGAGAAAGCCGGCACACAGCAACAAAGACCCAGTGCAGCCAAAAAAATTTAATAATTAATTAATTTTTAAAAAATCACAATGCTGAGTTGTGATAGACCAAACACTGGACCAGAACTGAAGCGACCTGAGAATCTACTGATAATTTCAGCCACTGTTCTAATTACAGCTATGTAGCAAACAACCCCCAAATTTAGTGGCTTAAAATAACAACCAGTTTTATATATTTCATGATTTTGAGGGTCAGTAATAAGGGCAGGTCTTGCTGACGAATCTTTCTCTTCTGTGTGGTGTTGACAGAGGCCACTTGGTGGTACTCAGTCAGAGCATGGGCTATTCTAGAGAGTCCAAGACAGCTTCATTCACATTTCTGGCACCTTGGAGAGGTGCCTGAAGGTCTGAGCTCAGCTGGGACTGTCAATCAAAATACCTACACATGGGCATTCCAACCTGGTAGGCTCACAATGGTCAAACTCTTTACACGGCTTCTCAGGGCTCCAAGAGTGAGACCTAGTGAATGAGGTGATAGCTGCCTGGCCTTTTAGGATCCAACCTTGGAAGGCACTTAGGTCACTTCTCTGGTTCTGAGGAGTTTCTTGGGAGCTTTGCAGTGCCAAAACCAGGAGTGTCTTGGGAAACCTTAGTGCCATACTGTATCAGTTCCGGTGGTCACAGGCCCATCCAGATTCAAGGGGAAGGAACAGAGACTCCACCCCTACAGGGGTCTGTGAAAGAGTGTCAAAAAGAATTGAAACTATGTTTTTATAAACACCCAGCCAGTTAATCTCTCTGTGACTCAATTTCCTTATTTAAAAGAAATAAGAGATCTATAGAAGCGCCTTCTAAGCCTTGATCCACCGCTAAACCTTGATTCTATCAACAGGAGACAGAAAAGACATCAAGAACTATTGTTAGGCTATAACAAACTCACTGTTGGTGCATTTTGCTTGGAAATAGATTACTGGATTCAAAGAGACCCTCACATCACTTTTTTTTAAATTTATTTATTAAATTTCACAATTGTGTGGGTCTTTTAAAAATGAATCTTGCTCAGCAAACCTGAAACTCCTTTAACTAGTAGACTTTTATTTGTTTTCAGTTCTAAGAATTTTTCTTGATTGTATTCTTTCTTCCATCATCTGTCTTCTACCTATCTGGAAGTCTGAGCGAATGCTTACTAAAACTTGTGGGTATATCTTCTGTGTTTCTTAACTATTTTCTCATACTTTCCATGTTTCTGTCTGTATTAGCTTACTAGGACTGCCATAATCAAATACCGCAGACAGGATGACTTAAACTACAGAAATTTATTTTCTCACAATTCTGGAGATTAGAAGTTCAAGATCAAGGTCTCTCTCCTTGGCTTGCAGATGGCTGCCTTCTTGCTGTGTCCTCACATGGCCTTTCCTCTGTTGGCAAGCATCCCTGGTATGTCTTTTTGTGTGTCCAAATTTCTTCTTGTTAGAAGGACACCAGTCAGGCTAGGGCCCACAGATATAACCTAATATAACCTCAATTACCTCTTTAAAGGCCCTATCTCCAAACATAGCTACATTCTGAGGTACTAGGGGTTAGGATTTCAACATATGAGTTTGGAGGAAACACAATTCCGCCCATCACATTGTCATTCTGAGCTGCATTCTGGTAAAGACGGTGGGCTCAGTTTCCCTGTGCACTGACTGGATCATAGCAAATCCATTCTGCTACTTCTCCTATCAAGGATTTTTATTTCAATAATTATAATATTTTATTGACGTACAGTTGATTTACAATATTGTATTTATTTCAGGTGTACAGCATAGTGATTCAGTATTTTTGCAGATTATACTCCATTATAGGTTATTACAAGGTAATGGCTATAATTCCCTGTGCTCTACAGTATATCATTGTTGCTTATCTATTTTACACATAGTAGTTTATATCTGTTAATCCCATATCCCTAATTTGTCCCTCCCCTCTTTAATAATCATAATTTTTATTTCTGAAAATCTTAATGTTTCTGTTTCACATCAGCCTATTCTTTCACGAATATTCTCTTGAATATTTCACCATAATATTTTTTTTTCTAGTTTAAATACACGATTCTATTATTTGAGACTTTTCCTCAGGACTTAATTCTTCTGCTTCCTGAATTTTTTTTTTTTTTTTTTTTTTTTTTTTGCTGTACGCGGGCCTCTCACTGCCGTGGCCTCTCCCATCGCGGAGCACAGGCCCCGGACGCGCAGGCCCAGCGGCCACGGCTCACGGGCCCAGCCGCTCCACGGCATGCGGGACCCTCCCAGACCGGGGCACGAACCCGCGTCCCCTGCATCAGCAGGCGGACTCCCAACCACTGCGCCACCAGGGAAGCCCTGCTTCCTGAATTTTGAGCCTATTTTTCAAAATGTTTTCCTTCAAATATCTGGTGCTATCTCACCATCTGGGGAGGAAGAGTATATTCCTGGCTTATATTCTGGGTTGGGAGCTCCTCTGGGCATCTGTAAGCTACCTGAGGTGCCACCTGTATGGCACCTGTAAGGACTCCCACTTCAGAGATCCTTATTCAAGGTTTTATTCTAGTAGCAAACGCTACATAAAAGGAAAGGACAGCAGTCGAATCCAGCATATATTTTCCCTCCTCAGTAGACTTTGTGTTACATGGGGTTCCTCTCCAGTTTGAACTCACATGCTAGAGGCCTTCGCTTCAGTTTCTTAAGGAGTTGGACCCTATAGTACAGCTTTTTCAAATGCAGCTTCTCAGGTGCCCTGAGAATTATACTGGGACCCCTATTGAACTTTATACGTGGTAGGTCATTATTGGGATTACTGATATCACCTTTGTAGTAGCTTTCTTCTATCCACTGGTTTCTATCTTCCAGGAATTTCTCAAAATATATGGACCTCTCATGGTAACCCATGTTGTTTTGCAGCCCTCTTAAAAGATGATTTTCTATCATTTCAGTGGAGTTTAGGCTGTAAGGGGAATTACATAGTATGTTTACAGCACTATATTGATAGAACCCGTGCTGAGTTTTAAATTGAAGAAATAAAAGTAATTATGCTCATCTTAAAAAGCTTAAAAAAAAAAAAAGGATAGAATACGTATTATATGAAGTAAAAAGGCATAAGCTTCCTGTCACTCTCCTCCTAACCACATTCTGTTCTCTGGTAGAAACTTCTCCCAGTAGTTTAGTAGGTGCCTTTCCATAACTTTCTCCCATGCATTTACAAGTACGTAAATGATATGTAGAGTTTTTTTCCTGCCAAACCTGGAATTGCACTATTACAACTTTTCTGCAATTACTTTTTCACTTAAAAATAAATGATAAACATCTTCTCAGCTCAGTATCTATAAATGATTTCATTCTTTTTCTTTTTATGGCTGCATAATATCTTCAGGATAGAAATACTGTCATTTATTATGTCAGTTCTCCAACTGATGAATTGCATGGACTGAATATTTATGTCCTCCCCCATCCAAATTCATATGTTGAAATCCTAATGCCCAATGTGATGGTATTTGGAGGTGGGATTTTTGGGAGTTGCTTAGGTCAGGAGGGGGAAGCCCTCATGAATGGGTTTAGTGCCCTTATAAGAGACCCCCAAAGAGCCAGCTTGCCCCTTCTGCCATGTGAGGCTACATTAAGAAGATGGCCATCATCAAGGAAGTGCTTCATTGAGGAAGTGGGCTCTCACCACTGGTGACACCTTGATCTTGGATTATTAGTCTCCAGAACTGCAGAATATGAATTTCTCTTGTTTAGAAGCTGCCCAGTCTATGATATTTTGTTATAGAAGCCTGGACAGACTGAATGGATATTTAGGTTGTTTTCAAAAAAGCTTATGTTTTGATATCAACACCTCAAAGAGTTATTAAGTTATTATACAAGTCAGGAGTATCAAGTAACATTTTATATCCCTACAGAAACTATTCTTAAACCGCTAGTAAATATGGAAAATGGAGGCTATTCGAGAAAAAGTCATTTAGTTGTCTCTTTTATGCTTAGGATTCAAATTATGAGACAGAAAAAACTAAGTAACAGCGGCCATGGCTGAGCATGAAAGCAAACGTTTCATCAAATATTTGCTTTACATGGGTCATTTGAAGTTCTATCAACTCTGAGCACATTGCCTTAAACTGCTGAAAATTCAAAAATAGTTGTGCTACTGCTCTCCTTATTGTTCCTCATTCATTCCGTATCAGCTTACTTCTATGAGATGTTTTATCCTAATATTTATTTAAACGCTCTCTGTGTGCCAGGCATCGTACTAAACCTTTAACCAGAGTATTTCATTTAACCCATAACCAACCCAGAAAGGTAACTTTATTAGCTGTGTGATCTTGTGCAAGTAATATAACTTCTTTCAGCTTTAGCTTCCTTGTAAATAGAAAAAGGACCATACTCTAGTATTAAATAAGTTAACACACATCAATTGAGATTTTACTATGTGCCAGGCATCCTAACTCAGGCAGAGTTACTTGCAGGATTAAATGAAATAACGAGTGTAACATAATACTTGGTATAAAACAGGCATTCAAATGGTGACTCCTATTATTGTAGCTAGAAAGACACCAAGCTTGAATTTGAACCCAACTCTATATGAGTCCAAAACCAACTGCCACCCCTTTTTCTTGTGAGTCCATGCTGTCTTCCTAAAAACCAACATCATATGACTGTACCTGTACTCCACTGTTCTTTTCACTGGTTTCTGTAATTCAAGCCATACAATTATTCCAAGGTTAAAAAGTTAAGTCTAAACCCACCATGGTTTCTAGTCCAAATAATTTTTTTTTTTTTTTTTTTTTTTTGCGGTACACAGGCCTCTCACTGTTGTTGCCTCTCCCGTTGTGGAGCACAGGCTCCGGACGTGCAGGCTCAGCGGCCATGGCTCACGGGCCCAGACACTCCGCGGCACATGGGATCTTCCCGGACCGGGGCACGAACCCGTGTCCCCTGCATTGGCAGGCAGACTCTCACCCACTGTGCCACCAGGGAAGCCCCCAAATAATTTTTTACTTCTGTGATTTCATTATTTCTTTGCACTGTGTACTACATGATCTAGCTTTCAATAGTTCGTCAGATATTTTTTCTATAGTTCCTTCTTAAATGTACCTTGTGTTTCAAGACTTCAAGTGGACAGATGGTACTTTCTACTTCTTTTATGTTTCTTTTATAGGGTTTAAGCTGTGACTAGACATGTAGTCGATTGTACAATATACAAATGAAATCTGATTTTACAAAATTTGCAAATCAAGAGAAATGGAAGGACAACTACTACGATACATGGATTCACTAGTGAAAGAGGTGAGGGAAGGAAGAGTGAAGAAGGGGTAAAATTTAAGAATATCTAGGCTTTCTGAAGTTGAAAGAGATTAACATCAATGCCCTTGGTGCTACAGTGGTAAAACTGTGAAGGTGAGTGAAAGTCAGCAAGAGTAAACAGCTAACCTAACAGTTCATTCAGGGTTGTAAACAGATGAACTTCACTGTTCAAATGGTAAGCATTTTTCTCTGCTTCCCATAAGCAGCAACGCTACCCATTCTTCCCAAGAATCCTAGAGTTTGTTTATTATTTTTAGCTGATTAATAGATGATTTACGCACTAAGATCCATACCAGAAGAAGTAATAGGGCAATTAAGCCAACCATAGCCAAGCCAAGGCTTTTATTCTCTCCAACAACACCTAACATCTAAAACCTGAAAACTGGAAATATCTATACTATCAGCTTTTCACGTTACATATGTATATGTGTGTGTGTATGTATTTTTTTCTATTTTTATAAAATAATCCCTTGACTAATTCTGCCCAAATAAAGTAATGTGGTTACTGGGTAGGAGAGGTCTCTTACAGCAGCAGAGGACTTGGTGATTTGCACTTGGGAGGACGAGCAAGCTGGCTGTGAATGGGGGCAGGCACCATGGAAAGAACACTGAATTCAGAGTTAGAATCCCAAGTTCTTGTCCTAGATGTCACCAATCAGCTGTGGTACCCAGGGCAAGCCACTTACATTTTCTGCTGTGCCCCAGTTTTTCTTGTTATAAACTGGGACAATAAGGCTTGCTCTACTTACCTCGTTCGTTTGTGAGGGTCATAAGAGATAATGTGTATGAATGTACTTTGAAAATCTAAAGCCATCTGTAAATGCAATGCATTTTCATTCTATATGTGGACTAGTGAAACCATCAAATAAGCCTGTAGTTGGATGACACTGCATCTTGACTGCTATGGGTCATACAAACAGGTAGAATAAATTTACTAATATTATATACTGAAATTGCATTTCCAGGATGAATTGATAGAGGAGTCAAATCAGTTCTCTACATATGAGCTTAAGAGTATGTTAGAAACTGATATTATAAACTGATAGCTGTGAGGGATGTTGAGATAAAGACAAAATAGCAAATGTGCAATCTAGATCAGTTAGTTTGATATTTGATAAAATAATAGGCTGAATATTTTGCTATAGTAGAAATTCTTTGAAAATCCAACCTGACCAGGTATGGAAGTAAAGATTACATAGTTAGAATCAAATGTTTTTAGCTGGAGAAGACCTTAAACAATATTCTACTCTGACTCCCTTCATTTTGTAGCTGAAAACGTGAAAGCTCAGCTTGCATGTATTTTGCCCAAGACCACACTTTTGAGATGGTAGCAAGATTATTCTAATATTCTAGTTACTCAGAGCCATCTTTGAACTGTGGCCTCTCCCGTTGCGGAGCACAGGCTCCGGACGCGCAGGCTCAGCGGCCACGGCTCACGGGCCCAGCGGCTCCGCGGCATGTGGGATCTTCCCGGACCGGGGCACGAGCCCGTGTCCCCTGCATCGGCAGGCGGACTCTCAACCACTGCGCCACCAGGGAAGCCCCTGAAACCGTTTTTTAAGTCCAGAGTGAGAGACTGGCTCACGGTGGTGGCTGAATTAAGAATCTGGGATTTCAGAGATGGGCAAGATGGATAATGCTGGTGGTGCTGGGTCAGGAGACTAAATGAAGTTCACAGACAGCCATGAATAAAGGCAGGTTTGTTGATTGATCCATTCCAATGAAGGAGCAAAAGTAGGTCAAACAAATTCTAAACGCTAATGAAGGGAGACCTTGAACTGGAGACAATGTAAACATGAGGAAAAGATTCCATAAATTAAGACTGGCTAACCACACTGGGCTTGGGAATAATGGCAAGAGAATAATGATACTTCTACTTCTTAGCGCTTAGAGCTCACTTTTATTAAGTGCTATGTGCCAGGCATGGTGCTAGGTGTTTTACATAATTCTCTTTTTAAAATCTCTCACTCTCACAAAATTGAGGTGGGAACCATTATCCCATTTTGGGGAGAAAGAAATGGAGACATAGTAGGAGAGTTGGAGCTTGGCCTGCACAAGTTCGAAGTCCACATGCTCAACCGCTGTGTTCCATGACCTCCAAAGAAGGCAGGAACAGTAAGAGGACTGGATTTAGCAACACCAGTCTTTGATTCATCCACTAGTTGGTAGGGGTGCAGTGTATGACTTCCACAAACTATCAATGAACTTGAATACAATAAACTACCCAAAACCTACATCTAAGCTTTGTTTCAAAATTATAACTTCACATTAGCATCTTGCACTGATTCTGTGTCATTCACTTGCATATGATTTTTCATTTTAGTGTAGATATGATAAAGTAGATGTAGAGAGTCACTGGACATTGGCTTGTAATTAATTCTAGTGGATTGATGTTTATACCAAACGAAAATCAAAATAATCAGGTCATTTCTATACTAGTTAAATATTTATAGAACTATAGAGTCAGAAATCTATCAAATGTTGATATATCTGGTTAGAAGGAGCTATTTCTAGACATTCACCATATTATCAATATCCATTCATTCATTCAATCAACAAATATTTCTTGAGCATCCATTGTGCGCCAAGCTCTGTTATAGACACCAGGTATATCTATTATAAATACCAAAGTCCCTGCTGTCATGGAGTTTACATTCCAGTGAAAATGAGAAATAAGTAAACAGGTAAATAAAAATGATAATTTCAGATAGTAAGAAACACTATGAAGAAAACAGAAGAGGATGATATGAGGGAAAATGATGGGGGCAGGAGGAACTTTAACGCTCTTACTGCCCCCACTCCTTCATTAAAAAAATCAATGAAGAACTCCTTTCCTAAATGTAGACTATTCCTCTGGATTGGGTTTAAAATAAGCAGCAAAAATATGCTTGTCTTAAAGGGAATATTAACTAAGAATTTCCCATCTAAAACAGGGCCAGCCCCAGAAAAATCATGTCCCGGTTCTGTGTGATCATGGGACGCACAGGAGGAGGGCTTACTGGGCATCTTCCACTCCATCCCTGGCCATCTTCCACTCCATCCCTGGCCATCTTCCACTCCATCCCTGGCCGTTTGCTGCAACCTCTTTCAGGGTACCACAAAGCTAGGATTCCAATCAGCTGTTTAAGACTGGTGAAATAACTGACTTCTGTGGTCTCCCTAGTTCACAAATAAAAACACGGGACATTGCTTTCCTTTGTTTTATCACAGCCATTGATAAAATTAGGCTAGGTTGATAATACAGACTGGCATTCAAAAGTTATCAGGAAACTCCCGACATTGGCGGGATCATTTTCATAATGTTGCCATTTCACTGCCATAAGCAAAAAGGCTCCAACTGGAAAATAATGCCTGTTCTGCTTTATCATGTAAATGCAAACCATCGCTGAAGTTCAGAAGCATAAAGCTAGGGAAGTGTGGAGCTCTAACCAGATAGATCCATGTGTCTCTATGGTTAATACAGAAATGATGAACGCAAACTTTATGACTTCAAGATAAGCTGCAATAAAAATTTGGCTCAAGATATGGTTTTCATGAAAAAAAAATTCTTTTAAAAAATCCACAGTTTGGGGGAATAGGACTGGGAGGGGGAAAGAGACTGTGAGGTAGAAAGAAGGGAGAATTGTGAAGAGGAAGGAGAAAGTGCAAAAAAAAAAGTGGACTGTTAGGAAGAGACACTGATGTTCAACCTGGGCCTTGACCATGTACACATACATCTCTTACAATAAGAAGCCTCTGTATCAACTGGTGGTTGCCAAGGGGGAAGGTGGTGGGGGAGGGATGGACTGGGAGTCTGGGATTAGCAGATGCAAACTATTATATATAGGATGGATAAACAACCAGGTCCTTCTGTATAGCCTAGGGAACTATATTCAATATCCTATGATAAACCATAATGGAAAAGAATACAAAAAAAAGAATATACATACATACATATATATATATATATATATATGTAAAACTGACTCACTTTGCTGTACAGCAGAAATTAACACAACATTGAAAATCAACTCTACTTCAACAAATTAAAAAAAAAAAAAAAGAAGTCTCTGTATCAGATTTACATGGAAGTCCTGACAGGTACAACAGTCTTTCAATGGAAGCTGTTCCTTCTAATCACAGAAACAGAACCAGCAAAAAGAGTCCACTTTGAAAGATTTCATTTGGTTTGAGGCAAAATCACATAGGCTCAGTCAGGGGAGCTGTCCCCAGTGTTTTCCTCAGAACCAGCACAAGGACTATATTCCTTTCAGTTGGTCCTGAGTCCCTGTGGGATACAGGCACCATCAAATGCAGACTGACATCTATTTGTAGCACAACTAAAGGAGGCAGTTTCATTCTGAATTATTTATCATGGCAACATTTTGCACATATTAATCATGCCCAGCTTTATTAGATTAGGCCAACTGAAGAAATATATACACCTGCCTGTCATGTAAAGCCCTTCATCTTGGGGAGCAGACTCCCCAGGGGGACATCGCAGGAGGTAAATTGAATACTGAGTGGTTTATCTTGTGGTGGGGCCTGAATTGGAAATTGAAATTCCTGCATGGACATCGAATTTCACATCAGAAATGAGAACCTGGCTCATCTCTCTCGGTTACCTAGGTACTAATCACTCTAGAAACTTAGATTTACATGACTATAGCTGTTCCATGCCCTTTATGTTGGAGCTGGGCCCTTTGTGATAATGTTCCTCAGGCTCTTTGAGTTCCTCAGATGAAAGGCATTCTACAAACACAAACTATCACTTGCCTAAATCAGCCAAGTAGCTTGATATTATTTCTCTCCATCTTCGGGTTTGTCAGAACAGGACAGGAGAAAGCAAATGGGACACAGGGAGATGAAAGGATGGAGATTAATAGGCAACTGCTTTTTAATCAGATAAGGCATGAGGATGCACAGCTGATAGGCCCGATTTCTATTATGAGAAAAAAAATACACCCGGGCTTGTTCTCATTGTACGCAAAATCTCAGGGGAAAATCACTTTCATAAAAACAGGCTGTATCTCAAATGCTTTTCCTAATTCAAGTTCAGGAAAAAAAAAAAAAAATCACTTCATGCCACGTACGAGACCGGCACTAAGAAAATGGGATTGGATTCCTTCTTCCTCCATCCCCGCCCCCCCCCCCCCCTTTTTAACCTTGTTAAAGAAAGAAACTATGCATCTGAAAAGAAAAACACGAAGAGGAGACCCAGTGCCATTACTTTGGAGAGCTGAGAGGTGGAGAATGAAAAAGCCATTGGTCTCAGTTTTACTGCCACAATGGCCTTTTATGAGAGGGATTAGACACGCCAGGAGCTGGCGAAGCATTCACTGGTGCCCGACGACAATCTGGAAGAAGGACGATAAAAATCAGTTTGTCGTAAGGTTAAATCACCAAAGACTTCCTAGATTGGCTTTTCAGATTGTTTTCCCTTTGGAAAGAAGATGAAAAAAAGAAAGAAATATGGGCGAAAAGCTGATTTTTTTTTTCTTTCCCTTTTTTTCCCCCTCAGTGCAAGATGTAGCATTCAGAAAACATGTTGAGCGAGCTGAAGCATTAAAAAGATCAGTCTTTGGCTG
This sequence comes from Phocoena sinus, assembly GCF_008692025.1. Taxonomy (NCBI): domain Eukaryota; kingdom Metazoa; phylum Chordata; class Mammalia; order Artiodactyla; family Phocoenidae; genus Phocoena; species Phocoena sinus. The sequence continues at coordinate 69,152,213 of NC_045765.1, read as the reverse complement.
GTGAATGAAAGGCTGTTGTGTGTGTGACTCACATACTAAATGGAAACCTGCCTTCAAAGCCTATTTTACTGCCTAATTATATATACACAAAATGTAGCTGTCTGTTTCAATCAAATCATAGGAAAAGGAATAAAACTCCTCTAAAGATGCAATTTTCATGGTTTGTCATAACCTTAGAAACACTGCTAATGCAAAAGAAGGAAGTACAGCTGCATGGTCCAGATAAGGCTCCAGTAATTGTTTTTCTTTTAATTATTACTTTATAAAGACATTATACCTCCTACTCCGAAGAAGGAAAATTAGTGTCCTCTGTCTCCTCTCTTTTTCCCCTCCTGCCCATTTTCACACCAAGCTTGTTGATACGCATTTCAGCTGTGGCTAGAAGCCAACGTAGCTATGGAAATAATATTTAGGTAACCACCATAACTACAGGCTCTCAAAGGGCTCCAGGGAGGATGCCTTTTCCAAATTTATGTTTTGAATTGAGTAGAGCCTTCCAAAGCACAAAATTGAGTGCCAGGGATCAAGATAACACGCTTAGACCCAAACAACTGTGCGTACTTGGCTTTCATGGAAACAATTTCTATTCATAACAGCGAATATATTTATTTTTTAAAATTAGGAATTGCATGAGCATTTCCATTGTTGTCATCCTTGCTGAAGGATGATGTAATAAAATACACAAAGGGCGTTTTGCTCTCTAACATTTTATATGTACAGATCTTTTTTGTACGATAACCCGAAACTGTAAAGTTTAATAAGCCATTACTAATTTACATATTTTCATAGATTCAAATCATTAAAATGCAATGATATTTTAATGGCTTAATATATATCTAATTGTGGATTAAAACTTTTTAACACTGGAGACGGTGCGGAACATACTACCAAGGGGTTCCAAGTACCTAATTCAGAAAGCATTGGTAGCTACTAACATTTCTGAGGGAAACATAAAGTTACTAACATTTCTGCGGGAAACATAAAGTTTATCACTGGATGAGTAAATTGATTATCTTGTAATGTGCTTGTTTTTAAAAAGTCATCAATTTAACTACACCTACCACTCTTCTCCTTAATCTCTTCCAGCCTACTCCCAGTTCTGTCTCTAGCCCTATTAAATTTGAAACCTGCTGTATCAATCCATAGAGTAAACAACTTGATGAAGAATTCTATGATAATTAACTGGAATGATCATTAAGCTACTCTCAATGACTCTGAAAAATCCTGGGGCATGAGAAGTATGGAGAAAATCAGAAACAGGCAAGAACTAAATAAGGCTTACGTCTAGAAATCACTGCCTACATTCCAAATTCCAAAATGGGATTTGTGATCTATTGAAAACAAATGTGCATACGTGTTCATAGCAGCACTATTCACAATAGCCAAAAAGTGGAAACAACCCAAATGTTCATCAACAGATAAGTGGGTAAACAAATACACACACATACACTCATACACAGGAATATTATTCAGCTATAATAAAGAACAAAGTACTGATATATGTTACAATGTGGATGAACCTTGAAAACATGCTAAGTGGAAGAAGCTAGACATAAAAGGTCACATAATTTATGCCTCCATGTATATGAAATATCCAGAAGAGGTAAATGCACAGACTCAGAAATCAAATTGGTGGTTTTAAGGGGTTGAGGGTTGGGGGTTGGAGAGAATGGATAGTCATACTGTCATATCTCTAGTTTTCTTTTCCATTGTCACTTCTCTCTTCTGCCTCCTTCTTCCACTTTTAAGGACCCTTGTAATTATACTGGGTCCACCCAAATAATCCAGGACAGTCTTCCCATCTCTAGGTCCTTAATCTTAACTAGATCTGCAGAGTTCCTTTTTCCATGTAAGGTAACACATGCTCAGGTTCTAGGAATTAGTATGTGGACATCTTTGGGAGGGCCATAATTCTTTCCACCACAGGGATAATTGGGAAAGGACTAGGTTTAAGCTGATAAATAAAGATTTAACTTTGAGATGATCGAGAGACATCCAATGCGGATGATGGATCTTTACTTGTATATATGTCTAAACTTCAGGGGAGAGGTCTTGGCTAGTAGGTATAAATGTGGAAGTCATGGTATTTAAGACCATGGTATAAGGTTTTACTATGGTATTTTCTAGGGCAAGAATGAGACAGGGAAAAGGTCTAAAACCGAGCGCTGAAGCACTCCAGCATTTAGAATTTGGATAGAATAGGGTGAGCCAGCAAAAGAGAAGGAGCAGTCAGGGAATTAGGAGGCAAAGCTTAAAAGAATACGGTATCTTCAAACTAAGAGAAGAAAAGCATTTTAAGAAAGACATTCTTAATGTGGTGAAGAGAGAGAATAAGGGTAGGTCAGAGAAATGACCTTTGTATTTGGCAACAAGAAAACCAATTGGTAAATTTGCTAAAAGATGTTTCTGTGGTATCAGAGTGAACAGGAGGTGAGAACGTGCAGACTGTGAGAGTAGACAGTGTTGTGAGGAAGTCTGGCTATGAAAGGGAAGAGGGGACAGGAGCACCATTTTTGGAGGTCTTAATAAAATCAGGAAAAAGTTTTGTTTTGTTTTTAATGAGATGGGATATATCAGGTTGGTGGTTCTCAAAGTGTGGTCCCCAGACCAGCAGCATCAGCATTAGCTGGGAACTTATTAGAAATGTAAATGATTGCTCGCATGTCAGACCTGTTGAATGAGAAATTCTGGGGGTGAGATGTAGCAATCTGTGTTTTAACAAACCCTTTGGGTGATTCTGACACAAAATCAGATTTGAGAACAAATACTGCAGTGGTAACGGCTATGATCCAATGAAGAAGGAAGACTGCCACTACAGAAGAGAAGGGATGCCTGAAGTCTGTGAGAAGATATGAGGAAATAATAGGAGAAGTCCTAGTAGAAGGATGGAACATCAAGTGAATTAGGGATGTTCTCCCCTGGACACATCCTCTTTTTAAGAAGGAAGGTAAAGAAAATGGAGCCAGTGGCAGGAAAGGCTGCATGTAGATCAGTCAACGAGAAGGTTAAAAACAAGCCATGACCAAATCATTTCTTTTTATTTAAAAAAATGGGATTGGTTAAGTAGGTTGGTATAAAAGCGAATGCTACAAACATTGAATACCTTCATTTCAGCAAGACATATGCCAAATTACTAATGACATGCTCGGAAAGGATAGAGAAATGAAAACTGGAGGATAGGAGAGTTGAGTGGGTGTGTGCTGGTTAAACCTAGAGGAAGATGTCCAGGGGTACAGTAGTGGCAGGTCGCCATATGAGGGCTTCCCTGTCTAACATTTTACCATCTACTTTGCTGAAGACAGAGGAAGTGTGCTTATCAAATTTGAATTTGGTACAAAACTGAGAAGGCAAGCAGATGTATTTGATGACACAGTGTAGATTCAGGACAATCTTGACAAATTAGAATGATGAGCCGGAAACTGAAGATAAAACTGAACAGGGCCAACACTTATGTATTCATGATATTTTAATTATTTTTAGTGACCATTTTGGGATGAGAGAACACTAGGATTTGGACTCATAGTTTGTAAGAGAACACCCTAGGAATTTTAGTTACCTAAAAGTTCCACATGAGCCAAGAAATTCAATCTTAACAAAAGTGAAGTAAAACCAGATCAAGAGATACTTCTTCCCTTCTCTAATTGTCATTGAACACACAAGGGAGATTGTTTACAGTACCAGAGGACATTGAGGACTAGAAGACATCCTGCATCTTGATATGGGTGAGTGCAGTGAAAAAAGTTTGTAAGTCATGTTATAGGAGGAATTTCGAAGTGACTTCGACTACATTTAATTAAACAGCAAGCATTTCTTGAGCCAGACAAAGCTCTTCATGCTGGGGACAGAATAGAAAACTGGACAAAATCCTTATTCTGTCTCATGGTACTTATAATCTCATGGACAGATGAAGATAGATGATAAACAAGAAAACAGGGCTTCCCTGGTGGCGCAGTGGTTAAGAATCCGCCTGCCAATGCAGGAGACACGGGTTCGAGCCCTGGTCCGGGAAGATCCCACATGCCACGGAGCAACTAAGCCCGTGTGCCACAACTACTGAGCCTGCGCTCTAGAGCCCGCGAGCCACAACTCCTGAGCCCATGTGCCACAACTACTGAGCCTGTGTGCCACAACTACTGAAGCCCACGTGCCTGGAGCCCCTGCTCCACAAGAGAAGCCACCGCAATGAGAAGCCTGCGCACCACAACGAAGAGTAGCCCCCTCTCGCTGCAACTAGAGAAAGCCCACGCGCAGCAACAAAGACCCAGTGCAGCCAGAAATAAAATAAATAAAATAATTTAAAAAAAAAAAAAACAAGAAAACAAACAAATGAAGCAGATAATTTTAAACAGTGGTCATTCCCTAAACAAATTCAGATCATGTCATTCTACTTGTGCACGATGTATCAGTAAGTCTCCATTGCTGGCTGAGATAAATATCAACCAATATCTCAATCAAGCGTTTAGAACCCTCCATAATGAGGGTTGAATTTACCTTATCCCACACTTTTTCCATTTCTATGCCCTAGTGATCTCATTAACAAAGAGGAGGGAATAAGTTTAGTTTTTGCAATAGTGTTATATTCCATATATTATTGTTTCCATTTCATAGAGAAAACAGGGAGTTTGTTTGCGAGGTGGCTACAATAATTCCTCCCATTCCCATACTCATGCTTTTCTGCAAAGTGACTTTGCTTTTCCTCCCAAAATGAGGTAGAGTTTATTTCTCCACTCTTTGAATCTGGGCTTGGCCATGAGACTTTCTTCGGCCAATGGGACATGACAAATGTGAGCAGAGGTCTGAAAGTGTTGCACATGGATTTGCTTTCTTTGGCTTGTGGTTACAACCCCGAGACCACTGCGTGAACAAGCCTAAGCTAGCCTGCTGGAACGGTGATGGGGGCGGAGAACGGCGGTGCCCCAGACAAACATGTAAATGAGACCATCTTAGACCAGGCAGCCCCATTTGAGCCACTGTCTGACTTAGCTAAATGGGTGATCCCATAGAGACCAGAAGAACTGCCCAGTGGAACCAAGTCCAAATTGCTGACTCACACAATAATAACCAAAAAACAGTTATTGTTTCTAGCCTACCAAGTTTTGGACTGCTTTGTTACACAGCAATAAATAAATGATAGCTAGGGAGAGGTTCAGAGGATTGCTCATAACCTCACAGGAAGTAGTGCTGGAGCTGGGATTCCAACTATTAACTGCACTATCTATTCGCTTGCCAGTGTGTACGCTAATTCCCCCAAAGTGTCCCAGGAGAGCCACTGTCAAGGTTAAGCTATACGTGAGTGAAGAATGCATGAGCGCACACTTAGCGATGATCCAAACTTAGGGAGACAGTTCTCTCAGAGGAGCCAGATACGTGGCAATGCAGTTTGCTTGCTAAATAGAGCAATGTCTTATAAAGTCCTTAGCCAAAAAATAGGTTTGCCCTAGATTTGGAAAAAACCTCTGACCCACTTTTTTCAGCCTCTAGAAAATGAAATACCTTTTTTCAGAAGCCTTTTTCCATCCTTTTAAAGACATCTCCAGACAATCATGTAGATCTGAGCTGAAGAGTGGCCCTGGTCCTTTGGCTCTCAGGCAGCTGGGCAGGGTTCCTCTGGGGTAGCTGGAATGGTAGCACAGGGGGGCAAGAAGAATGGTGAGCTCTGTAATCATGATAAGTGTATCCTAAAGAATCACAGGTAATTGTGCATTTGTTTATTTTTGATAGGGATTAAAATAAGAAGAGGGAAATTCAAGGGACTGTATGAGGCAGAAGATGCAGAGGCTAAATCCATCTTGGCCTTAAAATTTCATCTGGACCTATAGCTTGTTGAAGAATGGCCATGGAGCCATCAGCACTAATGTCTGATGGAGCTTAGATCCTCTCTGAGAAAGCCAAGGATACCACGTGTTCAGTGCAAGTGTACTGAGGGGTTAGCATGTGCAAAGAACAGTAGGCGTTCAGACAAACAGCAAGCTGAGTATGTGTGTGCTGGGTGTGTAGTGAACCCTGGGCTGGACACAGAAGGCTTGAGTCCTTGGATGAGACTATCTACCCCTCAGTAGGTTTCTGGAGGGTAACCTCATGCCAAAGATTTCAGTAAACCCCACTGGTGTGAACTAGTTTTTCTATCAGCACGAATAAAACCTAACTAGAAAGATAAATCTATTACCCTGGAAATGTTAAAGATATTAAAAAACTAGAAATAGGCTTATAGTTAGACCATTCTCTGATTTGAATTCCACGGAACATTGGAGAAATGGGAAAAGCATGGTCTCTGGGTCAGAGTGAACTGAGATCATATCCTGGCTACAATATCATGTGATGTTGCGACTGTGGGTCTTTGGAAGTAACACAACTGTTATGATTGTGAGCACTGGATAATGTAATGTCTGTTACATGCTTAGTACACTGCCTGGTTCCTTCTGGGTCCAAAATATGTGTCAGTTCCTGAGTATGGTCTAATTTTTTAAAAGATTAACCCAGTATTTACGTATTATTTTTTGAATAGCAGAAATTAAACACTCTTGGGGGAAAGGGAGAGGAACATATTTGAAAGCAAATCTTTATGCTACCACATGGATGAACCTTGAAAATGTTATGTTAAGTGAAATAAGACACAAAAGTACAAATATTGCATGATTCTACTTACACGAAGTACCTAAAACGTCAAACTCATAGAAACAAAGTAGAATAGAGGTTACAGGGGCTGCAGGGAGGAGGGAGAGTTATTGTTTAATGGGTACAGAGTTTCTTCCGGGGATGATGGAAAATTTCTGAAGATAGATAGTGGCGATGGTTGCACAACACTGTGAATGTACTTAATGTCACTAAATGATACAGTTAAAAATGGTTATTAAAATGGTAAATGATGTATATTTTACCACAATAAAAACACATAAAAAAATTTAAGCAAATGTTTGTTAAGCTTTGCATAAATGCTAAGCACTTTCCTATGTGTCACTGAAGATATAAAAAACAAAAAGCCTCCAAATCTAGGAAGATAGTGTCAAGTCAGCTTGGAAGGTTAGCTTTGAATGTTCAATACTTCTTTTTTTTTTTTTTTTTTTTAATATTCATTCTCTTTGTCATCATCTCCATAACAGGTTGAATGAGAACTGATGGATTGGAAAGCGGTTGGCTCCACCTCTGATCTTAGAGGTCAAGCTCTGAACGAGGTTGAACTTTATCCATTCTCTCACCGACTGCACTGGGATCCACGTTACCCTAAGCTGGAATACACATGGGGAAGAACATGGCCACTAGATTGTCTGAAAAGGCATAAAAGTTATATATTATACAAGAGGTAACAGTACTGGTGACTATGTCAAGATTCTTGTAATTGTGACAAGAAAACCCACACAATCTGGTTTATGCAAAAAACAAAAATGAAAACAAAAACAACAACAAAAAGCAAGGGAACGTATGGGCTTATGCAACTGACTTATTCCTGGCCTTTTAAGAGGCTTGATCCACTGCTCCCATGACGTCACTAAGGACCCGGGTACTCCCTCCCCCTATCCTGCCCACCATATCGCTGCCTTCTTCAGACTCCACAGGATGGAACTCAGTAACTCCAGGCTCATAGCTCCCACTGGCAAAACACCTGAAGCAATTCCTTATATCTCACACTACATCATCCAGCAGAAAATAGTCTCCCTTGGGGAGCTCTCAGGAAGAGAAAGGGAACTTCTTTTTACTAGAAGTTCCAGCAAACACCTCTTCACATCTCACTGGCTCTGACTGGGTCACATGCCTATCTCTGAGCTAATCACTGTGACCAGGGAGATGCAGGTGCCCACTGGCTTAAGCTGGGGCTGGGATCACTCCAAGGCTACACTATAGCCTATAAAGGATGGCTCCCTCTGGAGTTGTACAGAGCCCAGCCGGCATAGCCAGTCACAACAGCAATCTGAGAATCTATCTCATCTTTTTGCCAAGAGTATTAATTTCTTGAATGCAAGGACCATATTAGCATCCTACATCTACTAGTAGAGTCTGGAACATAATGGCTGCTCAGTAAGTTCTTACTAAATGAATGAATGATTATATGAATGAACAGAAAACTAGTTAGAAGGCATAAACCTCCCCCAAATGGTGTTCCTGAATTCTACATGCAGTACTGATTTTTCCAATGATTTCTTGATACTGGATGATAACGAATTCTTAAATGTTCAATATTAATAAAGGTGAGGCCAAGCATAGATGAATACGATTTCAACCCTTTCCTCTATTAGAAGGCAACAGTTTTGTATTTCATATTTGCTGTATCTATGTTGTTAGGAAAATTTAGTCCTTGAAATACAAAACTCCATGAGCAAAAAGCTCTTACCTGGGCCTTCTCTCCTTACTCAACACGGGCAAGACAGACACCGACTCTAATGCTTTTTTGTGAGAGTAGTAGTTAGACTATAAACACTAACTTGGTGTGTATTTTTACGATTTAATTTCTCCTTTTTATGGGAATATAAAATGTATTTTTAAATATAAATAAATTTTTAATGGAAGTGTATGATGGTGACATGGGAAGTATGTAAATCTGTCACATACAATGTAAGAACATATTTAAATATGCATATTATGAACATTTAAAGCTGCGATGGTTCAAAATAATGTAAGCCTCTCATGAAACATTTCTTTTCAAATATGAGCCCACTAGCGTCTTAAATACAGATTGCATTTTATATATATATATATATATGCAACCAGTGGTAAAATATTTTTAATCAAATATTTGCTCTTAAATTTTCTCTTAGACATTATTATTCTGTGTACCAAGTTTACTATTTATTTAGAGAAAAACATAAGAATTCCTCAAGCCTCTAATTTTTGTTTCTCAACGTGAAAACTATCACACAACTGAGAAATACTTTCTCCCCCCAGAAACTCTTCCCTAGACTGTCTTTTCTTCTTTTTCTACCTTCTCCCCTTAAACATTCTCGTCTTCCCTGACGACTTAACCTGGTATAAGTTAATGGTCCCCAAATCAGTGTATCCAGTCCCAACATCATTCATTAGTGCCGTGTAGTATGTCCAACATCCTAATAGAAATCACCATTTGAATGTTCCCACGACCTCAGGTGCTTTGGTTAGTGGCATTACCACCTGCATATTCAACCCAGCTAGATCCCCTGGCACCATCTTGGATTCTTTTTTCTCCATCATCTATCCTTGGCTCCCTTCAGGAACTCAGGTGAATATTCCTATCACATCTGGTTCCGTAATACATGTCTCTCTCCATTCTACGGCCAAACGTAAGCTGTTATCCCTTTCATGGATGACTGAATTCTCCTCCTTTTTGAAAACAATGATTCTAGTTTCTTACCAGTGAAACTGCCATCCAACTTGCCCTCACCCCAAGTTGTATTCAGTTTCTAACTTAATCTGGTTCTTTAAATTTTCCTACTTAGGGGGCTTCCCTGGTGGCGCAGTGGTGAAGAGTCCGCCTGCCAGTGCAGGAGACGCGGGTTCGGGCCCTGATCCGGGAGGATCCCACATGCCGCGGAGCAACTAAGCCCGTGGGCCACAACTACTGAGCCTGTGCTCTAGAGCCCAAGAGCCACAGCTACTGAGCCCACGTGCCACAGCTACTGAAGCCCGTGCACCTAGAGCCTGTGTTCCGCAACAAGAGAAGCCACCGCAACGAATAGTAGCCCAGGCTCCCAGGCTCGCCACAACTAGAGAAAAGCCCACATGCAGAAACAAAGACCCAATGCAGCCAAAAATAAATAAATTTATATTAAAAAAAAAATTCCTACTTAAAATTCTTCAAAGGCTTCTCATTGCTTTTAGGATAAAGTACATGTTCAGAGATTTTGCAGTCTGGCTCTAACTTACCGTACAATCTCATTTTCTGCCGCTGCCTTCAGCTCTTGCACAAAAGCCTTCAGCTCCAGTCCCACCAAATCACTAATTAGTTTGGGAACACTCACTAGGTCTCCGCCTGGACTGCTTTGCTCACCTTTCTACCCCTGTAAAGTTAATGTCAGTAAAGTCTTTTCTGACTTCCCATCACAATGAATCACTCCTTCCTCTGTACTCCCACAGAACTCTGCTCAGATTGTGCACATCTGGTACCCATCTCCCTGGGTGGATCATGCAGTTCTTGGAGGGAGCAGGAAAGGGAGGACCATGTCTGTTTCATCTTTGCCTGGACAGTTCCTAGCCGGTACCTGGTGGTTAGCGTGTACTAAAAAATTGTTTAGTGAATGAATCTTCATTTTGAATGCTCAGAAAGACCTTAAATTTGACCTATAAACTTCCAGAGATAGGAAGAAGGATGCCTACAGATTCACAGAGACGGTACTGACCCCATGTAGTAAAAGCTAGCATACTGTAAAGTCAAACTGCCGCAGAGTTAGCCCATTTCGCCACAGTCATTTCTCTGTCTTTTAAGAAATGTCTAATTTGAGATCCCTTTCACGTGCTTCCCTTCTAAGGTTTAATGTACGTAATTAATCTTGACTTGCCTTAATACTGCTAGGAATGTGGCAATGACCTCAGCTAACACTGGCAAAGTGATTAATGTTACATGAACTGGACCTCTTTTTTTTTTTTAACTCTAGATTCTGAATAAACACATTCATGCAAGAGTCTGTTGCAGACCTTTGCTCGATAGAAAATGTACCATGATTTCAAGGAGTAATGTTTCAGATGCAATAAACAACCTTAACGGAAACATGGCTCTTGTTAAAGAAAATGCTGTTTCAGGCTAAAGTCCCAGTGATCATAAAAGATATATGATGCAATAAACAAAATGAACCACAGGCAGACAGGTCCATTCGATGACTAACCACTGATTGAATTTTCCAACACTCCTGCACTTTCTGAGAGATAAACTATTCACAAAAGGTCCACCTTAAATATAAGGCTGTCATTTCTTTTTCATGTTTCTGGTGAGGTCCAAGAACAGTGGAGGATCCCCACCCCCACTTCCTTCCTTTTTTTTTTTTCCCCCTATTGGTTGTTTGTGTTTTTGAACTTTTTATGATGTGGGAAGACTGGCAAACAGTTACTGTGATTGTCAAATGCCTTAAATCAAGAAGAGAAGATGCAATAAAACACAGTTTCCATGGTAACACATTGTAACCTAGTACCTCTGGATTATGAGCCAGCTCACATCTCTGATCACTACTTGTTGACAGGCATAAATTGACCCTAAAAGCATTAATTTTAGAGATAAAACTGGAATGTAGAGCTAAGTTATAATAATGTTTAAACATTTCCAAGGTAGTGGCAGCAAAGCAACACTGGTTATGTCACAATTTAAATAATGTTAATAAACATAATAATAAGCATAAACACTTGAAAAATCTACAAGCTTTTCTCTAAAGATGGTTTAACAAATTTGTATATACTCTTGAGGCTGCAAATGGTAGGTGACGTGTTTTTGGTGGGCTTAAAAGAAATTAAATGGAATGATCCATGGATGTTTTAATGAAAGTATGGTTCCATTATGAAAATGATTCTTAAAAATCTTGATAATAGAGAAGCTCCTAAAACTAGCTTAGGACATAAATATACAATGTTTCTGGATATTTCCCAACAGACATAATTTCTTCTTTTTTTTAATTAGAAGAGACTCAAATAAAATATGAATTATCGTATTAGAATGCTTTCAAATATGCTTTTTTTTACACAATCACTTCCATGTTCTCATTAGAAGCACTCACACTTCTGTCACATTTTAAGGTTTAAAAAAAAAAAAGATTGTCTTGTGTATATATGGCTGCCTCTAGCTGGCTTCAGTTATCCATTAACCAATACAATCAACCATCAAAAGACAATTGTTTTCAAGGCTGTTTGTCACACTTCTAAATATATTTTTATGACAATCAAGAACATCTGATATGATATGATTTAACATGATACGACAATAAAGAATTGGTCGATTTTCTCAACATCTAGACTTGATGTAAAAGTCCACTTTATTTCCCCCGGTAACTTCTGAGTTCAACTTCCCCGCTAATAATTTTAAAGTGAGAGTGGAAGAAGCAAGGGAAAGACAGGTGGTCTTTGCTCAAGGCTTGACTTTAACTACCTTGAGCCTCAGGGAGGCAGAGAGTGACCAACAAGCCTTAGTTTCCAATTCTGTACTGCAGGGATTAGACCCCACCCTCCTAAGACTGTTATAAGCATTTACTCAGATGGACGTACATAGGGAGCTTAGAACAGTATTTGGTGCATAGTAAGCCCCTCCCCCATAAAGTAACCTTACCACCACCATCATCATCGTCATCATCATCATCATATCTGCCCCCCTCCCAGTAGCTAGCACTGTACCTCACACCTAGGGGTGCCTAGCAGATGTTTGTTAAATTGAATGAGCCTACTTGTTCAACTGGGTGTTCATTTTATGTTGTCCTTGTTGTTCTGTTTGGTTGGTTTTTGGCCATGCTGCGTGGCATGAGGGATCTTAGTTTCCTAACCAGGGATCAAACCTGTGTCCCCTGCAGTGGAAGCATGGACCACTTAACCACTGGACCACCAGGGAAGTCCCCTCAACTGGGTGTTATAAGAGAATTTACTGTAACTATTTTTGCTAGAATATGGAACATTTCCAGGAAATTTGACTAGATTCCTTTTATTCATTTGCACCACACCTCACAGAGATTCACAAAACACCTGTGAAGAGAGCTCACAGAGTTAGGCAAGAATCCTGTCTCCCAGTGTTGCTAATCTGTAGGATTAAACCCTTGGGAACACTGCAGGGAATCTGACCCCATGTAACATAGGCTTGTGTTTAACCTATTGACCTGGGAAGGGCATGGATTTAAGAACCCTCCATACTTGCAAGCACTGGCTCAGACATATGCTAGAGCCTTTGATTTTCTCTGTTCTTTTCAGTCTAGCTTTTAAAGAATATGACCATTTTAAGAATGAAGAAAGCAATTTGTGACCCTGGATTATATCCACATGGCACTTAAGTTTGTCTAAAAACAATTAAGACCTTGACCTATGCATATCCAGCTCTCAATACTACTTGGCATTCCTTTTTTATCCCTAGTCATTTTCCTTTCACCTTCCCTAATGCATACCTTCAAATGTATCCACCTTTTTAATCTGACCTCTATCTTTTTAAGTCATAGCCAGTGTCCTTGTCCTGTAGACACAGGGAGAATAAAGGCCGTCATACAATAGCCTGCTCTCTTTTAACAGCATCCTAAAATACGAGAAGTGCCGAAGTCTTATGCTAGGTACATGCAAAGCCATCAATAAATGTTAGTTCCCTAGTTTAAAGGAAGGAGTTTCCTAGCTTAGAGCAAGATATTTCCTTGTTTAGAGGAAGAGTGTCCCTCTTTCCTCTTTCTAAAGTTAATCCTTCAACCTATACACTGAGTTGGTTCCTACTATCTCCTCTGAGTCCTGGTTCTCTCTGTTGTCCCTATTTCTCTGTTTTCGGGAGGTTCTCTTTTCTAATTCCTCCCCATGATGGTCTTTCTCCTCCAATCCTCATCTTCCTGCAGAGTTTCTATTTCAATAAAAACACCATCATTCCATACAGAAATTTAGGGATTAGCTCTGATACACAATTGTCCGTCACTGCCCCTCCTGCCCATATTCAATCCATCTTTGCCAGTTTTCCTCCATTCCCTTCTCTATCTCCTCTGTCATTGCCCTAGTTCAGCCCATCAGTGGATGGGGGTTTGTGGTTGAAAAATGGTGGTACAATGCTGCTTTGGTTTGCGCGTTAGTCTTAATTTAGGATACGTTCTGATAGTTTTGGGCAGTGAATACATTTAGAATATGGGGGTGCAGAGTTGCAAAGGATTCCTTCATAATTCCACTCTCATTTTTTGGATTATTGCTATGACACTCTCACCTTTGGACAAATAGTCTTGGAAAATAGTCCCCCATTATAGGAGCTACATTTCCTCTGTAACAACTGTTTAGTGGACAGCAATGTTCCACTAAAGGAACACTATTTTCTTTCTGAGACTGATTATTTCATAGTTCCTTTTGCTTTCTGTGGGTGACAAGGCCCAGGGTGTCATTCTTCAGTCTGGCGGATTTCAATACCAAACACGCTTAACCACCATGGGCTGGCATAGGGAAACAAGAGTGGATTAGTAGCCAACTCACAGTTGCGGTGTTTCTGGGTGACCTAGAGCAGTGTAACTTCAAATTTGGCACGTTTTTACTCACTCTGGAGCCTTCCTTTATCCCAGGGAAGTAAGTACTCGACCCAAAGGGCAGCAGGCAATAGATGAAAGGAAGCTAAGCCTCACCCAGTCAGGTCAGCCAACTGAGTGCTTCATGCTTCCAAGCTACCTTTAAAAAGCTTCCTAGGTATGTTAAAGCAAAGTCATCTTTTCTCATTGTGTATTACTACACCCTTTTCATTATGTAAGGGTGTTTGAACTTGGTCTCTACATTATCTATATCACTGAAATGCTGATCGTCATGCTGTTGCTTTCTCACATTTTTTCCTAAAAGGACACAGTTTTCCTATTCTGGAGACGTTTGGAAGCTTGCAATAAAGAAAATCGAGGGCCAGGGTATTGTCTAGTTTGCAGGCCAGAGACTCCTGAACTCCAAACTCGCTGTTCTGCTTCCCAGCTCCAACGCCCACTGCTGGCTTCCTAACTTTGACTTGTCCTAGGGAGTATTGAACTGTTCTCCACTGAGCATTCTGGGTAAACCCTACACTTACCTAAAGACAGCACAGGATAAGACATCCCTCCACTCCTTGCATTTAACCTATATTTCTATCTTTGACCTTCCGATGGCTCTGCTACTAGTAACACTGCATTACTCTCATCATTGATTTAAACATTTCTGTGAATCAAAGTTTTCTTTCTGTTTAGAATTCTTTTTTAAAGGACAAGACCTTCCTGTTGTTATTTCCATAGTACCTGGAAAACAGCTGATGCTTATTGAGTGACAGTTGATTTAAATTGCCCTCAATTTATTAACTGACAAGTACATACAAACAGCCAGAATAGAACAGCCACTCAGCACAATGACATCACATTCCTTCTTTGAATGGCACTTAAAAAAAAAAAAAAAAGAATGTGTAGAACTCAATTTGCAATGTCTTAACCCAGCTTTGGAAAACAGCCCCACCATCGCCACTAGGAAAAAAAAAAAAAAATGAGATGGTTGAAATTCAGATCCATCCAGATTAGGCAAGAAAAGGAAGGGCTGCTTTGCTTTCTTGCCCTTGTGCTGCCTCTTTTCATCATTAGTAATTCTATCCCTCTCTTAACTGATCCTGCAGGGACATATTATCTCACTAGCAAATGAATGCACTGTGGAAAAACTCCCCAAATGCAAATGAACAGGAAGGACGTGCTGATAGTGAAATTAAAGGAGCTCTCTTTTCCCCCTCCCACTGCCCGTGGATGGAGCAGTTATGGAGATTCTGAATCAATTCCACCTCTACTTATTCAAACTTTGTCAAGATAAACCTTTTATCTCATTGTTCTAACGCTACAGAGAGGAGATAATTTACATGACAGTAATTATGTTGCTATATTTAGGAGTGTGTTCTCTGCCCATTTCCGGTAACTTGCTTTTATATAAAACACTGAATGGGCTTTTCAGAACTTGGAAGGTGTGTGTATGATACTATTTAAAACATGACAGCTAGCAGCGCAATATGGGTAGATTTTGCTCACCTCTGTAGCTCTGGGGGAAGATCACAAGAGGAATAATAGCTCTAAAGTTCCTTTTAAACAATGTGTACTACTAGAAGGAAGCTTCTCTAAATTTTATTGGCTTTCTCTTCTCCCCACAAGCAAACGAGTATTTTCATTTTTAATATATTGTATGGAGCTACCAGCAGTTTTTTTTTTTTTAATCTGACATTGATTTATTTTTCTTCATCCCTTAGGTTAAAACAATGAAAAGAAAGAAACTAGTCTGTAGGACCAAACACTTTATATGAAACTTTGACTTCAGAGAGGCTCAAGTAGCATTCTTTCATTTGTTTCACGGTGCTGGTTGGTTTAACCTTTTTTGCCTCGTCCAAACACACTGATCTCCCTGCCAGCTGGGAGTCTGCTGGCCCAGCTGCGCTATGTCATGTCAAAAACCCACGGGCCTTCCTTCCTACCTGGTATCCACAGTTCCCAAAGGATTTAGTCAAGATAATACTGCCCCCCATTTTGAGCTGACCTCTGTGTGAGAGTTACCCAGTTTCATCGAATATTAAGAGTGACTCCAGGATAATATCTTGGGAGGTTATAAAGCTTTACTAAATAGAAAGTCTAGTGTGCCCTGACCCTAAGCCATCTTTCCTCCATCTAAACTCTCAATCCCTAGTGATTCTTAGCCTTCCTAGAACCACCATGAAGTTGTCCACATTTCATTTCTTCTTTCTCTTTCACATTTCATTTTAGTTGCTGAGCTAAAGTCCTGAAATGGCATTTTCACAAATTCTCCTTTCAGAACTAGAAATAACTATATCTCCTTTAGTCCAGTATATTACAATACAGTATTGGGTTTTTAAAAATAAAACAGAAAAAACTTCAATTTAGGCATTCAATCAATGATTTTCTTTATTTTCAATTTTTGTGTAGGGTGGGGAGCACGGAAGAGAGGGGGGAAAAAAACCCCAATGTGTAACATTGCAGGAACAGTGTATATTTCATGTATGTATTATAATAGAATTAGCATATTTCCTGAAAAATTCCTCAAAACTGTGACCGTGTTAGATTTCCAGTGGAGGTGGGAAATCTATAAAGCAGCAGTGCTTTGGAAATCAAACTTCTTGTTACCTGTATGTACTCCATGTGCGCGTGACTTTGAAATGGTGTTTTTATTAACAAGTAGATCTATCGGGAGGCACCCCTGCTGCCTCTGCCCAGCTCATTCCTCTCTTCCCTGTTTCCATTCTCTTCATCTTAGTCTTCACTCCCCACTTTTTTTTTTCACTTTTTTTTTCTCATTAAACTTTCTTTGAATGGTTTTCAAAATTCTGTGACAGATTTTTGGTCAAGTTGTTTCCATGAAAAAGTACTGGTTTTTTAAAACGAATACCTTACACACACACAAAAACGGTTCACAAAACATTCTCCTTTCCTCCTGAAGGTTTTACGATGCATTATTATCACTAACTAGGCTTTTACTAATAAACTTAAATGGCCAATTCAGACCACCCATTCTGAGACTGTTCTACCACGATTAAGAGCAGGCTGGCAGGTACTAGGGATGATATTTATTTAGTCTTGAGTCTTCCCGGCAGACTTGGTGACTGAACCAGCTCCAGCCACCTTCTTGTCCACTGCTCTGATGACACCTGTGGCAACCAATTGTGTCTTATCTCACAAACAGCAAAAGGGCCCAGAGGCAGATAGGCAGAGAAGCTATCAACACAGGTGGGCTTGTCAGGAACCACATCAACTCAGCAGCATCACCAGATGGCATGAGTTTGGGCCCAGAACAACAATCAATCTTCTCAGCTCAGCAAACTTGCAAGCAATGTGAGCTGTGTGATGATTCAGCGCAGGGGTGTAGCCAGCCCTGATGTGGCCTGGATACGGTTCAGGATCATCACCCGAGCCATGAAGCCAGCTGCTTCCACTGGTGGGTCATTTTTGCTATTCCACCAGCCACGCTGCCCATGATGAACATCTTTGACAGACACGTTCTTGACACTGAAGTTCACACTGTCCCCAGGAAGAGCTTCACTCAAAGCTTCATGGTGCGTTTCAACAGACTTTACTTCAGTTGCCTGGAGCAAAGATGAACACCATGCTAGGGGTGAGAACACCAGTCTCCACTCGGCTGCCAGGGACAGTGTCAATACTACCAATTTTGTAGATGTGCTGGTGGGGCAGAGGCAAGGGCTTGTCACTTGGACGAGTTGATGGCAGGGTGCGATCCCAAGCCTCAAGCAGCATGGTTCCACTGGCATTGCCATGTTCACAGGTGACTTTCCATCCCTGGAACAAGGCACGTTAGCACTTGGCTCCAGCACGCTGTCACCGTTCCAACCAGAAATTGGCACAAATGCTACTGTGTCAGGGTTGAGTCAATTTTCTTAATGTAGGTGCTGACTTCCTTTATGATTTCCTTGTATCACTTCCGGCCACAGAGTAGCTCAGTGGGATCCATTTTGTTAACACCAACAATTCGTTGTTTCACACCCGGTGTGGAAGCCAGAGGGGCATGCTCACAGTCTGCCCGTTCTTGAAGATCCCTGCTTCAAATTCACCAACACCAGGAACAACAATCAGGACAGCACAGTCAGCAGGAGATGTGCCTGAAATCATGTTTTTGATAAAGTCTCTGTGTCTTGGGGCATCAGTGATGGTCATAAAATACTTGCTGGTTTTGAATTTCCATAGGGAGCTATCAGTGGTGACACCAAGCTCACCTTCAGCTTACAGTTTATCAAGACCCAGACCGCCCTGAAGGAGCCCTCTCCCATCTCAGCAGACTCCTTCTCAAATTTTTTGATGGTTCTTGTTAATCCCACCATATTTCTAGGTCAGATGGCTAGCAGTGGTAGACTTGCCCGAATCTAGGTGTCCAGTGATGACCATGTTGATAGGAGTCTATTCCTTTCCCATCTTGGCTTAGATTTAGCAGTGGTTTTCATGACATCTGTGCTCTGCCAGCAAACCCAATGCTTCTTCCCTCTTTTTATTTCTTTAATTCCCATTTTTCTCCTTTGGACTTTGCCTTGCCTTCAGTGTGCACATTGGACCTTAGCCCTCGGTGAACTAATACTTAACAGTTTCATGACCCTTAAACCACATCAAGAAAGTCACAAAAGGCTCCTCAAAGGATCGGGAAGAAATACTGCACCTATAAATACACACAGCCGACTTTCTAGGTCTCCTTCCATCATAACTTCAACTTCAAAAAGCAGTTGAAAAGGCCGTCTAATTGTTTACAACATTTGTTAGAACCCTGGATGCAGTTTGGTTTGGAGGTGTGATTCTGATTTGGAAGTTTCCCAGGTGATTCTTGTCCACACCCAAGTCCCCACTGAGATCCTTCCCCAGATAGCCATTGAAGAACCAGAAATCACAATGAAATGCCATAGTCCATATGAAGCTATTTCCACTGTAGGGAAAAACTGTGCTTCATGGGAAACTATGCATTGTCTGCACACAGCACACCCTTCCTGTTATCTGATTCTAGTCTTCACTGCCCTTGAGCTATTTTACAACTTGTATGTTATAGGTAACTGACAGACATGCAAATGCTTCCCTGTCTGGTAGAGGTTCAATTGATTTCTCTCCACTCCCCCTGGAAAAAACCCCAGTTTTGTTCTATTTGCATTCTCATTTCAATATTTCTGATCTTTAAATGTCTCCTTTCAGATTCTCTTGAACCAGTTATAACATCTGTCGTTTCCGTCTTTGATTAATGAGTAGAATCAAATCTTTAAAAAAAAAAAAAAGAATCAAATCTTTAACATATACACATTTTTATATCTGTATGAGGGTCGCGATTTTACCTTTCTATGAAAATTATCTTTTAACACCACTCTCCCCAGCCTGTTCCCACCTCTGATGGTTCGTTCAATGTATAAATCAGGTGATGGTGATTCAGCATTTGATGGGTATAAATAATTTTATAGGTACAACAGGCCATAATACTTTGGAGGTGGGGTGTCCCAGAAAATCTGGGATGTGTGGTTGCTGAACAATCTTTTTCATAGAACAATATAGCTGGAAAGGGTCTTAGTTCCATCTAGTCTCCTTCACTATAGGAACAAGGCCAACCAAAGCTCAGAAATATGGAGAGTTTTTTCAAAAGTGCACAGATTTTGAGTAGCAACAAAATTGAGTTTGAACCCAAATCTGGCTAATTCCAGACTCCAAAGCCTTTATTACTACAGTCAATCTTCTCTTCCTAAAGTGGGCCTGACAATATGAACCTGAAGCTGACTGTAAGACTTAAAGCCAGAATCTAAATAGAAAACCCTAACGTCAATGCCACAGCAGGCCCTCTGTGCTCTCCCTCAATGCCTGAAATGAAATGACAAAACAAATGGCACCACTCCTGTGTCTGACTGGTCAACCAGTCTCCTTAATTCATAGGCACACTTCACATGTCATTTATTCTCCCACAGTGCTGAAGCACGTAATAAATGCTCGATAAAATTTTGTTGAATAGAACTGATTGGAGTAGAAGTAGCAGAGATGCAAAGGACCCACAGCTGATTTTAAACAAGCAAGCTTTAACTAGAGAGCTCCAAAGAGCCAGCCTGTTGTTTTCATCCCAAGTTGTACCCTAATCCTTCTGTGAACCATACATTCTAAAAATAACCCAACCAGGTTTGTAGTGAATAATTTATCATCTAGAACAATTATTATAACTAAATACCCTGACCCACTTTTTGCTGGTACATTCCGATTGACATAGGAGGACTGTCAGAAACGCTTTGGAGTGAATGACAGCCTATTTTAGGAAATCAGTAGCTGCACTTACATTGGTTGCGCTTCCTTCCCAGGTCAGTTTTCAGTTCGGGTGGATGATGCAGGGCGGTATTAACAAAGGCGCCCTATAGCATGGATGCCTGAGAGCTCTTTAAACTGTGTGCTAACAATATTTTTATATACTCTGTCTTTCCCTCACCTTCCCGCCCCCCGCCCCCCCAAGCTGTTTCCTTAGCTGCCTGAGCTGTTTGGCCCTGTCTGAATTGCTGCTGCTCAAGCCTTTTCTGGCAGGTTGCCCAGGGAGCAGCTCTCCTGTCGATTCTGCCTCTCTCCAGGAGTTGCCTGCCTTCGGTATAATGGGCAACATTGAAAGCCGCAAGGCGTTCGGTCGACAAGGTCAGAGTGCCTTTCATTCCCGCAATAATCAACCAGTGTAGCTCTTCCTCAGACCTGGGGAGAGAGAAGATAGAGGTCAAAAGAGCAATTACATTTCACATTGACTCCAGAAAAGGCTTGGATCACGAGACTAAAAAGCAAAACGGATTCTTGCTTCATTCTGTTCCATTCTCTCTCTGGTCATCTTTGTTATTAACACTAGCCTGAAACCATAACAAGTTTTAGCTTGATGACGTGCAAAGCGCATTTTCCGCCTCCAGATGAGATCTTTCTTCTTAGACATTTAGCACTGTCAGAATATTGCAAAAGAATGCAAATGAGCTGCAGGATCTATAACCAGAGACAGTAAGCAAAGGCCATTAATTATGTTTTTAAAAAATGTTAACCCTAGCAGACTGTATAACAAGCAATTGTGCTAATTTCAATCTGTAATCAGTCCCTACATTAGCATAACTTTATTTATTTAGCATTAAGGCAACAATTTAGAGAATATAATTTAGTTGCAAATGTCAGTAATTTTGCAGTGGCAGACTGTTGTTACAAAGCTACCTCTATTTGACCTTACAGCTGCCAGGACTAATTACTTTAATTGCATTAATTGCACTGACCATTCTGGTGTTTAGTGTATTTGCTGTTTCCCTTTAACCATTGAGCAAATCAACCAGGCTGAATTCTGAGGAAAATGGGCCAATGTTTTCTTCTAAATCTTCTTTGATTCTTTTCTGCCTTTTGAGACGCCAGATGATTCACAGATGATCAGTGCTCTCACTGAGATCAAGAATTTTGAGGAAAGCCCATGAAAGGGAAAAAAAAAAAATCTGTTTCTTCACTGAACTTTATTGCTATTGCTGACTCGATTAAAATACAATCATTTTACTAACTACCAAGAAGCATTTAAAAGAGGGTGTGGCAGGTTGACAGTAAGTTAAAAGTCTCTCATTTCACACTTTGGAATGAAAACATTTCAGGTTATTTTTTCAGATAACTGAGATTACTTTGCTCAACAACTTGGATTGCTAAAATATTCTATTATAAATGATACATATCTATCTGCTTTGCAATAATAATAGCCAACAATAGCCAGTGCCTGCTATTATTCCAGGCACTGTTTTAGACACTTGACATGTATTTATTCATTTAATCCTCTCAAAAATCCTATAAAATACGTATTATTACTGTTGTTGTTGTTATACATAGGAAGTAATGTAATTCATGGCAGAGCCAGGATTCAAATCTAGATATCTGGCTCTGAAGCCTCTGAGCTTGACCTTGAAGCTAGATCAGTTAAGAATTAGATCAAATTCTTCCTACAATTCCGCTACACAAAATTGATAAAACAGCTTTCCTCCTAAGTCCTGGCTTGCTGTCTCTGGTTCCTCATATTTATACGACAGAGCTTCAGTTTGGCAAAATTCCTCTTGGAAGTGAGGCGGCCAGATCTGATTAAAGTCTTAACACTCCCAATGTGTGCAATACTTCTTCAGGCTAAGTTCTACTCATCTCTAAGCTTTCAGCCCCTATATCACGTCCTTGGAGATGCTTTCCTTGACCCCCCCCCCCCCCCCCCCCCCATCTTATTATGAGCTCTGGTGGGACCATGAACGTTTCTTTCTTAGCACTAACATCCTTCAATTCAATATTTAATAACCCCAAATTAACACAACATTGTAAATCAACCAAACTTCATTAAAAATAAAAAAAATTTTTTTAAATAATTAATAACCCAGATACCCTGCCTTTAATAGGGTAAGGAGGAGTGGTACTGTCCATTTTCAGTAGTTTTACTATTAACTATTCAATCCCACAAAAAAGCACAAAAAAATTCACAAAACTCCTGATTCCATTAGGTTTGAGATGTATATTCCAATTAGCTGGTGTCCACAGGATGAGATACATGAATGGCTTCTATCACTTTTTTTTTTTTCCAATTCCTCCCCAGCTCCTCAGCAGGTGTGGAGCCCTATTCTGGATTTTCTGATGAGTAATAAACCTTTGGACTTTATCCCTTCCTCCATGTCCCCTTTATATCCAGCTATTATATAACCCATGATTCTGGCAAACCTGGATTCTCCCTGTATTAAACATACCCCAACTTTCTGTGTCCATGACTAGGTTCACATGATTGCTCCCCGCCCACATTCCCCACTCCCCCATCCCATCTGCTTTTTGTTTTCACAGAAGATCTGTGAAATCCTCATACAGCATATCCATATCTTTTCTAGAGCATCTGCAATGGGTTATTCCATCAGTTCTATCTCCTCAGCCCTGACCTCCTTTCTCTGACCCTCTGCTCGGCCTCCCTTCAACCCTTCATCATCTCTTGTAGGGACTGTTGCAGCAGTGGCCCAGCTTCTGGCTGCTCCCAGCTCTGTCCTTTACACAGCTGTGTCCCCTGTGGACAATCATTCAGGAGCTCCCTGCCTGGCATTTAACACATTTTGTTTTCAGTCCTCAGGCACATCTGCCAGGCATCTTTACATTTTGAATCTGAAGGGTGTTCTTCTGGTAGAGAAGACAGAGCAAAACAGGAGCTGAGTAATTTTATTTTGTCTTGTTACCATTACATCACAATCTCTTAGAAATATGACTAAAACTTCCTTGTTCTTCTTTGCTCCCTACACATTGGTAAAAGTCATTCTTTGTTATCTCTTTTTTCCCCTAGCAAAATTGAGCCTATTTTTAACCTTATTCTTTATGACACTACTCTTCTAGGTTTGTGCTATTGTGTTGCTTTTGTTCTTGGCTACAAGTTCTTTAATCTTTCAAACGTGCTTTTAAAAATCTTAGCTCAAAGGAGAGTTCTCTGAGCAACCATATTGGTTTCTGTAGATTTTCTTCCATATTCGGGTTATTTTTATTACATAGCTAGAATTTCATTTTCTACTCCTTATGGACCTATCTACACCCTTTCAGAAAACCCTCTGGTCAAGAGACTGAATGTATATTTTCTTTGAACTTTTTGAAATTTGCTTTTCCATAGTCTTGAATGCATGTCAGATACTGATGAACATTCCTGGCTTTTGCTCATTTGAATTCTGAGAAGCTCTCATTTTCTCCCAAGGTTCTCAGCACTTTGTTCTAAACTTGCCCTATCTTGAAGATCAGAATCAAGTTTAGAGGAACTGTGTCCTTCAGATCCAAGCCGACAATCTACATCTCTTGATCTGCTGAGTTGAAGACCTCTGTCCCTAGAGGCAGAGAAATGCCCAAACTCCACACTGCCTAATAATTTTGATGTATGTAAGTAGAATTTTTATCATATCCATTTTATTAAAAAATATAACCTTTATTTCAATATTTTTCCTAGGCAGAGTTTTTTTGTTTGGTTGGTTTTTTGCGGTACGCGGGCCTCTCACTGTTGTGGCTTCTCCCGTTGCGAAGCACAGGCTCCGGATGCGCAGGCTCAGCAGCCATGGCTCCGCGACATGTGGAATCTTCCCGGACCGGGGCACGAACCCGTGTCCCCTGCATTGGCAGGCGGACTCTCAACCACTGTGCCACCAGGAAAGCCCATAGGCAGAGTTTTTTTGTTTCCTTGATTTTTGTTTGTTTGTTTTAGTTTTAAAAGCTATTGGTGAAATTTCTTGTGAAAATAAAAATGAAATAACACCACAGTGATAGTCGCATAATTTGTGATCCTTAAAGGAACTAGTCTTCTTCGCACATAACTGTCAGCTACACATATAAACTTTCTTTGGAAAGTCTCTCCCAGATGTTAATGGAAATACTGATTTCCCCCTTTTTTTTATAGCATCTGTTTACCATGCTACCTCCTCATCTCCATTCTGAGCTATGGTCTCTTAAGTGTCTGTGTCAGAGGCAAATGCCAAAACCAAGGTGACTAAGCTGGTGTCAAGCCAGTTGCAGAAACAGAGAGAAGACTTAACTAATGGCACAGATCTTCTAAGTCAATGGACTCTGTCTCCCCTAATTTCATTATCAATTCACCACAGGAACCTGACAGAGTCAGTATGTTAAGTCGAATTCAAAAGCTCAAAAACGAAAAGGGAAAAAAATCCAATCTCAGAGTCAGGTAGACACATCATATTTCAGAGAAAATCTTTAGTATCGATTTATAGCTGCAGACTCTTGTCCAATGGTTTCCTCTTTAAATTAAGAACACTAATGATTTCCCATCCTGAAATTAATAAGCCAAAAGCCGCACAAATTCAAAAAAGGCACTGACTGTCGTACTTCATCCAGGAAGTGCCAATAAGTGGATGCCCAGCCTGTTCCCTTCAGCGACTGTGGTTGATGACGCACTATAGCATCTTGAGAGTCGCTCGCGTCCTTGG
Source organism: Phocoena sinus (assembly GCF_008692025.1). Taxonomy (NCBI): domain Eukaryota; kingdom Metazoa; phylum Chordata; class Mammalia; order Artiodactyla; family Phocoenidae; genus Phocoena; species Phocoena sinus. The sequence continues at coordinate 69,127,189 of NC_045765.1, read as the reverse complement.
GAGGCGTTCTGGCCGTATGTCGAGAGGCCGTAAATTTGAGATGGAACATCCTGTTTGTTGAGGCTTCTGTGCATGCAGTCCAACTGCTCTCTGATAAACAGATTTGTTTGGGAGAGAAGTTCCTGCCTAAGTAGTTTGGAGACTTAATTGTGCTCACGGAAAGGCGACACAGACCCCACGTGGAGACAAGCCAGGCAGTCTGGGGCATGTGCAAGGCACAGAATTAGTTCCAGAGGTGGGACAGCCACAGAGACTTGAAACAGAATCGAAACCAGAAAAAAGGAAACAGTTGTTTGTGGGGAACAGGAAATAGATAGTAAGAGGAAATCGACATAGAGTCATTTTTGTACTGAGTATTTTTATTTACCCTGTGCTGTTGTATGCCATCTTTGTAAGCCACATTAAATTATTTTAAAAATAATGTGGGAGTATGATTGAATAAATGAAGTCTCTTTAGAACATTTTAAGTTAGCTGATTAGGAAAAAAAAAGATTCAGAAACCTTCCCAATGTTCCCTAAAGGAAAAAAAGGGCAGCTTATATTCCTACTTAATTATCTGTTTTTACAAAAGTAAGTTGATTGTATTAAAATACTGGAGTCCTCTGCAACTACCTTGGAATCTCTTCTGGGGGGGTGGTAAGTCTACCATTTTGATTGGTGCATACATTAGAGATTTACATTTTTAAAATGCACACTCCTACAGCCTTCTGTTATATATCTATTATGGCCGGACTTCCTTGGTGGCGCAGCGGTTAAGAATCTGCCTGCCAATGCAGGCCACACAGGTTCAAGCCCTGGTCCGGGAAGATCCCACATGCCGTGGAGCAACTAAGCCTGTGCCCCACAACTACTGAGCCTGAGTTCTAGAGCCTGCGAGCCACAAAAACTGAGCCCATGTGCCGCAACTACTGAAATCCGCGCGCCTAGAGCCCGTGCTCCACAGCAAGAGAAGCCACTGCAGCGAGAAGCCTGAGCACCGCAACAAAGAGTAGCCCCATTCACTGCCACTAGAGAAAGCCCGTGCACAGCAACGAAGACCCAACACAGCCAAAAGTAAACAAAAAAATAAATTTATAAAATATATATATATCTGTTATGGCATTTTTCTTTGTAATGATTCACTCATATGTTGTCTTGCCCACCAGACTGAATTCCTGGTGGGATCACAATGTCTCCAGCACCTACAAGGGTACCTAGAACAGAGACGACATGCAGTAGATACTATCTGGGGATTAATATTAAATAATACAATGTAACTAATTTGTAGGATAGTTACAAGAATTAAATGAGATAACATAAAAATCCCAAACGTGTCTGAATCACAGTAGGAACTCAACAGTTACTTCTCTACCTCCTTCTCTGAACTAAAGGAAAAATATTCTTTAATTTTTAAAGCCGTGTAGAATACTAAATACCAAATTTCACTTAATAAGAAATATGTACTCTGTAGAACTTAGTTAGCTCATGAAAATAATCATATTTAGAAATTTAAGGCCCAGGTAGGTGGATGGGAACAGAAAAACACTGGGAAACAAAATTTGGCTTCTTTCCTCACAATGCTTCATGGGCAAAATGGCCATAGGGAAATGTTGGTCTCCCTTCTCCTACAATCTCTTATCAGTTCCTGGAACTAACCTGGATCTTTTTTCCATCTTGGATGAACCCCCAGGCCCCAAGCCCAGACTATGGTTTGGCCACTTGAAGGGAGAGCTAGAAAATTTGGTGCCAACAGCTCAGATCAATATTTCCTCAGACTGAGTCACTCATTGTTCTGCACGAATCTCATGGCTGAGATGTCTTCTGGACTCTCCTACCCCAGAATAACCTGGCATTTGCATCTTGCAAACAGACAAGCTCTTTGCTCTAAAGTTGGCTGCTGAGGAATAGCTCTACAGGTGTTATAAGGAGAGGAAGGCTTTGTGAAAGAAAGTACAGTATAGATATATGGTGGGGGGTGGGGAGGGAGGCACTGTGCACCTAAAGGGTTTTTAGTCAGTTGTTAAGGACAAGCTATGACTTTGGCCTTCTAGGAAGAATGATTTCCCGTATATGGTAAACCTTGAGATTCACCAGACAAATCTATATGCTGGTTAAAAAATATCCAGTATGAAGCAAAGGTGAAAGAGAGAGTAATTACTGTGTCCACAAGTAGTCTTGTCTATTCTTGTGAAAATGACCATTAGGCTACACTGTATTGCCTTTGTGGTTGGTTTCCATCAGACCGGAACTAGCTACAAAAGAGTGAACAAAGGATGTCCCTTCCTGAAAACAATGTCTATCATTTCAATGATTTCTAAACACCTCTCTCTCTCCATCAACTTTCTAATCTCTTTAAATTGCTAGTGAGAAGGGCTTTAACACATCCAGTTAGTGATTCTTACTTCTTGGGTTGTAATTGGAAGAGGAGCAGTGCCTCTGATCACTTAGAAGAGATTTTGGAAAGAACACCTATAATGAGATTTAAAAATAAACAGCATCTTTTTACTGTGGTCTCTGTCTGCCATTGAGACAGACTTACTGTTGGTGGACTGACTGGTGGGAACAGCATGGAGCTGACTCTACTTATGAGAGATCTGTCTGCTTACTCTTTCAAGAGGGAACTGATCAACTTTCTGTTGAATTCTCCTTTTCTGTGTCACCAAAATTCTCTGGTCATCTACAATTCTTCATTCCAAGAAATGGGGCATATTGGAGACTCTGAGGTCTTTGCAGAAACCAGAAAAGAAATGAGTCTAAGAACGTGAGTCAGGCATCAGCACTGACCTCAGTGTTTTCCTTAAAAGGCAAATGCTCCACTATGACTCTGAAAATAGGGCTCAAAACACTTTTGGCCTCCGGAGTAGCCAGTCCAAAGCTTGATATTGGACCATATTGACGAAAAGTTCTCAGCCCCAAGCTGCACCTCAGAAACATCAGGGGCCTTAAAAAAAGAAAAGAGAAAGGAAGAGAATAGTATAATATGATGAAAAAAAGGCAAACCATGCAAAAAAGTGCACTGTGAAATAATGTTCTCTCCCAACCCAGCCTTCAGTTTTCCAGTCTTCAATTCCCTCTCATCCAGGATTAAAAAAGAATAGAGCTGTCCAGTCCTCATACCTACTGAATCAGTATCTCTGGCAGGTGTATGTTTAATAAGCTGCCCAGATGATCCTATTGCTCAGTCAGGTTAAGAACCACTGACCTTGACAGGGTGACAACACTCCCAGGATCTCCCACTATAGTGGGTACATGATATGATGCATGGGCTTGGGAACCGACTGAGTGCAGGGGACTTCAGAATTGGAAATCGCTTCTTGTGTGTTCTTGTTAGGGAGAGGAGGTTTTGCACTACTTGTTTAAGAGGCAGAGCAGTATAGTTCAAACAAAACAACACAATAATAAAGCAAATGTCCTGCCTGGGACTTAAGAAAATGGTCCAGATCTGACTTTGCCAGCAATTCCCTGTGCAACATTGCCCCCAGGTATGAAAACCTGGCTCTCAGAAATTTGTAAATTTCACCTCTCTAATCTTCTATAGTTTGGTGGCCTACCCTGGACCTAGTCATACTTTCTTCTTCCTGATCAATTCCAGTTTTGTTAGAGTATCTAAGCCCCCCCCTCCCCCAACACAGCTCAAATTCCCCAAGGGAAGCTGACCCCCACACAGCCCAGGGAAGAGCCTGACTGGTAGAGGGATAAGTCCTTGCCTCTTCAGGAATGGGTATGTGACCCAAGTCCAGTTAATCTAAAGTGAAGACAGATTGGTGGGAGGTTTCTGAATTGTGAGAAGCCTTGTAATAGGGGAGAATAAATCTGACTCCATATTAGATCTGTTCCTTTTACTTTAATCTTTGTGCTCACTCATGCTGGCTCTGCACCTTTTGTAAAAGAATGTTGTCTATACCCTGAAATATACAGGATAGCCTATTCTCAAGGCTCTGACCTTTCAGAGTCCATTCATATAGAGGCAAAAAGTTGCAGAACAGAGAATAACATTTGTCTTTTGGAGGTTTACAGGAACATGGTGACCTGACCTAGGTGAACAGCTGTAAGAAAAAACGATTCCGACACTAAGTTTGCAACAACTAACCATGCCCCTCCCTCACCTTGCCTTTAAAAGTCCTTTGCTCAAACCCTTTGGGGAGTTCGAGGATTTTGAGGCATGAGCCACCCAGCCACCATCTCCTTGCATGGCCCTGCAATAAACCTTCTCTGCTGCAAATTCTGGTTTGGCTTCACTGTGCATTGGGCACAGGAATTTGTGTTTGGTAACAGCCTGTTCCTCTCTCCTACTAACAGTGAACATAGCTCTGATGGCTACTGGGGCCATCCTGTGGACCGAACTCTGGTGATGAGCTCACACTCGGTCTGCAGAGTAGAAAGGCTAGAGAACATAGACCCAGTCGATATATTGAACCACAGAATCCAGCAATGCTGAAGCTCTCACTCTATCCAGACTTCCTGATATACGGAGCCAATAAATCTATTGTTTAAGCAACATTGAGCTGAGTTTTCTGTTCCCTGAAGCTGAAATCTTCCTAAATAATCCATCTTTTTAAGTCTAAATCTCTCACTCAAGGCCTTAACTCATTCCCTGCTCTCAGGTAACTATTATTAACTTCTCGGCCATTTACCTTGTCTTTATATCTTTTTCAGCTTTATGACCCTTAGATAACTTAGTGACTATTGAATCGCCATTTTTACCATTTCTTTCTCTGTCTACTCTTGGCCCATCACAAATTAGCATTTAGGAGCACCGAAGTGTATATATAATACATGTAGCCCAGTTCTTGTTCACAGTATGGGGATACTTTACCCAGTGACAAGTGGAGAGGGAGCTTACGTTCAGACTGTCACCAGCTTTGGAAATCTAGGGGTGTCTGTAGGAGATATTACCAATGTCCCTTTCTAGCTTTCACTAAGAAAAGGACCTTTTGAATCTTAACGTTAAATGAACAAGAAGTAGATTATTCTCTTCATGTGGAATGTAAAGTTTTTTTGTCTATCTCTTGGGAAGGCGATTTTATAGGCACTCAGGAGAGAAGAGGAAGGAAGGAAGGAAGGGAGGGAGGGAAGAAAGAATCAATTTTTTTCTAATCTTATGTCCCAGGATGCTTTCATATATAATTTCAGTTAAATCTTACAACAAGCCTGCAAGGTAGGTTTATCTTCACTTTACATTTAGGGCAACTGAAGCTTAAAGCAGTGATTTTCTCAAGGCCACTCAAGTGCATGTCAGAGCCAGATTCACACCAAGGACCATGCAACTCCAAAGCCATATATCTTCTACACCTGAAACATTTTTAGCCCTTTATCCCCTCGGAAAGGTTTTTGGACTTTTGCAATCCCCTCAGACCACCTCTTTGCTGAGCAGGTGGTAGGCATCACCTGGGCAGGCTTCTGGCATCTGGCTGTTGGGCTTCCTTCCCTGGGTATTTCCCATGCTTCTCCTAGCGCCCTCAGAAGCCAGCCCTGTGCCCGGCTACCCCTCTCACAGGTGACTGAAGTAAACTCAAGGTCACTGAATAAATGGCGGATAACGAGGCTGCGCTCCCATCACATAGTTCCCTGGCTTGATTCCTCTATGATACTTTGGTGGTCTTGGGGTCACCATTGGTGAAATTATAGTCCTGGCTCTAGCTAGCAACCTGGTCTTGTGGATCACTGCAATGTACTGAATCGTTCACAAATACCTACTACACAGCTTCTATGCTGCATATTTTCTCTCAGGCAATCTGTCCCAGTTCTCAGTGAAGACTGCTACAGCTCCCAGGTACACACATCTATGTACTCGCTCACAAGTCAAGCTTAGAGTATGAGGAATCACCGTGAGCAGAGTGGGGCCGCCCTCTTTTCAGCGTTGTCCCCGGTCATGATGTCAGAGAAGCGTGGTAGTACGGAGAGAGAGTGGATGGGAAGAAATGTTGCAAGAAGGGAAGAAAAAAGAGAGGGAGGGAAGGAGGAAGATCTGGACTGGTTCAACTGATAGTACCGCTGATAAGATTTGTACCAATTCTACCCGCATAGAGATTGCTGTGGCTTAGTGATGTCAGTATCAACACTTCTGAAAACTATATTTAGAGGAGAATAGCTTAAGAAGATCCAGAAATCAACCCAAAGATACTGCCAGAGTTCCTTTTGGTGTTGCAGTGTGGTCATTCTTCTTACTGAAGCAAATAACTGAAGGGAATCCTGATGATCTGGTCTCTTCCCCCAATCCACCATGTCCTGTAATTTGATGGGAAAGGGGGAAGGAAGAACACAGATTCCCACATTTCATGATCGTTTCTTGTATGACAGGAATTTTCATATTTATACTTCATTTGTTCATCACAAATCCTCTTCAGTGAAGGTAGGTGGAAATTATAAGCTCCGTTTTTTACAGCAAAGATAACTGAAGCTTAGAGAATTTGAGTAACGTTCCCTATCATCACTAGCGAGTGACTAAGTAGAGACTAGAACTTGCTCTTGTATCAATGCCAGGTTCTTCACATGCATCATCTCATTTAATCTACAGAACATTTGTATGAGGTACGTACTATTCTCTCAGAGTTCTGGAGGCCAGAAGTTCAAAACCAAGGTTTCAGCAGGGTAATGCTCCCTTCAAACGCTCTAGGGGAGAATCCTAACTTGCCTCTTCTAGCTCATGGTGGCTCCTGGTGTTTCTTGGCTTGTGGTAGCATAACTCCAATCTCTGCCTCTGTCTTCATATGGCCTTCTTCCCTGTGTCTCCTCTTATGTCCCTACAAGAACTCTTTCATTGGATTGAGGGCCTACCCTAATCCAGTAGGATCTCATTTTGATTCTTCCCTTAACTATTTCTGCAAAGACCTTATTTCCAAATAAGATCACATTCTGGGGTTCTGGGTGGACATGAATTTTTGAAGGACACTACTCAACCCACTGTAGCAGGTCAGGAAATAGTATGCTTAAGATCACACAGCTATGTGGGCTCAAGATCTAATTACCAACTATATTTATTTAATACTAAGTCTTGTTTATAAGAAATTTAGAGCAACCTTTGGGGGCTCACATACTTAAGTGGTGGACTTTGCATGGGGGTCTAGGTCTCATAATAGCAGGTAGAAAGGGAAGCTGGAGAAACAGTTTATTACAATTAATGTGGCTCTGTTTGAGGCCCCCGCCTAATAGGTGTGGTAGTGTAGAAATGATAAAAAACACATGAACATTTTTGGTAAACAACTAGAGCAGAAGAACCTTGTCTTAAGGGCTCTGTTGGCACAGGGGTCATATGGGACAACACATGGTGTGAAGGGTGAGAAGATGGAGTGACAAAGATGACAATGATGAGATACCGTGATGACAGGGAACTCAATGTTGGGACAATGAAGAGAAAGGCTCTCAGGTGTTTACAGGCTTTTTAAATGAGAGTAGGAGATTTTAAGCAAATTAATTAAAACTACACTCTTGCATGTCCTTAAGTGTTTGATAAGGATATCAATAAAGATTAGGAATTACTTTTTTGGGTGTGCCTCTTTAGTTGAGATACATCTGCAAAAGTGGTCTAAGTTTTGGTCATGGATTTATAGACATGATACAAAGATTATATAGAAATTAGGGAAAAATTCTTGACATTGTGCTGGAAGTTTTGTATCTTCTATATATTATCCAAATCTTGGGGGAAAAGAGCATGATTCAAAAATCAGGAGATGAAAAGATCAAGGAAAGGTCAGAAATGGGGGAGGGGTTGGGCACTCAAGTAACCCAGCAAATGAAAAAAGCATAGACAAGAAACGTGATAACATGGAAATCAGATTTACAGTGGTGGGTGAATTAAGTCTAAAATTCAAAAGCAGTCTTTAGACGCTCTTGTGAAACAGGTTTTTTGTTTTTTTTTTTTTGACTTCCTCATAAACTTCCTTCTGTTGATAAGCTGCAACATTTTTATTATAGAATTGTTAAGTGCTCCATTTGGGGGCATCCATTGCTAGGCAGGTCATTGAAATCTAACAAAATGAACATTAATACATTTATTTCAAACGAGGAGGACGAGGGCCTTATGGATGTGTCTACATATGAAGCTAAGAGGAGAAATGCGTTTTTCCTTAAGACTGTTGGTCACTTCAACAAAGGAGAAACTAGAATATCAATTAAAAGTCTGATTTCATCTAAGTAACATGAAGGATGAGAATTCATGTAGTCCCTTTTGTACCCCAGCCCTGACTGTGCCCAGCCATTTGCTGGAGACTTTCTAGTGCCTTGAAACATTCTTAGTGTTTTGAGAATGGTGCTGAATTGTTTCCTTCGCAACAGATTTAACAACAAAAAAGGAGCGTTTTCTTTCCTTTTTTTTCTCATTTTCAGACATAATCTTGGCAGAATGTTTAAAAGAAAGATAAACAAAATGTCAGGAACACTTACAAAAGAACACTAAAACAGAGAGGCAAGGGGCGGCAGGAAACAGAATGAATGGATATTGTCATACAGATGGCGGTCACTGCTCAAGTGGCTGATACAGTGATACTGAGTTTTCTCTCATGCGATGATTGACAGTGAACTCATTTCAAATAGCTCTGACAGGGCAGAAGCAGAAAGGAAGCGCCTCTCCTTTTCTTCTCTGCCACAAGGGGTAAGTCATAAAGTCCCTCTCAGTAACACAGAGTCATGTATTTGCGAGGTTAAGAGCGTAAGTGGGAGAATAAATGCTTAGCTTCCCAAATTACCTTGTTCCCTGGGAGGCTTCATCAAAACCTAACAGAATCTGCATGGATGCTCCAAAATCTGCCTGTTCTAAGCACCCACAGATGTTTTCTCTTGGCACCGATAATAAGGATCTAGGATTAAATGTTACCATTTAATAATTAATACCATTCAAACTCTCCCTCCCTTCTGTTTAAAGTTGGCACGAGGGCATAACTGCCGATGTGCTGACATCCTGGAACACCCTTCCTGCTGAGTTCCATGCTATTCAGGATAAAAGTACTTTAATTTCCCAAGACGTAATAATTGTAGTTTTCATAAACTGGGGCCATATGTTGGAATCTGTTCACATACCTGCAGTTACTTACCCTTATATACAAAAATTGGCAAATGATTTCTTTCAAAGAAATTAGGATGTGGATTCTCTAACATTCTCCTGAATATTTTAATTGTGAAATCCCTATGCTTTTATCATACATAAAAGAGCATACTATCACAGAATTATATAAGACAATGCCTGTTTCTGAACATGGAATTATCTTCCTCTTCCTTTAAATCACACTACAGATCTAGAAAACGGTAACATTTGGGAAATCTGAGTAAGAGGTATCCAGATAATCTTTGTATTATTCTCTCAACTTTTCTGTCATTCTGAAATTATGTCAACACGAAACATTAAAAAAAAAAATTGGAATCGTATCTGCACTAGCTTGATACACTCTTTTTAAATAAGCCGAATCTTCTGTTTTTATCTCCAAAATCACTGACAGAAGTAAATCCATCCTTCTGTATACAGAAAACACTTAGAGTAAAAGTTCTACCCTAATACCTATAGGAACGTAAAGTAACAGATATGTTTGTTGTATAACTAACAAGGTCACAGGCTGTTCAGCTGCTGGAACAAACTCGATTAAGACCGTGATAATCTTCTGAAAGATTGTAATTTATCTCCATTTGAAGGGCATTATCTTAGTTCTTCAGCTATCACAGGGAACAAGGTTAACAAATATTCACTGATGAAATTTTGAAAGCTGTAGTCAGATCTTATTCTCTTAAACCCTTCTAAAGGGCTGTCAAAAGGCAGTGAAATAAAAATTGTCAAATTTGTACACAGACGTACTTCATGGCTGTTATCTGAGAAAGTGCTTTATGACTCATAGTCACTACCTTTACTTAAGCAACTTCTCGTTTGCTTTAGATTGAAGACAATCTGTTCCCATTGCTCACGTGGGAGAGATTACTGCAAAAGGCTCTTGTTTACTTGAAGTAAGAAGCTATGAAACACAAAATCCACCCAGAGGGGATCTGTACTTTCAAAATAGTCTCATACTTTTGCTAACGGTCAGCATTACTGAGAGTCTTCTTACTAAGTACATTCTATTTTAAATGTGGATTTTTGGGCCTATAAATGGCCTTGAATATTTCAAGTGAGTTTTGTTACTAATTTTTAAGGAGGATGGAAGGAAGGAACTAAAATCATTGAGCATCCTCTATGTGCTAGAGGCTCTGCTTGGTAAACAGGTTATTCTCATTGAATTTTCCCAACAACCCCACAAGCTATGTTCTATTTACATCTTACAGATGAGCACATCTAAGCATGGAAAGATAAAGTCCACAGCACCTATTCACGTAGTGAGTCATGGGGAATTGAATCAGGGAAAGATTCACCAAAAGGTCATGTCTTTCTACTACTGTCCATGCCTGCAACTCTTTGTCAGATGTTCTGCCTGATTTTTGCCTGGACATTTGCCCGAGTGATTGATTTTCCCCACTATGCTGGGGCCAGTTTCTTTGAGGTAGAGTATTGCTATGATGTAGACTTGGAACAGGCCTGAAAATCCTCAATAATACACAGTAATATGGACTCACTTAGTTGCAAGGTGGGGGAAGTGGGACGGGGCAGGCAGAGGGGAGGAGAAACTTCTAGGCCCCTCCCAGTGTCTCAGATATTTAGAAGGCATGGACCCACTGTAACAGAGAAGAACAAACCTGACTCCATATTGCATCTAGTCCTTTAGCCCTAATCTTTGTGCTCTGTTGCCTGTGCTTAGTCATGCTGACTCTGCACCTTTTGTAAAAGAAAGTTGCCTATAGCCTGAAATATACAGGATGTCCCATTCTCAGGCTCTGACCTTTAAAGGTGTAACACTTTTCCATTCATACAGAGACAAAAAGTTGCAGAACAGAAAATAACAATTGTCTTGTTGGAGGTTTATAGGAACATTGGGATCAGACCTACCTGGACAGCTGCAAGAAAACAGGATTCTTGCGCGGAGAATTTTACAGCAACCAGCCACACCCCCTCCCCTTTTAGCATGAAAGAAGCCTGAATTCTAAGTTGGGTAAGGCAGTTCTTTGGGACACTAGTCCACCATCTTCTTGGTCTGCTGGCTTTCTGAATAAAGTCACTATTCCTTGTCCCAACACCTCATCTCTCGATTTACTGGCCTGTCGTGTGGCGAGCAGTACGGGCTTGGACTTGATAACACCACTAGCTTTCGGATACTACTTTATGAAACTTAACTTCTTGCCACTATTACACTTGAAGGTGATGATGAGAGAAGTGGGATAAAACAAGGATAGTGCAAGAGAAATCCAACTCAACTTTCTGTAAAAAAAGTGTTGTGCGCACATCTTTTATTTTCACAGTTTCTTAGCTGTCCACAAAAACTACCACATAGTTAGGCCCAGTCCTCTCAGCAGAAGAGAGAGCCCAGGAGTACCTCGCTTTTTTGAGGTATAATTTTAAAAATGAACAATGGCCCAAACAGGCTTAAAAACCTTAAAGTATATTTAGAGACTTACACTGAACACATTTAATGCTTCTACCTTCAAATCATTAAATGCAGACCCTATTTATGGAACTCATCAGGATGAAAAATATTTTCAGTCACGGGTGGTGTGGTCTAGTAACATGACGTAAGCTTAAAGTAATGTGATGGTAATAGTCACACAAGTGTATGCATTTGTCAAAATTCACCAAATGGACACTCAAAAACAGTGATTTTTTTAAAATATAAAAACTATCTCAATAACCCCAACTTTAAAAAACGTTGCCATCTTGTCAGTGTATTCCTGTGACTATATAACCTTATTTGAAGATATCACTAAAAGCTTATGTTTGATTCCTTTGAAGACTGTTAAGTCCAGGCAGGGTCTGATTGTTTCCCTGAAATACAAAGAGTGGGGGTACTCATGTGACTGATTTGGGATGGAAACCCAGTGCCTAGAAGAGCATTAGGCACGTGTCTGGGCCTCATTTGTACCGACTGATAGAATACGTGGAGATCCCCACTAGTCCAGCAGGGCACAGCCCAGATGGCCCTGTTAGCTCTAGGTCTTCTTGGGCCAAAGGCACCCTACAAACCCGGCTGCTTCTCAGGGTCCTAAAGATCTTTACAGGTGTTGGTGGCACTGGTCATGTATTGCTTACTACCAGGATATGATCTAGATTGGACCTTATGGACATTTTAGATCCTCTTTCATCTTGAGAGTAGTCACAGAAATGCTCTAGAAGCTCATCTTCCTGCTGGCTGAGAATTGGGACATAACTTTCACCAAACACAAAATCATGCGTACCTTGAGGCTAGCCTGGAAAAAAATGAGGGGCAAAGTTGATCTACCTGGAAAAGCATGTTTGTTCAATCATTGTTCCTCCTGCTTAGGTAGTGATGGATAATTGCTTTGGGGATTCATTTTGTTTTACTCGCAGAGACATAATTTTACAATTAATTTTTCTTCAAAATAAAGCTCAGCTCTTAACAACAATGAAAAAATCTTACTATACCTAAAGTCAAAATTTGACAAAGATAGATAAATCTCCTTTAGACTACAGAAGTATTTATAGGGTCTCCTTCCTAATTATGAATTTATATTACTATGTGAAATTCATTTGAAGAAATAGTTGTATAAAACTAACAGAATATCACAAGCATTATGGATTTCTCCCGCTATTTATATTTCAGTATGTAGATGTAACAATATTATAACTAAATACTTGCACTGTGTATATAAATACGTATCGGTTAAGCTATATCATCACATTTCTCCAGGAAATTGGCTGAAGTCTGTTTTTATCAGTCAACTAAAATTATGTGGGAATATTGCTTCCTTCTATGAAATTTAGCCAACCTTAGAAATACTTTCATAAATGTTAATTGCCCACCAAATTTCTAAAATCCTCTAAAGTCTCACCTCAGTGATTTTGGTACTTTATCTCTGGAAAATATGTCCTGCTCTTTTTATACGTCAGAGAGATATCTGCTCTGAATTGTCTCTTGTTTTAGTCCAGGCATGATGATGGTGCTGGCCTAAGCCAACTTATTTACTAATAATTTCTCCAGTGGGATAAATCTTTGGGGCCACCACACAGGCCAGGAGCATTCCAGCCAGTGGAACCAATTTTTTCTAAGAACTGATGGTTCAGTTTTTAGGATTTTGGTGAGCTGGTTTTTAATCATAGTCATTCTTAAAAATTAAGTTATGTAAATGTACAATTGAACGAATTATATTTGAACAAAGGTAATACCTCAAAACTTACCACTTGCTTAGTAATGGAAAGAACATGTGCTTTGGATTCAAAAGGAGGATCTGGAGTCTGAACCCAACTGTGTAGGATGACCAACCTCAGGGATTTTCCCGTGATTGTACTGGTTTTATCACTGAAAGTCCTGCATCCCAGGAAACCATTCTGTCCTGGACAAATTGAAACATTTGGTCATGCTACAACTGTGACACTTAATGGTTTTGAAAACTTAGGCTAGTTACTTTGTATCTCTGAACCTCAGTTTTCCCTTATATGGGGGAAAGAAAGCCAATTTTCAGGACTGGTGTCAGGATTAGGGTTATATGGGCACCCCATATAGAAGTGTGCCCATACATGTAGGTAATTAGAACACTGTCTCATGTATGTAATATGCTCAATGTAAGTTTTTATTACTATTCATAATAAAATGCAGAATAAAAGAGGTAAAGAACTCTTTTGTAGGAGTTGAGATTATAACTATAGATTCTAACTGAAGGTTTTAGAATGGTATAATGGAAAAGGCAGTGTCTGACTTTGACCATTAGAAAACAAACTGCCCTTACCCCGTTATCAAACTATATCCTGCATATTCTGATGCTGCTATATTGTTTTCCAGAATTTGATATCCTGATTTTCAGGTCCTCACCAACCTTACCATGAAAACCAGGCTACTCCTTTCCACTTCTGCTCTAACTAGCTCAGGGCCTGCTCTTCTTTAACGCCTGCGGCTGGGCGGGATAAAGCAGGTATTTAAATCCCAGTCTCAGAAAACCGTCAATAAAATGGTGTGTTCAGCTTGTATATCGGTGAAATAAAATTCATTGGGAAAAAGGAAGATGTAATACCTACACTGCAGATTCTCAGTGAGGCTTAAAAGGTATGAAAAGTTCCCAAACATTAGTAGGTACTCAAGAAATGCTAAATAATATTTTCCACTTCTGCTTAGTTGCTTTCCAAAGTCTCAACAGCCAATAAAATGTTATGCATTGAGTATGTTCTTGATACTGTGAAAATGTGAAAGCCTTTCATTTAATAATGTTATTAGGCTAGAGATAAAGGTTCAAAATAACTTAAAGATCTTGAAAAGGAAAGAAACACAATGTTTTGTTCTGGGGGATGAAAAAGTCCACAGAGAGGCTGATTAAAATACCAACAGTGGGCATTTAAAACTATAAATGGAATATAAGTAAAGCATCACTGTTGTTTGAAAGTCTTTTACATATATGGGTTCAGACATAATTTTGAATAGACATTAAAGTAAGACACGTATGCAAATGTCCATCGATCTCACTGCTGGGGAAGTGGCTTCAAAATAAGTCTTATATTGTTTTTAATTTTATTTTTAAAATTTATTTTATTTATTTATTTTTAAAATTTATTTATTTTATTTATTTATTTTTGGCTGCATTGGGTCTTCATTGCTGTGTGCGGGCTTTCTCTAGTTGTGGCGAGCAGTGGCTACTCTTCATTGCAGTGCGTGGGCTTCTCATCGCGGTGGCTTCTCTTGTTGCAGAGCATGGACTCTAGGCAGGCGGGCTCCAGTAGTTGTGGCTTGTGGACTCTAGAGTGCAGGCTCAGTAGTTGTGGCACACGGGCTTAGTTGCTCTGCAGCATGTGGGATCTTCCCCAAGCAGGGCTCGAACCCATGTCCCTGCATTGGCAGGCGGATTCTTTTTTTTTTTTTTTTTTTTTTTATGCGTTACGCGGGCCTCTCACTGTTGTGGCCTCTCCCGTTGCGGAGGACAGGCTCCGGACGCGCAGGCTCAGCGGCCATGGCTCACGGGCCCAGCCGCTCCGCGGCATGTGGGATCTTCCCAGACCGGGGCACGAACCCGTGTCCCCTGCATCAGCAGGCGGACTCTCAACCACTGCGCCACCAGGGAAGCCCGGCAGGCGGATTCTTAACCACTGCACCACCAGGGAAGCCAAGGCTTATATTGTTCACCTCCTTCCTTCAAGGGAAATTACTCTTAGTATTCTTATTTTGTGCTTGATATTATAAAATTCTGATAACGGATGCTGAAAGTTCACTCCTCCTTTTGGGAAAACTGTGAGAAAACTGAATGACTACTTGGAGAAAAACCTTTGGTGACGAGGTTGCAGATCTGGAATCTTAGCCAGCCTCCAAGATGGCTCCCAATGACGTCTACCTCCTGGTATTAACATCCTTCTGCAGTCTCCTCCTACACTGAATCAGAGCTGCTCTGTGTGGCCAAGAAGTACTGTAAAAGTGTTGGTGGATGATTTCTGAACTTGCATCATGCAAGTAGGATTGCCAGATGACATACAGTATGCCCAGTTAACTTTGAATTTCAGAAACCACCAAAAACAATTTTCATATAAATATGTCCCCAATATTGCATGAGCCATATTAACACGAAATAATTATTTATTGCTTATCTGAAATACAAATTTAACTGGGTGCCCTGTATTTTCACTCGCTGAATCTGGCAACCCTTTTACGAAGGGCAGTTCAGCGTCTATCTTCTTCTCTTGGATAGTTAATCATCTTGTGAGGATGCTCAAGCAGCCTGGTGGGTAGGCCCACGTGAAGAGGAACGGAGACCTCCTACCACCGGTCAGCACCAACTTGCTGCCTGGGTCAGAGAGTCACCTTGGAACCACTTTTATGCTTCAGGTATCTCTTTATGTAACAAAATTTGCCTCACTTCTGATCTGTTTCTGTCTTTAGTGGATACTCTAGACTATGGATTCCATTAAAACAGAGACATACCCATTTCTGACCCTTATTATGTTCAAGTACCCAATATAGCACAGGGCCAGGCACTTGTAGTTTCAGTTTTGTTAAAGGGAGTAAAACGGAGTTCAGAGCCTCACTTTTTTTTTGTGGTACGCGTGCTTCTCACTGTTGTGGCCTCTCCCATTGCAGAGCACAGGCTCCGGACACGCAGGCTCAGCGGCCATGGCTCACGGGCCCAGCCGCTCCGCGGCATGTGGGATATTCCCGGACCGGGGCACGAACCCGTGTCCCCTGCATCGGCAGGCGAACTCTCAACCACTGCGCCACCAGGGAAGCCCAGAGCCTCACTTTTGACATCTGTAGAATGGAATAAAAATGGTGTCCACCATATAGGGTTGGTGCGAAGACTGAATGAGTTAATAGGCTTAGAGATGTGCCTGGTACGTAAGAAGTGCTCAGTACACAAGGGAAGAGTGTTCCTTTATCGCAATGTTTAACTTGTATCATAACTACAGGGAGGACTTGTTAAGATTCTAATTACTGGGACCCAACCTCCTTATTTTCTGATTCAGTGGGTCTGGGTGTGACTAGATGATACTGATGCTGCTAATTTTGGGACTGAGCCACTGCTTTGGCTTAGTGCTTTCAATGACCGTGGCTATACTGGGAGAGTGCCTTCCCACTTCTCTTTATAAATGATTCGTGCTGCCTGGGCACAGACCTCAGCCCAGACAGAGCTGTCAAGAGTATGGAGTCTGATTTCTCTTAACACAAGCAGACACAGACGTCTCTGATTTTTTTCTGGCTGTAATCAATATCTCTAGACCAAGGGATGCTCTATACTAGCAGGAAGTCTGAAACAGGAGAAAGACAGCAGCCTCCGTTCTAAATTCAGAGATGAGTTCTGTTCAAATACTACCATTATTGCTGATTCCTGGACCCTGGTCTCAGTCTGCTTGAAAGCTAAGTGCATACATTCAGCTGAAATCCTCACTGTGCTCCAATGTGGGAAGAAATTTTATAGTAGATAGTGAACAATGCTGCAGTGGATCAGAAACAAACATTTGTTGTTCTCCTAAGTGGCACAGGTTTAAAGCATTAAACAAACAAATCTAAAAGTGTTCCCTGTCATTAAATGCCTTTCTAAGACACAAACTCATCCCCCAAAGCAGTGTAGGGATGGAAAAACTTTTCTTCTCTCTTAGATTTTTTCAGTGGGGCCTGTGAATTAAACTAAAAATGACAGATTAACAGGAGTAAAGGCATACACATTTTGTCAACATATTTTACATGCATGGGGACTTCAAAAGAAAGAAGTAAAAACCCAAAGAGGTGGTTAGACCCAGTGGCTTATGTATCATTTTAACAAAGGACAATAGATTTCAGAGAATGACTAGACAAAGGAGACGAGGGGTACGGGTTTGGGCTTCTAGGAGCAGTAAATTTGGGGAAGGTGACTAGGAGATGTATGGTAGATAAGGACTGTTTAGTAAGGTTTGTTATGCAGCTCAAGTTGTCTGCAATGATAAGAGTCAGAAATTTTTCATTTAAATACACTGTGAATAGCCACCTTTTAATTATTAAAGTGTTAGAGGTTTTTCAGTTGTATATGGTCAACAAAATTTTCTTAACTTTCATCCTTGGTAATTTACACATCCATCTGCCATTCGTTCAGACAGCATTCATGAAGCAATTTCTCTGCTTTGTGCACACAGTGATTATTTAATAGTGCCTATTTAATCTAAATTATAATGAGTCTGGAGGGGAGGGATAAATTGGGAGATTGGGATTTACATATACATACTACTATATATAAAACAGATAACTAATAAGGATCTACTGTATAGCACAGGGAACTCTACTCAATACTCTGTAATGACCTATATGGGAAAAGAATCTAAAAAAGAGTGGATATATGAATATATATAACTGATTCACTTTGCTGCACAGCAGAAAGTAACACAACATTGTAAATCAACTATACTCCAATAAAAACTTAAAAAAAATAGATTATAATGGATCTTACAAAATACTTTTTATGATCCTCAACTTTCATGTCTCTTGGCTTTAAAAACGCAAGCCTAATTTTTAATGTACTAAATAATGTAAATTTCACTTCCTTTCCATCATTTCTTCAAGAAATGAGGGTTAAAAATGAAAATCTTTGTTCTTAGCAATTACTTACTGTTTGAAGAAAAACAATTAGGACCTTCTACATGGAAAACCAAAAATATATCTAATGAAAATAAAGAGAAGTCTAAATTATGATTTACTGCTTATGAAAATGACTTTGTCTATGAAATGAAGTTTAGTAATCTCAATGAATACAGTAATTTAAGCAAATTTTGCATTAAGCATGAATCATCATAAGAATTTTCTATTGTGACATTGGAAGATTTTAATGGCCATTTGTTTTAAAGCAAGTCTCTGAAAAGAACTGGTCAAGTGCCAGAGCTGTTTGTGATGACAAAATGCTCACAATGAATTGTTTTGGAAGAAAACACTAAACACCAGTTTTTGTTTTTGAAACTAGTTTGTGTAAGTACAAGACATATTCCAATATCTGAAAATCATCTTCTCTGACCATAAACTTAAAAAAAACCCAATTTTAACTTTTCTAGTCTGTGCTTTTCAGAGCGTTCTAAATCGTCTACCTACGTTCTTTGTGGCAGCAAAGGGCTGAGTCATGTATTATTACTGCTACTGAAACATCACTCCTTCACATTTCTTATTATGCAAGCGTGCAATGCTTTGTTGATTGGTTTAAGCTTTTTAGTTCTTCACACTGGTCATACGATTGTGACCAGTAAAAAAAAAAATAAGTAAAAAAAAAATATGATTTTTACTTCCCTGGGCTGCACGTTGATTTAACAAAGATAACCTGTGTTAAAATTATAATTGCCTGTGTTTCAAGTAATGTTATGTATAATATGATCACATAAAATCAATGAGAATACAAAGTAATTCTGTCTGATTTCAAAAATGAATAAGATGGCTGCCAATTTTCATATAGCAAAACATGTATCTTTATTTGATTAAATAGTTTTAGAGTTGTATTTATGGATTGAAAGCACAGTAGAAAACCAGGGGAAGGCATAATCATTTATTTTTGAGGGCTTTAATTTTGCTTCTGATTTGTATGCCTTACTCATTTTAGACTTACAACGTGGATGGTCTCAGGACCAAACCCAGGGTCTGATGCTTATACAATTTTGGGAACCCTTTTTAGGACAAAAGTCTAAAAGATAGTTTACTTCTGCAAAATTTACAGAAATAGATGATCTCATGAACTTGATTAGGGCTCCTCACCAAGCCGTGAAAGGGGTCCATTCTATCATGCAAGCGATGAGTTTGAAGTTTAAGCTTCATTCTCTTCACAGTAAATACACCTCTGGACTTACATACACAGCAGAACTGGGACATGAAGTTGAAGTAATCTACCCGTCAAAACCACAATGTGATTGATTTATGTAAGGCTTGTGGAAATCAGTTTTACGTTTCAGTCATATTATGAGAAAAAAAATCATATATCTATATTAATGGACTGGTAAAAGATCTTTGCTAAGCATATGGAGAGAGCTTTGTAGGATCACCACATCACTGATTTGCTTCTACCAGGAGGACTGCTTGGTGACTGACCGTTATCATGATTATTTTTAAAAAAATTAAAACTTAAATAACAGTTAATTTTGGTTTTGTTATATGCACCTCATCTACGATCTTCAAACTTTTTGGTTGTATCACACAGCAAATTACTTTATTTGATTGCATTTATGGACAAATAAGTAATAATACAAGGTAATTTGTATTGTGGGCAGAACAGCAGAGAAAAACCAACGCTTACTATAATCAGAGATCGAAGAAATCCTTAAATCCAGTGTGATGTGGAGATTTCACAGAAATGGTGGAATTGTTTTATGGCTAGGGTAGGCACCTGTTATAAGCAGCAGAAACCATTTCAATACAGATGGGAGCATCAATTTTGGAAATAACAAATAGAAAAGTTCCAATAAAATAGAAGGTTCCTGTAAAGGAGATTCATGGATGACCCTTTGAAGAATTAAATAAAGGTCACATTACTATAAGAAAAGGCTTTGAAAGTCACACTAAAATCTGAGTTTTAAATTAGGAGTTTAAGGGACTCCCCTGGTGGTCCAATGGCTAAGAATCCGCCTGCCATTTCAGGGGACACGGGTTCGATCCCTGGTCCGGGAAGATCCCACATGCCGCGGAGCGACTAAGCCCGTGCACCACAACTACTGAGCCTGTGCTCTAGAGCCTGCAAGCCACAACTCCTGTGCCCCACGTGCCTAGAGTCCATGCTCTGCAACAAGAGAAGCCACTGCAATAAGCCCATGCACTGCAACGATGAGTAGCCCCTGTTCGCCGCAACTAGAGAAAGCCTGCTTGCAGCAGTGAAGACCCAACGCAGCCAAAAATAAGATAAATAAATTTATTGAAAAAAACGATAAGTTTAAGATGAACATATACACACTACTATATATAAAAGAGATAACCAACAAGGACCTATTGTATAGCACAGGGAAATATAATCAATATTTTGTAATAACCTATAAGGGAAAAGAATCTGAAAAAGAGTATATATATATCTGAATCACTATGCTGTGTACCTGAAACTAACATGATATTGTAAATCAACTATACTTCAATGAAAAGAAAAAGGCCCCACTGGTGTGGAAAAAACAGATAAATAATTTTTAACAATAATAATAAAATAAAATCTGAGTTTTTGCGGGCCTCTCACTACTGTGGCCTCTCCCGTTGAGGAGCACAGGCTCCGGACGCGCAGGCTCAGCGGCCATGGCTCACGGGCCCAGCCGCTCCGCGGCATATGGGATCTTCCCGGACCGGGGCACAAACCCATGTCCCCTGTATTGGCAGACGGACTCTCACCACTGCGCCACCAGGGAAGCCCTAAAATTTGAGTTTTAATGTCAGTGGTTGTCAAAGCTTGAGCTCTAGATCAGCAGGTTATATATGTAAGCTCTCAGGCCCCATCCCAGTCCTACCAGACCTGAAACTCTGGGGAGGGTCCCAACAATCTGCTTTAACAAGCCCTCCCTCCGGGTAGAGAACCAATGCTCTAAATTACCGTAAGCCACAGAAGATTTCCGAAAGGAACGTAATGCTTATAAAGCGGTGTTTCTGAAGATTAAGCTGGCAACTGTGGGTGAGATAGATTGGATAGAGAAAGGATTGGAGGCAGGAAAGTCTGTTTTCTTAACATAATGTCTTAATTAGCATCATATATATAAATTATAATACCTGCTGCTGAATTCCAAAGCTGTTCTTTGTCAGAGTTTTAGCATCTTCATTTTATGGTACAACATATTAAATTGTGGCAATATACCTTAGTGAGCCAGCTTTAAATTATTTAACAATCAATTAAATGCTTTCATTTTATTATCTTGAAGGTTAATTTAATAACTTGTAGCTAGTAACTAGTAGGAGGAAACTCCATCTTTTACACAAAATACAATAAAAATTCAGCAACCTTATAAACACAAATCAGAAAGATAGGAGGACCATTTTTATGTAATGAATTTGGGTGCTTTAAGGGAGTTTTAAAAGATACTCTCCTTCCCTAGACATGATAACTTCAAATAAACATGTGTGAACTCGCAGTATTATAGGATATTTAAGAGAGAGAAGGGGGATGGGGGGAGGGGATGGAGAGGAGAGAGCTAATGGTTATTTTGAGTGGTGAATGAGAGAGTAAGGGAGCAGAGGAGTGACAAAAAGAAGAAAAATGCAGCCAGAAAGTATAAAAGAATGTGCCTCAAAAATCACTCAAATCCATCAGCTGTTGGGTCTCAGTGAATCAGCAGAGCAGGACCCAATCTGGCTCTAAGTGCGGGGTAATGAGTACCACCTATGACAGCCCAGCTGCAGAGAACTTACGCTTCTGTGCCTTGGGGCAAAAAATGACTCTAATGCTGCTGGACGGCTGCCCTTTAAGTGTTTTCTTAAGTTTGAAATCTTGGCACTTTTTATATACCCATCCACAGAAAACCTGCTATGTGAGAAACACGCAGAAAATGTACTTATGGAACCCCATGTGTGACGTGATATTGTTTACATAAGGCTTACACAATTTGAGAATAATGCAATTTGACAGAAGAGACAGGTTGATGAAATGCCTGTGGTATCTTTTTTTTTTTTTTTTTGGCATTACAGTTGAGTGGGTAGAATATAACCATGGGAAAGCCGAGAGCTGGCCCCGATTCCTGGCTCTGTTACTGACATCCCGTGTGATTCAGGACAAGAGACACGGCTTCAACCCCACGTTCATTATCCAGGAGGACCTGAGGGGAGATGGGTGTAAGGGTTGGTACAGGGCTCCAACATCCTCGTTTTTCATCAGATTAGAAGGTTATCCAGTAGACAACATCCAAGCCACATGTGCCCCTGCCAATCTCCCCTCAGGTCAGGCAGTAAAAAGAGAGCTTTTCATCAAGACCAAACCTTGAATATTGTTAATCTTGGAACTGTGTAGGGCAGCTGGTCATGGAACCAGGGTAGAGGCCTGGGAGAGTGTGATAAGAAAGGTTTGGAAATGGGTCAGACGCAGGCATAAGTGCCCCAAAGCATGAGGCAAGCTGCAAGGGCCTGGAGCCACAGAAGAGACCCAGAATCAGAACACACATGCGGGTTCCATGCAAAAATCAAAGCAGTGAGATAAATTGTGGAGGTGGTCAGGGGCCAGAGCCCAAGGTGGGGAATACTACTACTACTCATTCACATATGCCCGGAGCTCAGCATGTGCCAGGCACAGATCTTAGCACCTGGACTGTATTAATTCATTTAATCCTGGCAGCCCACCTAAGGGGCATTTTGTAACGCCCATTTTTTAAAAAATTTATTTATATTTATTTATTTTTTGCGGTACGCGGGCCTCTCACTGCTGTGGCCTCTCCCGTTGTGGAGCACAGGCTCCGGACGCGCAGGCTCTGCGGCCATGGCTCATGGGCCCAGCCGCTCCGTGTAACGCCCATTTTACAGATGAGGAAACGGAGGCACACAGAGATATCACTGAGGCACGCAGAGATATCACTAGGCAGAGGCTCAATGGCTGGGAATGCAGGCAAGCTGTCTGCAGGCTTGAATTTCACAGGAATAGAAGAGGAGCAAGAGGTAACATTGTGTATGTAGATCAGAAATAAAGTATCCAGCATAAAGGTTAACTTTCTGTTCCAATCAGATGTCTCCTACATGCTTCCCATCAGAGCGCTAACTAATCACAGAACGGAAAGGCCTACAGCCCAGCAATTTGCCACATCTCGCAACCCTGAGAAAAGCAGCTGCCTGAATCTGTTTTACCACCGCCAGCCTCTTCTGCTGGTCCTGGTGCTCCGCCAGGCCCAGGAGGCAGGGGGTCGGCAGCCTCTGTGCCAGGATGGGAGAGTGGGCTCCGTCTGATTGCAAAACCATAGCCTTAACACAAGCTCTTTGTTCACTCAACAGAAAATGAAGTGGAAAGTTTGCAATTATGTAGCTTGTTTGAACCAAGGAGTCATCCAAAGTGGTAATTCGACTCTCAGCCGTGAACCAAACTGGGGGAAAGAGATGAAGATGTTCACCGCACAATATAGAGGAAAACATTCACCCTGGCACACATGCACACAACCCTGTTCGAATAAAGTGTAATTGGAAAAAACCTCACTTGGTTAACAGATTTGTTGAGATTCTTTTAAACTGTACTTTAAGAAGAGCACATCAGTGGACAATTTTGAAAAATAACACTATAATACGCTGCAAATTCTCACAACACTTACAGTGATATTACAAGTGAATACATTTTTCTTTTCAGAAAGAATATAACCCACATGGATTATGCCCTGGAACACTCATTTTTCTCTTAACTCCTTCTTCTGAAAAATGTCAATTGCTTTTCATATGAATGTCTTGTTTCTCCTTCCCTACAAGTGGGAAAAGAAATTCCAGAGCTTAAAAGTAAACTTAGAAACCAACAAAAAC
The DNA here is from genome assembly GCF_008692025.1 of Phocoena sinus. Lineage (NCBI taxonomy): Eukaryota > Metazoa > Chordata > Mammalia > Artiodactyla > Phocoenidae > Phocoena > Phocoena sinus. Next base: position 69,103,325 of record NC_045765.1, on the reverse strand, counting down.
CTCGAACTTTGGATCAGTCCCTAGAGCATCACGAACTATCACGTAAGCTTTGGTGAGAAGTCCTGAGTTATTAGACACATTAAACCAAGGAATTATAGAAATGAAATGGAGACTTAATTGCATAATTAGAGGTTTTTATTCTACAGATGAGGAAACTACTGCTAAAATGTCTCTCATTAGGTCATTTGCTCACAAAGCTGGGAAGTCACAGAGATGAGTCCATCCTTTCTACCATCCTCTGCTCTTGCTCTGCTACCCACTAGACTGAATTTTTTTTCTGAATATTTCTGAAGTGTTTTTTTTCCTCCCACATATGAAGTAAACACCAGTACGCAGCTTTCCTATTTTAAAATACATGGGAAACAGGACTTCCCTGGTGGTGCGGTGGTTGAGAATCAGCCTGCCAATGCATGGGACACGGGTTCGAGCCCTGGTCCGCAATAAAGCCACCACAGTGAGAAGCCCACGCACTGCAACAAAGAATAGCTCCCTCCCTGCAAGTAGAGAAAAGCCTGCGTGCAGCAACGAAGACCCAATGCAGCCAAAAATAAATAAATTTATTAAAAAAAATAATTTTAAAAGATCTCTTAAGCTAACTTTTAAATTCAGCTTTTCACAATTTGCTAATATAGGGTTAAGCTCTATTAATTCTTTCTTCAGATGTTGAGAACTTATGACATACCTGAACGGTGAATTTGGCATGAAACCAACATTTTACTTTTGTTAGCTCTGCAGAGTCAATATATCATATCCCCAGAAGAGAAGGTTGTGTTCCTCAAACATCATTAACAAAACTGACAGTGAAGCACTAATTCCAGAACTGTTCCAGCTGTTACTGACGTGTAGAGTGGAAAGGACTGAGCCTGATTGTCAGATGTCAAGCTGGTTTCCACTACTGACAAATAAAAACGTGTACCGTTTGACTTGTAAAGAAGCGCCAACTGGGCTTCCCTGGTGGCGCAGTGGTTGGGAGTCCACCTGCCGATGCAGGAGACCCGGGTTCGTGCCCCGGTCTGGGAGGATCCCACATGCCGCGGAGCAGCAGGGTCCGTGAGCCATGGCCGCTGGGCCTGCGCGTCCGGAGCCTGTGCTCTGCAACGGGAGAGGCCGCGGCAGTGAGAAGCCCGCGTACCAAAAAAGAAGGGCCAACTGATCAGAACAGAGTAGGTTAGGAAAAAGTATTAAGAAACATGATTATGGCACCTTTTCAGAATTTTTTTAATCATAAAAAGGAGAAAACAGACGTCTAAGTAAAAACAAGGATGCTTTAAGGATAAATGAAAAATAAAGGTTCAATTAGTAAGAATTACATTTCAGTCTTCCTTCCTCTTTTACTAAAAGAAATACAATATTCCTCACATTTGTTACACTGCTAAAGACAGTTGAACTTCTTTACGGTCATCTTCTCTGGGTCTGTGGGCATTTCCAGACAGGCATAGATTCCAACTTTATGCTCTGGTTTCAAAGTGAAACAAGTATGTATCCCAATGTTATGGGTTGTCTTCCATGTATGATTTTTTTTAATGTATTTTTAATTAATTAATTTTTGGCTGCGTTGGGTCTTCGTTGCTGCATGCAGGCTTTCTCTAGTTGCAGCGAGCAGGGGCTACTCTTCACTGCGGTGTGCAGGCTTCTCACTGTGGTGGCTTCTCTTATTGCAGAGCACGGGCTCTAGGCACACAGGCTTCAGTAGCTGTAGCTCGCAGGCTAGAGCGCAGGCTCAGTAGTTGTGGCACATGGGCTTAGCTGCTCCACGGCATGTAGGAATCCTCCCAGGCCAGGGCTCGAACCTGTGTCCCCTGCATTAGCAGGTGGATTCTCAACCACTGCACCACCAGGGAAGTCTCCCATGTATGATTTTGATGGCTTCTATAGGTAGACTAAAACATCAATTTTTTAAAAACTTTTTTACAAGTTAATTAATTAATTAATTATGGCTGCAGTGGGTCCTTGTTGCTGTGTGTGGGCTTTCTCATTGCGGTGAGTGGGGCTACTCTTCGTTGCAGTGTGCGGGCTTCTCATTGCGGTGGCTTCTCTTGTTGTGGAGCACGGGCTCTAAGTGCGCGGGCTTCAGTAGTTGTGGCATGCAGGCTCAGTAGTTGTGGCTCGCGGGATCTAGAGCGCAGGCTCGGTAGTTGTGGCGCTTGGGCCTTAGTTGCTCCGCAGCATGTGGGATCTTCCCGGACCAGGGCTCGAGCCTGTGTCCCCTGCATTGGCAGGCAGATTCTTAACTGCTACACCACCAGGGAAGTCCCCATCAATTTTTTTTAAAGAGGCTTTTGGAATTTCTCAATTATGATCTTCCTTTACCTTTCTGAGTGCTTGGCTATAACTGGTGATGCCGGTTGCTTACCTAAGTTCAATGTTCCCACCTTCCTTCCTAATAGAACCCGGATTTTGTTTGGGGAAAAAAAAATCTGTCCTGTTAGCTTTTGCACAGCAAAGGAAACCATAAACAAGATGAAAAGACAACCCTCAGAATGGGAGAAAATATTTGCAAACGAATCAACGGACAAAGGATTAATCTCCAAAATATATAAACAGCACATGCAGCTCAATATCAAAAAAACAAACTACCCAGTCCAAAAATGGGCAGAAGACCTAAATAGACATTTCTCCAAAGAAGACATACAGATGGCCAAGAAGCACATGAAAAGCTGCTCAACATCACTAAGTATTAGAGAAATGCAAATCAAAACTACAATGAGGTATCACCTCACACCAGTCAGAATGGGCATCATCAGAAAATCTACAAACAATAAATGCTGGAGAGGGTGTGGAGAAAAGGGGACCCTCTTGCACTGTTGGTGGAAATGTAAATTGATACAGCCACTATGGAGAACAGTATGAAGGTTCCTTAAAAAACTAAAAATAGAATTACCATATGACCCAGCAATCCCACTACTGGGCATATACCCAGAGAAAACCATAATTCAAAAAGACACAGGCACCCCAATGTTTATTGCAGCACTATTTACAATAGCCAGGACATGGAAGCAACCTAAATGCCCATCGACAGACAAATGGATAAAGAAGATGTGGTACATATATACAATGGAATATTACTCAGCCATAAAAAGGAATGAAATTGGGTCATTTGTTGAGACGTGGGTGGATCTAGAGACTGTCATACAGAGTGAAGTAAGTCAGAAAGAGGAAAACAAATATCGTATATTAACGCATATATGTGGAACCTAGAAAAATGGTACAGATGAACCAGTTTGCAGAGCAGAAATTGAGACATAGATGTAGAGGACACACGTATGGACACCAAGGGGGGAAAACAGCGTGGGGTGGGGGTGTGATGAATTGGGCAATTGGGGTTGACATGTATACACTGATGTGTATAAAACTGATGACTAATAAGAACCTCCTGCATAAAAATATATATATATATATATATATATATATATATATATATATATATATAATTCAAGTCATCCAAAAAAAAAATTACATCATCTCAGTGTGTAGTACTATATTAGAGATAATAGTTCCCACATCATTAAATATCGCTAGTGATGTAGCTAACATTAAAAATTCTAACAATGTGATTATAGGCTTCCTCAATGAAGAATCCAGCCTGGGATATAAATTCACTGAAATTATGATATGCTCGGGTAGGAGATTTTGCAAGCAAATGAGGCAACAGCTTTTGGAGGCATCTTCAAAAGATAGTACAAAAGGCCGTTGGTGGGGCTTCCCTGGTGTTGCAGTGGTTGAGAATCGGCCGGCTAATGAAGGGGACACGAGTTCAAGCCCTGGTCTGGGAAGATCCCACATGCCACGGAGCAACTCAGCCCGTGAGCCACAACTACTGAGCCTGCGCGTCTGGAGCCTGTGCTCCGCAACAAGAGAGGCCGCGATAGTGAGAGGCCCGCGCACTGCGATGAAGAGTGGCCCCTGCTTGCTGCAACTAGAGAAAGCCCTTGCATAGAAACGAAGACCCAACGCAGCCAAAAGAAATAAATTAATTAATAATTTTTAAAAAAAGAGTAGCTATTATCATCATTGAAGTAAAAACTTCAAAAAAAAAAAAGGCCATTGGTGAGAAAGAACACATATTTCAACCCTCTTTGAATCCTGTGTATTCAAATTTTTAAATTAAAATGTATCTTAATGTCAGCATAAAAAAAAATTCTCACTGTGTTCATGTATTCTTTTCTGTAATTCAATTAGCATTCTTGGTAGTAATGCTTTGAACTCTTTTTCTGGTAAATTATCTATTTCTGTTTATTAGTTGTTTTTTTCAGGTGTTTTCCCTTGTTCTTTCATTTGAAATAAATCCCTCTGTCTTCTCAAAAAAAGAAAAAGTGAACAGGCAAGTAATAGATAGGAAAATGTATTCACAAAATATATATCTAACAAAGGACTTCTATCCAGAATTTATAAAGAACTCCTACAAATCAATAACAAAAAAGATTGACAATCCAATACAAAAAGTGCGCAAAGGAACAGATACTTCCTAAAAAGGCAGTCTAAATGACCAATATGTACATGAAAAGGTGCCCAACGTCATTATTAATCAGGAAAATGCAAATTAAACCATAGTAATTTACTCAGGAAGGTCAAAGTTACCTACCAGGAAGGCTAAAATAATCTCAAGTGTTGTTGAGGATGTGGAATAATGGAGCACTCATATGCTGCTTGTGGGAATTTAAGTCGGTTCAGCTACACTGGAAAACTATACCATACACCTGTACATTTACCTAACCTATCACCCAGTAATTCCACTTCTAGGTATGTACTCAAGAAAAAGGAATGCAGTTGTTTACCAAATGATACATACAAGTATGTTCACAGCAACTTCATGCAGAAAAGCCAGATATTAGAAACAATGAAATAACCACCAACAATAGAATAAATACGTTGTAGCCTATTCATATAATGAATATGAAACAACAATGAGAAGAATGAACTCCTGACATATCCAATAACATGGACAACACTCACAGACAAAATATGGAGCTATAGACACCAGACACAAAAGAGAATATACTATTGATTCCTATTTGTACAATATCAAAAAGGAAAACAAATCCATTGGTCAAAGTAGCTGTTACCTTTGCGGATGAATACACACTGGAAAAGGGGACACAATGGAGATGCTGAAAATGTTTTATCCCTTCTTAGTGATGTTTATAAGTTTGCATATAAAAATTAAAATCCATGCTTCCCCCCCGCCCCGCCAAAAAAAAATCTGTCCTGTTGAAAACTGTTCTCATCAGGCTTTCTTCACCACCCTCCTTACCATCACTCTCACTACTTTTCACCCCACCTCACTTTGTAGCTAAAGGTGGCCACGTGATGGTTTGGGTCACCAGTATGTAAGTGGGGATTGCTGGGTAGAGCTTCTAAGCAAAAACGCTTTAGAAAGGAAGCTGACTCAGCTGGTGGCTGGCCTTGGCTTTCCCCTTCTTGCTGGAAATGGGGTATGAAGTTGGGGTGGAGCAGCCATCTTGGCACCCTTTGAGGGCTCTCCGTGAGGATGTGCTGAAGAGAAATAGAAAAGACCCTGGATCCCTATTGGCTGACTGGGGCCACAATGTCAGCTCTTGACAGCTTACTTCCAGACTTCCGGTTATATTAAAATAATGACAATAGTGGTAATCATGCCATCAATTTGTTTAAGCACTCTCCTCTCAGCTTCCTGTTACTTACAGACAAGCTTACTTCCTACTCATGGGAATATTTTATTTCAAAAAAAATTTTTTATTATTATTTTTTTGCCTCAAATTTACATTTATTCATTGTCAAGATACGTGTACCAAAGCAGTACAAGTGTATCCAAGGTGACTTGAAGCATGATTAACATTTTGTTCAAATCTCAAAGGGAAAAAATTACATAACAGCTCATCTCTCTTCCCATCCATTCTTTTTTTTAACATCTTTATTGGAGTATAACTGCTTTACAATGGTGTGTTAGTTTCTGCTTTATAACAAAGTGAATCAGCTATACGTATACATATATCCCCATATCTCCTCCCTCTTGCGTCTCCCTCCCACCCTCCCTATCCCACCCTTCTAGCTGGTCATAAAGCACCGAGCTGATCTCCCTGTGCTATGCGGCTGCTTCCCACTAGCTATCTGTTTTACATTTGGTAGTGTGTATATGTCCATGCCACTCTCTCACTTCGTCCCAGCTTACCCTTCCCCCTCCCCGTGTCCGCAAGTCTCTAGTACGTCTGCATCTTTATTCCATGGGAATAGTTTAGAGCAGAAAATTCAAAAGCAAAATACACTAGAGCCTTTAATGAATGGTATTTCCCCAGGCTAACTTGCTTAATTATGAGGATGTTTAGTTAATATACAAATTATGAAGCTTCGAATAATTGGCTTTGATCAGCATCCTCATTATTATCATTAAGGAGGTTTTTATTCAGAACTCATTTGCATGGGACGCTTTCTCAGCTATTTACCTGGTGAATGGTTTTCTGTATTGGAAGCCTGTCTCCAGCTTGGAAATCACCGAGGAGAGTCTGGAGTCTTCAGTACGATTATAGCAAGAGAAGAGTTTTATAAGTGAGTGACTTTCTCAGAGGTGCTGCAGCAAGTTGAAGCTGTCTTCATGAGAGTTGTTACAAATGATCTTTAACTGAGACTAGTTATTTGTGAAAATTTGATATGACTTCGTATCTTTTTATATAAAAGGAAATTCAAAGTTGTCAATTATTATATGGTTTGTAATAATATCGTTCTTATCCCCATTCGTATATACTTTCTTCAGTGGGATAGAAGATGATGGAGTTACAGTGAGCAAGCTGGGAATTTCTTTTCACTCTGGGCATGCCCATGGGTGTTTCACATTGTGAATATCATCTGTTCTATTTCTTGAAGCAGAAAAAAAAAAAAAAAAAAGAAGTTGAGAACTGCTTTATACACGAAGAACAAACCCCCCTAATGAGTACCTCTGGCAGCACCCAGACAGCCCATGGGAGCGCTGTTCTAGATATTCTCAACAGGCATGGAGTGTGTTGGGGGGTAATAACCCTTCAGGGATGTATCATTATCTCAAGGGTGAGCGCTTAGAGCTTTTTATGTGTACCAGAAGTGGTATCAAATTAAAAGTTGAGAAAAACTGCTGGAGAGCCTTCATTTAATATGTTTCTCTCAGCCTATGTCCAGTTCAAAAATTGGTAGTAGTGGCCTGAATCTTCACTGAATTGAGAAGTTTTATGAGGCTATGTTCAGGCCCAGTAGGGGGTGAATACAGTGATTGTCTCCCTGGCCTTTGGGCATGGCTCCCCATGTCCCATTGGTACCTCCTTACCCTTTTGCTTACTAGGGCATTTAGGTTGAAGTCATTTCCATTAACCTGTGTAAACAGCCTTGGCCAATTCTTCTGCACTGCCAGCACATTTGGGCATTCTGTAAATCTGTATTATCTGGGATTAGTTTCAGCAGCAAATAATAGTGAGCTCTCAAAGGACAGTGGCTTAAACAATACAAAAGTTTAATTCTCTTTTAAGTAAAGTAAATCTGGAAGTAGTGAGTCAAGGACTGGCATGGTTCCTTCTAGTTTTCTGCTCCATTTTCCTTATGAGGGGGTTTACATTTTTTATATTCTGTATAGCAGGATGAGGAAAGACAAAAAAAAAAGAAAGAAAGAAAGAAAGGTTTAGTCCCTGCCTTGTAAGGAAACTTTCTGTAAATACTATATAACACTTTGGTTTCGTATCATTGGCCAGAACTTCATCACATGGTCACATCTAACTGAAAGGGTGGCAGAAAAACAGAGCCCTCTGTCTGCGTTCTTAGATGCACTCAGATAAAGTCAGGATTCTGTTACTAAATAACTGGAGAATGATTACTGGGAAGCAATAGCTGTTGTTGCCGCCATTTGCAAATAACTGTAATTAACAGTATGGCTATTTGTAAATGCACTGATTTCAACATATGGGCTGTAACCCTTGTCTCATTTAGCACCTGAAATGCTTTCTCCACTTCCAAGGATTTATGGAAGCCAGATGGCGGCCAGTTACCAGCCATAGGGGTTTAAGTTTTCTCCACTGCTTTTGTTTATCTTGATTCTGTAGATGAAAGGGCTCTAATTTATCTTTTTGTTCTCCCAGGCCCCATTCCATTTAGTGGAATTGCTTTTCAGATAGGATACACGTCTTCCTCCCCTGTCATGTTGGATGCCTGCTTATTTCTGACGATTATTAGGGTGCTCTTCACGTGTACACCCCTTTCAGGGGCCCATTCCAGTGGCTTGATCATGACATGTACTAAAGAGCTCTGGTGTTTAGCTAGACAAGGAAAAAAAGTGCCAAACCAGTGAAAAGTAGTTTTCATACCTCCTAGCTGGATAAAGAATACACCTTAGGGGTTATTAGTAGCAATTATTAGGCATAGGTGAACCTCTTGTTGCAGAAGGAGTGATGACGTCCTCTTGGTACTTTCTCAAAGAGCCAGAATTCTAGAGCACCTCCCTATCCAGTGACCCACAGTGGCCCATCAATGAGGAGTCGTAATAGGCTAAACAACTGGACTATTTAATTCCACATTTCCTGGCTTCTAATGGTAGATTTTGGTATTTAAAAGACTTTTTAGCAGTGGTTCTATTCCTCGAAGGGGTAGGATTTTGAGAATAGATTAAGGTTTGAAGGAGTGATAATCCTGAGAATAAAAATAACATGTATACCTATCAAGACAATTAAAAAAATTCTTTTTCTCTGATTCATTCAACCACTGAGAGAGTTGTGGTGGTGTAATTTATTTATTTTTGGACATTTTTAATAGAACAGTACCTTTTTCACTGGGATGGGACTTTAAGAGATTTTGCTATCTTAAAAGATTAGAAGTCTTTTTATTTTGTTGTTAAAATCATGATACTGAAGGCACCATGTTGCCACAAGAGTAGAGACATGTTTTAACAACTGCTCAACAATTCCCACATGGCTCTCTTTGATTCAACTCAATGCAGTTCACTGCAATAAATCAATGGAATTCAATTTAATTAAATACTTACCAGTTCTATGGAGGGGGTAAAAAGACACCATTTTATTTAGGACGTACACATATATGCACCAAGAGAAAAAATATGAGACAGGCTACATCTCAATGCCAAGATGTTCGTAACAGGACATCATTATATCTGTATCATAGTATTTATTTTACTTTCAGTTGGATTTGTGGAAAGGAGTCCCTGAAAGACCCTCAGGAGATTGTACCTGATGGCACATCTATATTCATCATACTCCTTTGCAAAGGTGACAACCTGAGTACAGAGTTATTTACAGAGAAAGAAGTCAGTACACCATCAAAATCTTATTTATGCATGCAGAATACTATATATAAATTAATGTTAATGGTAGGTGTCAGTGGGTTGGGGGATTTTAGTGCTTTTACTTTATCTCTTACACTTTTCTGTATTGTTGGAATTATTTACAACGAATTTGCATTATTTATCTATTATGTAAATGCAATAGATGACATTTTCCATCATTGTTAAAGAAATCTGGGTATTAAATTAATGATGTCTTCGAAAGAGATCACAGCCATCACTTAATATTTTGCTTTGTTCATCCTCTTTTTTCAGTATTCTACCCAGTTCTCTAAAATAATTGAGGAAAGAAGACCTACTAAAATAAGCATAATGCGATGAGGGGTTCAAGATGGTGGCAGAGGAAGATCTTGAACGCACCTCCTCCCAGGGACACAGCAAATCTACGACTACATATGGAATAATTCTCTCTGAAAAAGACCTGAAAACTGGATGAACAGAGTCTCCACAACAAAGGGTAAAAGGACACAGATGGGTAGGAGAAACAGAGATATGGCCACACCAGGGAAAAAAGTGACATCCCAGGTGCGGCGATCCACAATTGGGAACAATCACAAAGGTATAGTTAATTTTCCTGAGGAGCAAGGGATTTGAGCTCCACATCAGGCACCCCAACACATAGATCTTGCACAGGAGAGATGAGTCCCCCAAATACCTGGCTTTGAAAATCAACAGGGAACACATACAGGAAAACTATGGAACCACAGGGAACAAAAAAACCCACTCTTAAAGGGCTCATGTGTAAACTCACCTGACCTGAAAAGCAGCACAAAAACATCACATTGAAAGTGCATGGACCGTAGGTGAAGGGGATCCATTTACTAATCTTGAAACATCTGCTGGAGAGGCAGGAACCAGCAGCAGAGATGCTCCTGGGCCCTGAGACACCAGAGGAAGTCCTTTTTGTGATTGTAGGCTACCTTGCTAATACCAGCACTGGTGAGCAACATTTTAGAAATCTCCATCTAACCTGTTAGTGCCAGGCGGTGAGCCCTGCTAAGAACCCTGTACATGCCTGCATCTCAGCGAGGCCTCACAACCTGCTGGGTGGTAACTCCACCCACCAGTGCCTGGCAGCCACTAAGGCTAGGTCTCACAGCTATTCTGGGGGCCAGTCCTGCCCATCAGAACCCAGCAGCTACCACGCCCTCACCACAGCAGGAGGGCCCACACAGCCCACATAGGGGAGACCCCTTAAGTGCTTGGCTATGGTGGCCAGGTAGGATTGTGCTTTGGAGCCCCACAGGACATCTCTTATATAAGGGCACTTCTTCAAAAATGGGAAAAGTAGCTGATTTACCTAATACATAGAAACAAAATTAGGCAAGATGAAGAGACAGAGGAACTATGTTTCCATCAAAAGAACATGACAAAACTTCAGAAAAAGGAATAAACAAAACAGAGTTAAGCAATCTACCTGATGAAGAGTTAAAAGTAACAGTCATAAAGATGCTCGCTGAACTCAGGAGAAGAATGGACGAATATAGTGGGGACTGTAACAAAGAAAATACCAAACAGAAGTTTTAATTGAACTGAAAAACACACCAGAGGGGTTCAACAGCAGATTGGATGAGGCAGAAGAACAAATCAGTGAACTGGAAGACAGGGCAATATAACTCACCCGGACAGAGCACCAAAAAGAAAAAAAAAAATTAAGAAAATTGAATATAACTTAAGGGAATTTGGGGACAACATCAAGTGGAAAAACATTCATATCATAGGGATCCCCCAGAAGGAGAAGAGAGAGAGTAAGGGTCAGAAAAATTATTTGAAGAAATAGTGTCTGAAAACTTCCGTAATCTGGGGTATGAAACAGACAGTTAGGTCCAGGAAGCCCAGACAGAATAAGATGAACTCAAAGAGATACATACCAAGACACATTATAATGAAAATGGTAAAATTTATGGATAAAGAGAGAATCCTAAAAGCAGCAAGAGAAAAACAACTTGTTACCTACCAGGGAAACCTCAGAAGGCTATCAACAAAATTTTCAGCAGAAACCTTACAGCTTGGAAGGGAGAGCATGACATATTCAAAGCACTGAATGGAAAAAACTTCCAACCAATAATTCTCTACCTAGCAAGGTTATCATTCAGAATTGAAGGAGAGGTTAAGAGTTTTTCAGATAAGCAAGAGCTAAAGCAGTTCACTGCCACTAAAGCAGCCCTACAATGCTTTATCATTTTACTCCCCCATTCTGCATTTTATACTTTCGATGACACATTGTACATCTTTTTGTTTTATGAATCCCTTAACTAATTTATTGTAACTTTAGTTAATTTTACTACTTTTGTCTTTTAACCTTCATACCTGCTCTATAAGTGATTGATCCACTACCTTTATTATATATTTACGCTTTCCAGAAATATTTTTACTTTTGTATGTTTTCTTTTCATTAGTCAGTGCTATTTCTTTTCAGCTTAAAGTAGTTCCTTTAACACATCTATACCCTTCTTCTCCTACCAGTTAAGACGTGTGCTTCATGAAGCTGGTCACGTTTGTTCCCAAGCCTATTTAAGCAAGTTGTAATGGCTATTGTAATTATAAAATTTAGTTCAAATTTATGTAAACCAATACTATATGAGGTTGAGAAGAAACTTCTTATTTCAATGTAAACTAAGTTGAAAGTGTTGGAAATACTTAACAGAGTTGCTATAGAGCAAATGCAGTGGATTAGGTATGGCAGAGACAACTATGAACATTGTGGGGAGGGGATCCTGATTCTAGGAATCTAGAAGTGATTTGCATGCATATTTCTCCATAAATATGTTTAAGTTTCTCCTACAGAAAAATAAGTGATGCATTTTGCATGTGATTTCTGAAAGAAAGCCAATGTTCAGGTCCCTGATCTCAGCTTTATATCAGAACAAATGGCAAATGAGTGTTAAAATGTTTGAGATAAGCCTGTATTTTGTTTTTTGGGTGATTTCCTATTTTAACTGACATACTCAATAACACTGGTACAACAAACAGTGCATCCAGAGAATAATGTGTTAGGTAAAAGGATTATAATTCGTCTGTGACATGTCTTTGTTAATTTTTATCACAGACAATGACATTTTAAGCTTAACAAGTGGCTGACAGCAGCAAAGACTGTGAAGGTGTGGAGTGTAGAATTTGCTGACTCATGCTAAAACAGCTTCACTTCTAACAACTTGCTCTCACTGCATTTTGTAAAGGCAGGTGTTTTTCATTTGACCTTATCAAGAAAATGGAAAACAAAAGATTAACATGAAATTTAATGAGAACATGTTTCTTTGTGTGGCTTGCAAAGCAGTGGAAGTCGATTTCTCCCTTCTCAATTCCTACCTTTCCTTGGTACATCTGGGCTATTTTGCACACTGGGGACTATTTTTCCTAATGGTGTTTTCATTCTTTTGTCCAACTCCTTGCTTCAGTTTTCAGAGTGGGAGGCGTCTGTGGTTCCAGATAAATCGTAATGCCACACTGCTCTCAGTTGCTCAGCACACCAAGCTCTCTGCTTTCTCAGGAGTTCCCAAATGCCGTTCCCTCTGCTGTTCCCTATGGCTTTTCCTCATAGCGTTCACCCAGTTAGCTCCCTGTTTGCATGAACGTGCACATTAGTGGGGAAAAATATAATAAGTATGTAAACCACAGACTTCTGGGGAGGGGAGAGGGGCTGGAAATTAATTTCAATCACCAATGGCCAGTGGTTCAATCAATCATGCCTATATAATGAAGCCTTCAAACAAAAAAACAAAAAGAAAGGATCTGGAAAGCTTTCATGCTGGTGAACATGTGGCGATGTGTGGAGAGTGGCTGACTCAGAGAGGATGGAAACCCTGCACTCTTTCCCCATACGTTGCCCTATGTCTCTTCCATTTGTTATATCTTTTTATATAAAACTCATAATCTGGTAAGTAAAATGTTTCTCTAGGTTCTATGAGCTGCTCTAGTGAATTAACCAAACCCAAAGGAGGGGGTGGTTGGAATCTCCAATCTGTAACCGGTTGGTCAGAAGCACAGGTGACAACCTGGACTTGTGATTGGCATCTGAAATGGGGGGAGGGGGGCAGTCTTGTAGGACTGAGCCCTTAACCTGTGGCATCTGATGCTATCTCCAGGCAGACAGTGTCAGAATTGAGTTGAATTGTAGGACACCCAGCTGGTGTTGGAGAATTGCCTGATAGGGGGAAAGACCCATACATCAGAACTGGTGACCAGAATGGTTAGCTATTCACACACATACCAGGAAAGCTTTCATTTCTGTTGATTTCTTCCCTGATAAGAACAAAAAAGGTTGCTCATAGTGCCACTTCCCATCATTGCCTCAGAATGTCCCAAGTTTCTCTTATAGTAAGTTTTTTATGTGGGTTAGCTAAAAAATTTGAGAAATGAAACCAAGAACCCCTGCAGCTGCTGCCCTATTGGTCTCATCTGGTGTGCATTGCTGGGTCTGTGTGTGTTGCTAACCACCATCACTGGTTCATCAGCTACGTTCCCCTGAGGGTGGTTCAAGTCATAGCGTTGGTGATGTCACTCCCGCCACCACTGCTGAGACTGGCCTGGTCCCAGTCAGCGATGCGTATGGTAGCAATTTGCATCACGCTGTGCTGTCCAAAACTTTCTGAATGTGCGCTTTCTATAGCAACTCAGTCAGAAAGTCCAGCAGCCCCACGCTTGTTGTCTCAGACCTCTTGTGCTGAAGTCTGATCACGCAGAGAGAAAGATGCACTCACTGGTGCAAAAATTCCTGATTATTATTGCCTCCACCTCTTTATTTGGAAGGGGGTTTGGTATATTGGCTAATAAGGAGGAGGAAAATAAAAAAGAAAAACCATTACTGTTCACATCCTCTACAGGCACAAAGCATTACCTGACATCCTGAATATTTATCAGAACTGTAAGGAAAGGGCAATGCAGATCAATTTCAGATTCAGGCCCCTCTCTGTCATAGTCCTGGAAAATTTCCAAAGGCTTTGACAAAATGGTAACCTTGATGAATTTCAAGAATATGACTTTATATGGCTTTCCCTTTCACAGTCTGAAAGGCTAAACAATGAGCTTATAAACAAACATCTTAGTAGGGGTATAAGTTCTGTGGTTTGACTATAAAAATGGATGAAACTATGCTTCTAAAGTGACACGTGAAACCGGCCACATTCCTTCATCTGATGTATGGCCATGCTTAGTGTGTGATAGCTATGCTGGTGAAGATGACGATGAATCCTTTAGGTATGTTGGGCGGGATTCAAATCATTAACTGGAATCGGATGAAATTTCAGAATTGTGAAGACAAAAGAAAGTACTGAAATGGAGGAAATTGAAAGCTCACTAGAAATATTTGGAAGAAACAGAATTTGCTGCCTTGCAGTTAATGATCTGAATCCTGCTCAGCATCCCTGAGGTCATCGGCATCATCTTCATCATCTTCATCAATGTCATTATCATTGAATTTCTCTCAAGCTCACACTGCGAACGGCTGTATAGCAGGTGCTTTGGTGCCTTCTACCGCTCTACCTCCTGGCTTATTTAGAGCTTGTTAACTGTGTCATCTGGTTTTTAATTGGTCAGCTGTCAGAAACTTAGAAAACACTGAGTCATCTCCCTGAGCAAAATTGGTAGCTTCGCAGCTTCAAACTTGAGTTTACTGTGAGAATAAGACAGAGGCACGTCCTACTGGGAAGCAGCGGGGCTGGGACAAGTGAAAGGCCTCCCTCAACCCACTTACAGCACTTCACCTCATCAGGGTGATTTGCCTGTCACTGTCCATATGGTGCCCGAGGCAAAGGGTTACTGCTGCTGATGGTGACATCCCCTACAGCAGCAGCTGCAGCAATTACCTGGGAGTCACATTATATTTGCAGTTTGTTTGGATGGATGGAAGGGAGAGGCTGCAGGTCAACATCCAGTTTTTTTGGTCAGACTTGTCAAACGCAGGAATAAAAATATGACCACGATGGTCATTTAAATACAAGCTATTATAGTCTTCTATCTATTCACCCTTGAATATGTCCTTCTGTTTATGTTTCTGAGTTCTTACTCTATATAACTCCTTCATGGGATTATACTTCACATGAGTCTTACTTTCCTCTAGGTGAAGCAGGTTTTCCTCAAGCACGATCAGAGACAGGGAAAGAGAAGGAAGGAATGATAAAGGGAACACAGTAAAAGGATTTAAGGATGATTTTTTAAAAATGAATTCAAATAATCAGAAAAGTAAAAATGAGAAGAGAAAAATGGAAAAGTGTACTGAAAGCAGTGACATGCAAAGAAAATAAAAAGAACAGAGAATGATAGTAGCAAAACCTGAAGGTCTCAATATATCATAGAAAGGAAAAGGGAGCAAAAGGCAATTAAATGCACTGCATTATGGGCTTCCCTGGTAGTGAGGGCTTCCCTGGTGGCACAGTGGTTGAGAGTCTGCCTGCTGATGCAGGGGACACGGGTTTGTACCCCAGTCTGGGAAGATCCCACATGCCGCGGAGCGGCTAGGCCCGTGAGACATGGCCACTGAGCCTGTGCGTCCGGAGCCTGTGCTCCGCAACGGGAGAGGCCACAACAGAGAGAGGCCCGCGTACAGCAAAAAAAAAAAAAAAAAAAAAAAAAAAGCACTGCATTATACCATATGATCCAGCAATTCCACTCCTTCATATGTGCCCAAGAGAACTGAAAACATGTCCACACAAATGCCTGTACACAATGATCACCCTAAGCCGGAAATAACCCACATGTCCATTAACTGATGAATGGATAAACAAATGTGGTATATACATACAATGGAATGTTACTTGATGATAAAATGGAATGAAGTGCTGATATGTGCAACAGCATGCGTGGATCTTGAAAACATTATGGTAAGCGAAAGAAGCTAGTCACATAATGTATTTGTTGTATTTTATACATATTGTATTTACATGAAATCAGAATAGGCAAATCAGTAGAGACAGAGAGTAGATTGGCAGATTAGGACTAGGGGGAGGAGGGAAAGGGGGAAGACTGTTAATGGGTATGGGATTTCTTTGTGGGGTGATAAAAATGTTCCCAAATTGGACAGTGGCGATGATTATACAACTCTGTGAAAATACTAATAACCACTGAATTTTACACTTGGAAATATTACATTTTATGGCATGTAAATTATATCTCAATAAAGCTTCTATTAAAAAAAAAGTCAGGGCTTCCCTGGTGGCGCAGTGGTTGCGAGTCCGCCTGCCGATGCAGGGGACACGGGTTCATGCCCCGGTCCGGGAAGATCCCACATGCCGCGGAGCGGCTGGGCCCGTGAGCCGTGGCCGCTGAGCCTGCGCGTCCGGAGCCTGTGCTCTGCAACGGGAGAGGCCACAGCAGTGAGAGGCCCGCGTACCGCAAAAAAAAACCCAAAAAACTCACTGTATTATTTTTCTTTGAGTCTCTAGGGTCTTCCACAGGGATGGACCCTAGCAGTATGTCTAAGGAATAGATCGGGGGAAGGAAAAGAGGAAAAAAGAAAGAAGGGGGGCTTAGAAGGACAAAAAGAGACATTGGAAGGAGGCAGATATAGAAGAGAAAGCAACAGTTGAGACTTTCAGTTGGGCTTGTTAAACTGCAAGGAACAGAGACCCACTCCAGTTAACTCAACAGAAGGGTCCACTGGAAAAGAAACACATGGAGAGACCTTGAAATGGCAAGCCTTAGGCACAAAGGCAGATCTTGCAAGCAACTCTGTCATCTTCCTCACAGGCTGCATGTTCTCTTTCTCACATGATGTTTCTATTCTCTGTATCTGATCCACTTTTTTCCCCTACCGTCCGACTTTTTCTGCTGTCTCATATTTTCAGCCAGCATGTGACTTTGACTTAAAGCCTTCTCTCCAAATGTGACTCTACCTTATAGCATTCTTAGTACAATCTTTGCCCTCTGCCTCAGTGGGTATACGATTCAGTCTCTGTTTCCTGATTCTCATTTCCTAAGAGAGAAGTCGAACTAGTTTAGCTCATGTTTGTAATCCAAAAGCTGGGTCATAGGCTACTGGTCAGTGAGCCAGTCTAGACAGACCCTCTTCAGATCATGGGCCTATCCCAAGAAAAATTAGCATTAGAGGGGAGCAAGGCAGTGGGATTATCTGGTTCATGAGGGGCACAGTGGGCTGGAGGGAAGAGAGAGGCTGTTTGCCAAAGGACACTGTAGATGGGCAGTGGAAAACATTTCCAGTACTGTAAGAGAGGAGAGGTACACAGGAAGCTGGAGATGGAACTCTTGCCAGCTGTCTCTCCCAAATGATAACTATTGTTAAGAAGTATCAAGTTCTTGCTCTGTTTATAACTCAGAGGAAGATATTCATTACCCATGTAAGTCCTTTAGTTGGGACCTCAACTCTACACTATTTGCAAGAAGAAAATTATAAAGAGGATGGATTCCATTTCTTTTCCCATTTTTTGAAGTTTCAAAATCTTCCTGCAAACATTCAAATAATTGAAAGACAACAATTTAAAAGATCTTGGACTAGAATCAAAGCAACTAATACCCAATATTTGCTAATTAAAATTTCTATTCTTTTTCTTACCTCACATATCATGGCCTAACTTACACACTATTACACACAAAAACTACACTTTGCAACTCCACTTCTAGGTATATACCCAAAAGAATTGAAAGGTGGGGTTCAAACAGATATTTGCACATCAATGTTCATAGCAGCATTACTTGTAATAGCCAATAGGTGGAAACCACCTGAATGTCCATTGACAGATGAATGGATAAAGAAAATGTGATATATACAGGTAATTGAATATTATTCAGCCTTAAAAAAAAGGAGCAAAATTCTGACACATGCTAAAATACAGATAAACCTTGAACATATTATGCTAAGTGAAATAAACCAGATACACAAAGAACAAATATCATCTGATTCTACTTACATAAGGTACCTAGAAAGGTAAATTAATAGACAGAAAGCAGGGGCTGGGGTATATTAATCTGTTCAGACTGCTATAACAAAATACCACAGACTGGGTGGCTTATAAACAATAGAAATTCATTTCTCACAGTTCTGAAAACTGGAAGTTCAAGATCAGGGTGCCGGCCTGTTCAAGTGAGAGGCTCTTCTCTTCTGATCACAAATTTCTGGCTGTACACTCACACAGCAGGATGGGCTGGGGAGCTCTGTGAGGTCTCTTTTATAAGGGCACTAATCCCATTCATGAGGGCCCCTAAGCATCTCCCAAGGCCCCACCTATTAATACTATCACATGGGGCATTAGGATTTCAACATCTGGATTTTGAGGGGACACAGACATTCAGAACATAGCACGGGTTGGGGGAATTGTTTAATGGCTATAGAGTTTCTGTTTAGGATAATGAAATAGTTCTGGAGATGGATGGTGGTAATGGTTACACAACATTGTAAATGTACTTAATGCCACTGGACTGTACAAATGGTTAAACTGGTAATTTTTTTTTTTTTTTAGATTCCATATATATATGTATTAGCATACGGTATTTGTCTTTCTCTTTCTGACTTACTTCACTCTGTCTGACAGACTCTAGGTCCATGCACCTCACTACAAATAACTCAATTTCGTTTCTTTTCGTGGCTGAGTAATGTTCCATTGTATATATGTGCCACATCTTCTTTATCCATTCATCTGTTGATGGACGCTTAGGTTGCTTCCATGTCCTGGCTATTGTAAAAAGCTGCAATGAACATTTTGGTACATGACTCTTTTTAAGTTATGGTTTTCTCAGTGTATATGCCCAGTAGTGGGATTGCTGGGTCGTATGGAAATTCTACTTTTATAAACTGGTAAATTTATGTTATGTGTATTTTACTACATGCACATACACACAAATGCAGGAAGAACAACAAAAACTGTATAATTTGCGTGAGTGCTTCTTGGTGAAAATCATTTCCATTTTCATGAAATCACTGGAAAGTTGTAGTCTCCACTAGATCTTCTTACAGAGGTGTTGCTATAGAAATCAGAGCCGTGGTGCCCCATCCCAACCAGGATTTACTCTGCTGCATACTGAACGTGTGGGGTAAAGTTACACAGAGGCCTTTTTATACACATACAGTAACCCACTTCAGTCTGGTTAGGAGATCCAGCCCTACATGGCATCATGATAATTACATTACTGTTAAAACATCTCAACTGTTATATATAGTAACACGTTTCCTTTAGAAAAAACCATATTGCTTGTTCCACCTTTTCTTGTTTCTTTTGTTTTCCCATGTAATAAAGTTGGCTGGCTTACGTGAAATTGTTCAGGTTACAAATCTTAAGTTATTAAAACAAGGAGCTCTGAGTATCAGGCAGAAGGCAGGGATTTCTGCCCCTCACCCACATTGTCTGCTATTACTTTCCTTTGAAAAACGAGGTATTCTTGGAATAAAATGAAATGTAACTCTCTTAGAGTTCTTTTTTAAGATACGGTTTCTGGCTTGTAACTAAAGATTTATGTTTATGGCCGAGAAATAGTAGTAGCTTAGAAATTTTAAATGGTGGAACGGTAGAGGTCGAACCTTTTCTGTACAAGGTTTGTCAACTACCCCTCCCCTAAGTGCTGACCCACAGGTGCTTTTATAGTTGGGTACAGGGACATGAACCCTCTTTGAGGACTGTCAGATCAGCAAAAATCGAATGCTTCTGGGAGCAAAAGGCTTAAAGACTTAAAATTTGTTTTTAATTTTAACGGTGGTTATTTTTATTATCTTTGTGCATCCATTTTTGTTTTGCTGCTTTGTTCTTGTGTGAAATGAAGTTTTAGTAATCCAACACCTTTTTATCTTGCTCCTTCTTTCTCTCTGGCTCACTCCTCCTGCTTCCCTTTTCTTTCCATCATGCCCAAAGGCAGATAACACTTTCCTGCTGAGACATTTTTAAAGTCACCACACAGCTCTAGCAAATGAGGGCTGTCATAGATTTTGGATGAGAAAATCTACTGCAGCTCACGCAGATCTAGGAGTTGATAGTGGTTAATTGACAGCCGGAAGGACCTGGTCTCCTGGCAGAGTTAGAGGGAGGGTGAGCCCTGTGGGTTTCATTTGGGTAGAGATAAAACAGGTTTTTATTCAGTACTCATGGAGAGAGCATAATTAACCTTTTAGAAGTTTAAGGATGATCAAATTGTTATTCATTTTGCAAATGAGAAGAGAGAGCTTCCCTTCCTGCCAGCAAAATGCCAGTGCAGATTTCAAGGTCACTAGATGATCTCTTTGAGGAAAAAGAAAGCAGTAAACACACACACACACACACACACACACACACACACACACACACACACACGCCACCCCTAAACCCACAGGCTGAGAAATGTCACCATGAAAACATTCAGGAATGAAAAGGAACAACTGTTCTTTTCTATCAAGCTCCACAATAAAAATCGAAGCTAAAGTTTGCCGCACATTCACACAGGCCTATTGGATTATAATGGCACTAACCCTGCCAGAGAAAACAGATATATGGCTCCAGCTGGTAACTCCTGTGCTCTGGTATGTTCTGAGTTTTTTTAGAGGATGGGGGAAGGGCTTTTTGAGGTCTAAGCGTGTTTTAAAGACGGCACGCATAACATTGCTATCACATGAGAACTCTGTGGCGTAAATAATAAACTCTAGTGCTTCAAAAAATTCTAAGAAGGATTTAGCCAAGTCTATGCATAAAAAAAAGGGGTTTTCACTAGGTATCATGCTTTACAGATGACGATGCTTGTTATGTGAATGACCTTATTTTGCAGCTATGTGCTTTACCACATCACAAACAACACTTCATTCACTGTTACTCAGGAGAACATTCTGGCTATCCTGTTTGTTTTTTAAACTATATTTTGTGATAATTTCAAACACACAGAAAAACTGCAATAATGGTACAAAGAACAAATAATAGTACAATGTGTACCCTTCATCCAGATTCAGGAGTTTTTAATATTTTTACCTCATTTACTTTAATATTCCCTCTCTCTCTCTATATATCTCTTTAGGTAGATAGAAAGATAGATATTAACTCTCTCTCTATATATGTAGATAGATAGAAAGATATATAGTTGCTGCAAAACAAATATGGGTTAAAATGACACATAATACATATATGTGTATGTAACGATTATATGATTTTTCTGAACCTTTTGAGAGTAAGTTACAGACACAGTGTCTCTTTATCCCTAAATAGTTCAGTGTGTATTTCCTAAGAAGAGGGATATTCATTCACATAATTATGGTACAATGATCAAAATGAGGAAGTTGAACATTTGATACAGTACCATTATCTAATCTACAGATCTTTATTCAAGTTTTGCCAATGGTTCCAGCGCTAGCCTTTAGAGTAATTTTGTCCCTGGTTCAGAATCCAATTTAGGATCTTGCATTTTGTTTAGTTTTTATGACTTTTATTTTTCTCTAATTTGGTATGTGTCTTTAACCTTTCTTCGTCTTTATGATATTGTTTTGAAGAGTATAGGTCATTTATTTTGCTGAATATCACTCAGTTTGGGTTGATCTGATGTTCCATTACAATTAAATTCAGGACCTACCTATCTATCTATCCATATCTCTCTCCTTTTTTTAATTTTAATTATTTTTGGTAAGCAATACAAGGTAAGTGATAAGTGGTACTGTATCCTTGTGTCCTTTTTTCACGACGCTGTTAATCTCACTATTGGTGATGCTAAGTTGGGTAGGGTGGCACCGGACAGAGTTCTCCACAGTTCAGCTGCTATTTTTCCCTTTACAATTTATTAGCAAATTTCGGGGAAAATCTCCTTTTCTTTGTTGGTTTTGCGCTAAGATAAGCATACTTGAACAACAAGCTGCTAGAAGCTATTCTCACATATTTTAAGAGGAGGCTAGATAAGATTTCTTAAATAGTTTAGAAAACATGTTGACTAAACACATTTGGATTTTATTTTTCTCTTACTCTGTGGTGTACAGTCCCGCACAGAATCAATCAGTGCCCTTCCCTTATCTGAAACTCAAGGCTTATCATTTGTTGACAAAATAATCTAGGAACTCCCTGCCTGCCATTTCTGTGAGGGAAGGTGACAGGGGTGTAAAGAACTATTAATGGGGAAGAGGCATGAGAGAAGAATGGGGAGAGCACATACATGCTAAAAGCACGATAATGACAGTTTACAAAGTCTTCTCACATAAATTAGATGTGCACAAATCCTCTTTAGCCCTTTCAGCATATACAGGTCCTAAGCCATTTGCTTCTCCCCTCACAGTTACTCCTACTTCCTGCCATTGTTTTCCATTTCAGTGGAAACAGTGGCATCTTCCTGCAGGAAATAAGCTCAATTAAGCTGACACAAAGTTTATCGGTTTCCTCAAATTGTCTTACTCATACTCATTGTTGAGAGCATTCAAAAAAGTAAATATTATTATGTATATGTTGGAAGATGAAAAAGTATAGCCAAAAGAGGACACGCCTGGGTATGCGATTGACGTTGTCTGTAGATCAAACCCAGGCTTGAGGAGAAACAACTTGTCCTGGCACTGAGAGCTAAGAGAAGTTTCTCCAGCAGGCCTTCACAAAGAACGTGCTTTGTAGTGAAGTAAATACTGTCCTTGACAACATCCTTACAGGAAAGCAGCAAATGAGCTACAGGGTTGTTTCTTATGAGGTCTCTCAATGTGGCTGATTGCCTTATGCCAAAGCACAGGGGATAAAAAGAGATCAGTCAGCTGGTGACAATGCTCTCTGTGGTCTGGTTTATTCCAAGGTTAACTTGTAGAGTATCTAAAGCAGTATTTCCAAATGTCCTTTTTTAAAATCTCTCTCAGCCACATCCTCAGATTTGTCAGATGGGAATTATAAAGCTTCCTCATTGATTGCAGTGAGGGTTGAAGGAGGTAAACCGATGGGATCCAAGCAATGCAGAGCCAATGATGGCATAAGAAGAAATTAACAAATGGAAGTTATTAGCAGTTTTGTCTTTCAGGAAACAAAAAGGAATGAATGGATAATCAAGGCCCCAAACAGGGAAGGTCCACAATAATGTAGCTGGAAAATTTTAAAGCAGTTTTACCACTCCATGACGCAGGCTGTTAGAAATAATCTTTGTAAGTCATCTAGTGAATGTCTGGTTTTATGTAATTTATCTTTCTAGGAGACAGGAAAAGCAGGATATAAAATATGTCCGTACGTGACTTAGTAGATTTGCTAGGTGGGGTTGTTAGCTATAACCCAGTTACCTTTCAGCTTGGGTGCTGGAAAAGCACACAATTTCAGTGACTCTCAAAGTGTGGAATTCGAACCTGCAGCATCAGGACCATCTGGGAACTTGTTAGAAATGTAAGTTCTCAGCCTTATCCTAGATCTACTGAATCAGAAACTGTGGAGTAAGACCCAGCAATCTGTGTTTTAACAAGACCTGAAGGTGACTCTGATGCTGGCTAAAGCTTGAGAATCACTGCTCATGTGTCATTATTAAATAAGAGGGCTAATAATCTATTAAGGCCTTTCCCAGGATATGACTGTCTCCTCAAAAACAAAAATCCCCTCTTCACATAGAAGGATGCTTAGTTTTCCTTCTCTATGGAGGAGGAAGTAGAACATCCAGTTTATGGTTCAAGTGATATCACATTATGGTATATTATTAAGGTCAAAGTTAATATGAAAGGGGATCAAACTACATTTGTCTCTAATTTATCCCAACGGAAAAGATTGAATTTGGCCAATACTGTACCTCCTGACTCTAATATTGGCTTAGCCTAAAACTAGTTTCTCTTCACAGAGTTAAAGGCTGTGGGACAATCAATAAATGTTACAAACGATGCTATGAAAATTAAACCAGTACTACTAACTGGCTTTCTTCTGTTGCATAAGGCAAAGGATGGTAAAATATAGAGCATGTGCTCATAGGAGCAGAGGGAAGTTAGAGGAAGAGCTGTGCATACTTTCTGGTGTTTGAGCTTTAACTGGGCTCCTTTCTCTTCTAATAAGAGAAACATACTGAAGGGCTTCCCTGGGGGCGCAGTGGTTGAGAGCCCGCCTGCCGATGCAGGGGACACGGGTTTGTGCCCCGGTGCGGGAAGATCCCACATGCCGCGGAGCGGCTGGGCCCGTGAGCCATGGCCGCTGACCCTGCGCGTCCGGTGCCTGTGCTCCACAACGGGAGAGGCCACAGCAGTGAGAGGCCCGCGTACCAAAAAAAAAAAAAAACCAAAAAAACCCCAAAAACCATACTGAAACTCAGTAACGAGTGTGATATTTTATAGGAAAATTCATAAATGTCATCTCATTTCCGTTTTAATTAATTGTCTGCAACTTTTGGTACTTTACAAAGAGCAACAAATTTCCAGTGGTACCCACATAACCAACATGACTCTTTACAACTATACTAGTGCATTAAACAGTATGCAGGCAAAAATGGGTTCTGAGCAGTAATTCCAGATCTTATTCTGAGTGAACCAGGCTTATTAAGTTTTTTTTTTTTTTAACACGCTGCTCAGTCTTGAACTGCACACTTAGGCTGTAGCACTGGAGGTGATTTAGAATTTGGATTCCCAAGTAGAGTTAAGGGAGCAAAATGAACATTTTTCTCTCCTGCTCAGTAAATATTTAAAAGGAAGAGAGAGCTAACTAGAGAGAAAAAGAAAAGAAGGGAAAAAAGGGAGGGGGGATTTTCAGTTTTCGTAATGGCCCAATCATTTGGTCACCCTGGGGAGAAATGACCTGGCTTCACCACTACCCTGAAAGCCTCAGCCAGACTGCCTGGTGTCGAGAACAAAAACGCAGATGGCAATGACCACACAGACCGGGGTGGCTCATCTGCTTTTAAAGACAGATCTTTAACCATAATCTCATGCGATATGCGAAAAGAAGTGGGGAACTCTGTAACTATGATTGCTTTTCAGTTTAGTCTAAATGTTCAATAGTAAATTTTAGAAAAATCAGGTTACCTTTAATTCTAAAATTGGCTCATTTGGCTAAATGTCATATCCCTGTCAAAAAGGAAGAATAAATGCGTTGCTGTCTTCAAACTCGTAGCAGGCTTTTAGGTTTTCCATTTTTAAAAACTTATTTAGTTTTTACAATATGAAAATTATAGACAGAGTGACATTTAAACCTTTGCTTTTCATAGCATTTCACACTTACACCATTTTAAAAGACAGCTATTAACATTTACAAAAATCTTTCAGAAACCAAATGTTCTAACATGCAGAATTCCAATTATACTGTGTAAGAGGGATATCAACCATTCTTCTACAAGAATACTTTGAAGTGTCTGGTATTAAACCAAGAGCTAAAATGTCAGTTGCACATAGACAATAAATTAGGGTTTATAAAATCTTGTAAGATTTATTTAACATTACAATTTTGACCTTTAGGCTGTCCTCACCATAGCTTACTTAAGTTTCTTTCTCTCTCTCCCCCTGCCCCCCATTCCTGTAATTTTACTTGAATGTTAACAAAGCTTATGTGGCAAGTTATATAAAAGTGATATGATCCATTCATGCTCCTCAAGCCTCCCCAGACCCCCCTGTTTGGGGTGATGGAATCCATGAGGCACTGCCCATTTCCCTACAGAGAGCACTTGTGGGGTTATCAGTGGAATGCTAACCCTCTTAGCAGCAATGCCAACAGAGCACAACCTGTTCTGTTCCTGGAGCAGGAAGGTTGTCCACCTCTTTTAGGACCGACTTTGGAAGGCAAGCCTGAAAATGTAAGAACCACTCTCACACCCCTTAACTACTTTGCAAGAGAGATTAAAAGAAGGTGGTATCCACATTTATTATGCTTACAGTCTGGGGTGAGATTCGCTGAAACTCCCAGAAAAAATGATCAAAAGAAAATTTGATCATTCCCACTGAGCTGAGGAAGAGTCAGGGCATTTCCCTTGAAGAATGGGATTCCGACCAGGTACCATCCCTTGGACATCTCGTGGGAGGCTCCTACAAACAAATCGTTCTCACCGTTGGGCGCTTTTCCCAGAAATGTGGGAAATGTGGAGGGGAGACAGGAAATACGAGAATAGAGAAGCGAGTAGTCGATCATCTTGGTCTTCTCCAGCTGTTGGCAACAATGAGAAATGCTCCCTCTCTTCCACATGTTGGAAAGCAGCTAGAACCGTTGCAGTTTTTAGGAATGCTCTCTCAACCACTAAATAAATCTTAATAATATCAGCCAACTGTTATACAGCGTTTCTATAGCCCAGACTTCATTCTGAGCACTTTACATATTCACAACTCACAAGGACTCTAGGATTTACTGATGAGTAACCAAGACATGGTGAGCTTTAAGTAATTTGCTCAGGGTCAAACAGCTAGGAGGTGGTCGAGCCATGATTTGCACCCAGGCAGTTTGGCTTTAAGGATGGCAAGGGTCTTTCTGAGAACCAACCTACTCAGCTGGGTTAAGAAAACTACACCAGCCTATTAATGCTCTTACGTTTTTTACCAACAATCTGTGAAGTTACAAATGACCTGAAATAAGGCCGTAGACTTGAGCCTTTATAGAATTCATTTTGTCACCTGCTTTTGAAAGCAGCTTTGTGCTGGAGCCAAAAGCAACAAGCAGAACCTAATCGCGAGGAATTGCTTAAGTAAGTGGTTCTCTTCAGCCAGCTACCAAGTCAGAAGCCTGGGAACAACTTGTAGCTGACGCATTAATGACACTTTTCATTTGTGGCAGATACGACTTTTTTTCTATATTTTTGTTAAACAACATATTGTGACATATTGTGCGAGCACATTTCTGAATGTTAGCTTCTGAGATAGATCTATGTAAAAAATAGATCAGTATTCATGAACCCGTAGAAGGGTATCTTGCTCTACTAGGCTACATTTTATGATTGTAGTACAAATCAAATTCCATTCCAATGAAATATATTCAAAGATTTCTTACTTTCAGCCAATGGCTCACTTAGTTTAAGTAATATTCCATACAACAAAATTCTAACATAACCATAGAATTGGGTCATGTTCTTGGAGTTCACTGAAAGGGATTTGGCATGCAGCCATAAGATTGGCACTGTAAACGGCCATCCATTTATACTGGTATCTATCTAAAGTGGTTTTAACCCCTTATCCACTTCTACTGGATTTCTATGCACTTAGGTCATGGGTAACAAATACTTTACACCTGAATAGGCCAGCTCTGTCAACAAGAAATATTTGCCGATTTCCATTTCTTAAAAGGTAGATATCCATTTTTTTGTGGTAACTCCTGATAAAATGGAGGCAACTGGGATTCTTTTCCACCTGACATGATGTTGCTTTTTCTGCAAGAAGGGTTCTCTGGAAGGCAGAGATTGCACAAGGCCTTTGTTATTTTATTTGTACTTAACTTTCAAAATACTGGCCTTGGCACTTGGCAAGTGGCCCTTTTAAAGTAAATTCTATCATTTACTAGAAATTTACCTCTAGCGTTGAGCACCAACCCAGGAAAATAGAAACAGTCATTTACCTACATTTGGAGCTTTGGTTTCAAGACTCCATTTACAAAAAAGAAATGAAGGCCGTTAAAATTGGTAATAAAAAGATTAAATTTTAGTCTTATACAGATAAAAATAGGAACACAAGTTAAAGATTTTATTTACTTCATTAATGAGGAAACCAGTGAGCTGTTTGAACCGGTTCAAGGGAGAAATTTTTTTGAAGTTTACATTTTTAGATCAGAAATGTTGAAATAAACACGCAAATGGAGGCAAAACTGGCCTCTTCCATGTGGGGAAGAAAGTCAGTTGAACTTCCACTAGGCAGAATTTATACATCTGCAGACAAGGATTATTTTGCATTGCTAACAGTTGTCTACAAATTACAGAGTTGTAAAAGCTCGAGGACAATTAAAGACTAGAATAAGATAACCTGGAAAGGCGTGCTCTAAAGAATGCATTTTCCACTGAAGCACATTTTTTCCTTTACTAAAGTCTCTGTGAAAAACCAGGAAGGGAATCAGAAGCAGACTTATTTCTGTTGGCCTACCATCTGAGCAGTTAACAAATCTCCTAGTTCAGTCCCTCATTACTGCGTTACTTCTCACCTGTATAGGTGGCAAAAGCTTCCTACCTGGTCTCCCCTTCCAGACTTTTCTTTCTCCAGTTTGTGCTACTTGGCTGCTGACAGTTTGATCTTCTTAGAGCACTTCTGTGATTGCTACAATCCCCTTAAAACTTGTAAATGGCTCCCTGCTGCCTGTAGATAACATTGGAAAGTTCTAACCTGGTCCCCCAGGATTTAGTCCTCTATCAGTCAGGGTCCCACGTTGTAAGTTACAGGAACCGACTCTGGTTGATTTCACCAAGAAAGGAATTTCTTAAAAAGGATACTGGGCAGTTCACAGAATTGCTGGGAGGGCTGGAGAACCAGGCTCAGAAGTTTATGCCGCCAGAGCTTATTCTCAAAATCACACCGAGGAACTGTTTGGATGAAGACATCGCTGCTGCCGCGACCAAAAGCTGGAAGAGGCGGTTCCCACCACTCATGTTGTTGCCATGGGCACTGGCTTCTGCTTCAGCCATCACCCTACTGCTGCCCCAAGCACAAAGTTCTGCAGCTGTCACCAATGCCACCGTGGATTTTTTCCTCTCCCTGCTACTTACATTACAAACCCCCTCTTCAAAAATCGGGGGGTGGGTGGAACTTAGGTCACAGGCCCATGCTCTAGCTGCAATGCCGGCTGGGAAAGAACAGTTGGCAACTGGCCATCTTTAATGATAGGTGGATCTACCTCCTTCCATGATTCAACAATGGTGGATTCCATAAAGGAAACTGGGAATTCCTCAGAAGAAAAGGAGTGGGGGTTAGATTCCGGGTTCTTCCTTCAATGCAGACTGAGTCAGAACAGGTGGTCCTGCTGGTGCCTTTGTGCCTCTTCTGGTCATCCGTGAAACCATGGATGAAGCCAAACTGACTCTTCTATACCCCACAGCACTATTTAGGTCTGGCCACCAGCATGTTTACTAGGACCCTCAGCTTGTCCATATTATAAGCTACATTCAGAATCTGCCAAGAGCACGTTCCTGCAGAACGGAAGGAACTCAGCCCTGCCCCTTTCTTGTGTCTCTGTGGAGATGATCATTTTCCTACTCACAACCCTCTCCACTATCTGTGCCTCTACTCTTCGACCGCCCTGTTGCAGCTCAGTTTATTCAGAGAGAAGCTGCCCATACTCATCAGCCTGGTCGCCAAAGCCCTGCTCAGGCAGCCTGCAGAGTGGCATTGGCCTGCCCCTGACCCCTGAAGTCCCTCGTGATGTTCGGTCTTTCTGCCTGCCTCTTGGCATACTTTGGCGTTTTTGCCTACCTCTAGATTAGTGGATGACTTTCACTGATCCCAGCTGAGATAGTCTTAACACTTTCTTCATCCAAGGAGCTGCTTTGATTCTAACTACTTTTTCTGAACATGATAAGAAAGGGGATATGATGTGTCAAGTTCTTGGAGCGTGGTTTCAGAACACCTAAACTATATAGTGTCATGTGCCAGCTTGGCAGTTGGATGCTGGCCTGGAAAAACTGCTTCCCAGCTGACAGCAATGTCTTACTTCATTTTTTTCACCATTCCTGAACTTTGCTGCCAGTGAGAGATCCAAAAAAATGTCAATGGGTTGTTTAAACTGAGTTATTGTGAAATTTGTGTCGTATGGCACGTAACACTGCTGCCCCGTGTTAGCCTTTTGAGTCTATCACCCTTGTAGACTGTTGGTCCCCAGAGGACAGGGCCTCTGACTCATTTTGGTAAGACTCAAAATCTCCATCAGACTGCCCTGAACTCCAGAAACAGATGTCAAATACATGAATAATTGAATAAATGGTCTTCCTACTAATAAAGAAGTTGGCAGCCTACGTTTCATGGGATGATTTGACCTACTTAATGTTTTCGAACAACCTGCAGTGTCTTCAAAACCTGTAATTGGTCTGACTCATGTCCAGGGGCTAGAGTGAATGCCAGTTCTGGGCCCTGGCCCAGAGGTTTGCTGGCTTATTGTTTTCCTGAGCAGAGGAGGAGTGAAATGTGCTGGTGATGAGCAACGGGATTGGAAACAGTACGTTGTATTCTATTCTTTCCCTTCTTTGCTTTCATGAAACTAGATGACCTCTTAGGAAATCAAAAAAGGAAATGATTTCATAGCTGCTAGTCCTTGAAACTATGTTCTTTTTCTATAGATCTTTATAAAGGTATTGTTTCTCTGTTTGTCAGCCACCTAAATAGTAAATATTTCGTGTCTTTCACATATTCAGGTGCATAGAGCAAGCACATTAGACACCATTAGCCCTCTGCTTGAACTACTTTGGAGAAAGGTTCCAGGTTCTGCTGATTGAGTCTTGTGCTATTGATTTGGGCATCTGACCTTTCTTTCCCCTCCCACTGCCTCCATCCCAGCTGAGTCTTTATGAGATCTCATCTGGACGTGCAGTACCTTTCCAGCTGTTCACCCTGCCGCTTACGGATTCTACCATTTATCTATTGCATGAATTTAGATGTCACTAAGTACATTGTGAGCAGCAGAAAGTTCTGTTTATCTGTTCATACACTCCACTGCTCAAAAATTCTTCCATCATGTTTACAGTACGAATGAAGCCCCTTAGAGATGTGCAGGGCCCCATCTGTGCAACTGTAATGGTGCTTGTCCTATTCAGACTCTAAAATGGCCCCAGATGATCCCCATTTTCTGATAGCCACAGCGCTGTGTAGTCCCACTCATATGGCAGGAGGGTTGGGCTGAGAGACCCATAGAATATGGTGGAAGTGATGGTAGTCGTTTCCAAGATCAGGTTACAAAAGGCACTAGAGCTTCTGATCCGGTCTTTCTCTCTTTCTGCCTATGTCTCTCATTACTTACTCTAGGGGAAACCAGCTCCCGTGTGGCAAGGTCCCCACGGAGGTGGACCGAGGCCTCTGGTTGACAGCCATGTGAATTGAGAAACGGAAACTCCAGCCCCAGACAAGCCTTAGGTGACTGCAGCCCAGACTCATAGACACCATGATTGCAGCCTCATGAGAGACTGAGCCTGAATTCCTCAGCTAAGCTGCACCAGGATTCCTGACCTACAGAAACTGTGATGCAACAATTATTTTTTGCCTGAAGCTGCTAAGTTTTGGGTAATTCGTTATGCAACAAAAGAGAACTAATACTAAATAGTCCTGATGCTCTTTTCCATCTGTCTTCTCCTCTCCCTTATATCCTTATATATGTTTTAAGCTCCAGCCAAACTGAACAGGTCTTCTTCCCCTAAACAGAACCACAGGATACAGACTTTTACATCCACGCCTTCTCCTCAAGATGCTCTTCTATCCAAACTGCCCTTCCCTGCTGTCTCCACTTGCCAATGTCCTCCTCATGTCCGTTAAGGCCCAGTTCATGTCACATCTCCACCTTAAAGCCTGTCTGATCATGTCTATTGAATGGAGAGTACTCGTTCCATCTAAGTCACAAAATTACTTTTGTTCCTCTCATGTCATTTAGCTCTTGGTGTCTTTATGTGTTCATCTGAATATGTCTTTCTTGCTGTATGAACTGAGTTACACAGAACAGGGATATGTAAATATCTGTCAAATGAGAAGATTACTCTTAAACCTGAAAACCAACCTGGTTTGGCTGGTTTAGTCATTTTCACTGCAATGACGTCTTCTCCCCTGTGCTAAGCATAGGAGACGTTTAAGCTTCACGACAATGTCCAGGGAGGCTTTTTCCATCTATTTCAGAGAGACAGGTCTCTGGGAGATGAGATTTTCAAAGGCAACATTGTTTCCTGGACAATAGTGGTTTCCACTGTTCTATGATTCCCACCGTCCCCCTAAATGAGCAGGAGTTCTTGTAACTCTATATCTTTGATCCACAGACATGCGTTTTCAAAAACACAGAGCTTTGATCCTGAGCTTTAAACTTAGGCTTCAATTTTTCAGACTACTTGAAAATCTAAATAAATGTCCTTATGCAGGCCCTTCTTCCAACCATTTCCTTACATCATTTATTAATAAGTAAGATGCTAATGCCGGAAAATGGTTACGCAAATGAGAAATGAATTTGCTTTGCTGCTGGCTCTAGCACTGCATTCTATGTGAAAACAATCGCGTTCAATTCTTTGTCCCCTTCGGTTGTGAAACTAAGGTACATTTTCATTTTATGGCTCTGTGGGGAATAGGAGAACGTTTGAAGCAAATGGGAAGCTGGTTCAAGAAAATGAAACAGAGAATATAGATGGATAACGGTATATTTACATTTATCATTTATCATTACATTTACATTTATCATTTATTATAACGGTATTTACATCAGATATCCAAGGCTCAAAGGGCAACATATATGAGGTCTGTTCTTATGTGGGAAATCTGGTCACCCAGACTTTTAGAGAAGTGGGTATAAGATGACTCTAGGCAATTTAAGGAATGAGGTTCAGAGAATGGGTGGAGAATGGGAATAGCAAACTCTAATTAATATGTAAGGGAGAAAATGGGATCTTATGGTAGAAATTTAAAATTTTCCAAATTTTAAACCAAATTCCTTAAACTTAAAAAATAAAGAGGCTTAAGACAATGAGAAGACAAGCCAGAAACTGGGAGAAAATATTTGCAGAAGATATATCTAATAAATGACTGTTATCCCCCAAATTCAAAACACACTTAAAACTCAAAAATAAGAAAATGAACAACCCAATTAGAAAATGGGCAAAAGACCTGAACAAACACCTCACCAAACAAGACAAACAGATGGCAAATAAACATATGAAAAGACATTCAACATATGTCATCAGGAAATTGCAAATTAAAACAACAATGGGATCCACTACATACCTATTAGAATGGCCAAAATACAAAACACTGACAACAGCAAACGTTGATGAGAATGGGGAGCAACAGGAACTCTCATTCTTTGCTGGTGGGAAAGCAAAATGGTACAGCTACTTTGAAAGATGGTGTCTTAGTCAATTTGGGCTGCTATAACAAAGTACCATAGAGTGGATGGTTTATAAACAACAGAAATTTATTCCTCAGAGTTCTGGAGGCTGGAAGTCCAATATCAGGGTGCCAGCATGATTAGGTTCTGGTGAGAACCCGCTTCTGCGCTGCAAAGTGCCGATTCTCATTATATCCTCACATGGCAAAGAGCAGAGAGGGGAAGCAAGCTGTCTCTTACACGGTTCTTATAAGAGCACTGATTCCATTCCTGAGAGTTCCATCTACATGATACCTAATCCTAAATACCTCCCAAAGGCCCTCCCAATGCCATCACATTAGGGAAGGGGGTACAGATAGGGTTTCAATGTATGAATTTTTGGAGGATACATTCAGTCCATCACAGAGTTTGGCAGTGTCTTACAAAACTAAACACACTCTTGCCACACAGTCCAGTAATAATTCTGATGGGATTCAGTATATGCTACCTCAAAATACAGCACTTTGGCATACTGAATATTTCAAGCTGAAGGACTTTGAGAAATGGCCAGTGTAGGAAGGACTTTCTGATCTCCCCCTGAGGCAGGTCATAAAACCCTTCTATGAGAGGTGCCCTCCCTATACTTGGAAAAAAGAAGCATCCTTATCACTGAAGATGGAAGGACACAGAAGAATCAGAAGGAACAGGCCATATAAATTTCCCCAGTTTACTACACTTGCCTCGTACTCTTTCTACGTACGACTTTCCATTCTTTCTCAAAACTAGCATACAAACACTCAAGTTTAAGCATTTCTTTGGGGTCTTCATTTCCTTCTGAAGGTTCCTGTGCCACATACAGTTTTATCTTAAATAAATGTGTAAGCTTTTCTCCTGTTAATCTGTCTTATGACACTTAATTTTAGGCCCAGCTAAGGACCCAAAGAGAATTGAGAAAAACTTTCCTCCCCTATAGCACTCCTTGGTATTTCCCCAAATGGATTAAAAAATTATGTCTACACAGAAACCTGCACACAGATGTTTAGGGCAGCTTTATTCAAAACTACCAAAGCTTGGAAGCAACAAAGACATCCTCCAGTAGGTGAATGGATAAATAAACTGTGGTACATTCAGACAATAGAATATTACTCACCGTTCAAAAGAAATAAGCTATCAAGCCGTGAAAAGACATGGAAGAAACTTAAACGCATATTACTAAGTGAAAGAAGCCAATCTGAGAAGGCTACACACTGTACGAGTCTAACAATATGACATTCTGGAAAAGGCAAAATTATGGAGGCAGTAAAAAGATCACTGGTTTCTAGGGATTAGGGGAGAGGGATAGATGAATAAGCAGAGCACAGAGGATTTTTAAGGCAGTGAAACTATTCTTTATGATGCTGTAGTTGTGGATATGTGTCAATACATTTGTTAAAACCCACAAATATAAAAAACCAAGGAAGAAAAGTAATGTAAACTATGGACTTTGGGTGCTAATAATGTGTCAACGTAGGCTAACCAATTGTAACAAATGTACCACTTTGGTATGCGCTGTCAATAATGGGAGAGGTTGTGTATGTGGGTGGACAGGCAGTATATGGGAACCCTCTGTACTTCCCACTCAATTTTGCTATGAACCCAGGAGTGCTCCTAAAAATAGTGTGTTAAAGAAAAGAGACCAATAACTCACCAAAAATGGCATGAAGAACTGAATTTATCATGAAGTTTAAAGTTATCTGAATTTAAAAAAATTAACTTTACCTCTATTATTTGTATTTAAATTTATGATGTGATCTTGAGCACTGGAATATCTTCTTATATATTTTATATTTTTACATAACCTGATTCTATTAAAGTTATTTTCCAACAAGTTGTGTGACAACTGAATATTTGTAAATACACTCCTGTTTTTCTTACATTGGTGAAACTACAACATTCCAAACATTTTTATTTGCAATGTAAAATATCCCTTTATATCTCAAGTAACAATTGAATATATGGTCATAAAAAGTTCAACAAGAGCAAAACACTAAAGGTGGTTAACCCTGTTGCGGGGAGAGGGAGACTTCAATATTTTGTTTTATAGTTTTAATATTGCTTGAATTAAAAAAATGCGTTACTTTTGTAATTTGTAAAACATGAATTACAAACTTTATTTTTTTTTTTTTTTGCGGTACGCGGGCCTCACTGCTGTGGCCTCTCCCATTGCAGAGCACAGGCTCCGGACGCGCAGGCTCAGCAGCCATGGCTCACGGGCCCAGCCGCTCCGCGGCATGTGGGATCCCCCCAGACCTGGGCAAGAACCCGTGTCGCCTGCATCGGCAGGCGGACTTTCAACCACTGTGCCACCAGGGAAGCCCGGCATGACCCTTTTAAACAGAAATCATGTCCTGTCAGTTTTTTGTTGTGACCCCTCTAATGATTTCGCATCTCATCTAAAATTAAACACGAAGTCCTTATAGTGTTCTACGTACCATACAGAATCCTTCAATTCAGCACATTAGAAAGGCCTTCAGTGGCCGCCCTTTACAAAATGGTATCTCACCATGACCTTGCCCTATCACTCTGTAACTTCATTCTTTTTTTTTTTTTTCATTCTTTTCTTTATAGCACTTATCGTCACCTGACATAGAATTACCCCTACTGGAAAGTAAGTACCAAGAAGGCAGAGATTTTGTTTGTATAGTTTACTATTTTAAAAAACAGCTTTATTGAGATATGTCACATGTCACCCACTTAAAGTGCACAATTCAATGGCTTTTAGTATAGTCACAGAGCTGTGCACCCATCATTACAAATTTAGAACACTGTCGTTGCCCCTAAAAGAAATCCCATTTATCCTAGCCATCACCCCCATTCTTCCTGTTTGCTCCAGCCCAAGGCAACCACTCAACTGGCTGTATAGATTTGCCTATTCTGGACATTTCTTGTAAATGGAATCATACATGGTTCTTTGTGACTAGCTTCTTTGACTTAACACAGTGTTTTTTTAAGAAAACAAATTTATTTATTTATTTTTGGCTGCATTGCGTCTTCGTTGCTGCACACGGGCTTTCTGTAGTTGCAGCGAGCGGGAGCTACTCTTCGTTGTGGTGCGCAGGCTGCTCATTGCAGTGGCTTCTCTTTGTTGCAGAGCAGGGGCTCTAGGTGCATGGGTCTTCAGTAGTTATGGCACGTGGGCTCAGTAGTTGTGGTGCACGGGTTTATTTGCTCCACGGCATGTGGGATCTTCCAGAACCAGGGCTTGAACCCGTGTCCCCTGCATTGGCAGGCAGATTCTTAACCACTGCACCACGTGCGAAGTCCCTAACACAGTGTTTTAAAATTTCATCTGTTACAGCATGTATCAGTACTTCATTTTTTTGTGTGTGTGCCAAACAATATTCCACTGTAAGGATAAACCACACTTTGCTTATTCATCAGTTGATGAACATTTGGGTTGTTTCCACTTTCTTTTTTTTTGCTCTTATGAATAGTGCTGCTATGAACATTCATGTACCAGTTTTTGTGTGGACATTTTTAACAATTCTTATAGGTATATACCTAGGAGTAGAATTGTTAGATCATATGGCAACTTTATACTTAACCATTTCAGAAACTGCTAGACTGTTTTCCAAAGCAGTGGCAACATTTTACATTCCCAACAGTACTGTATGAGTTCTGGTTTCTTTTCATCCTTGCCAACATATTTTTAAAAATTCTCGCCATCCTAATGAGTGTGAAATGGTATATCATTGTGGTTCTGATTTGCATTTCTCTGATGGATAATCACGTCAAGTATTTTTTTCGTGAGCTGATTGACCACTTGAATATCTTTTTCAGAGAAATGTCTGTTCAGATACCTTGCTCCTTTTAATTGGATTATTTGTCTTATTATTGAGCTGCAAGAGTTCCTTATATATTCTAGATATAAGCCCCTTATCAGAAATATGATTTGTAAATATCTTCTTCCATTTGGCGAACTGTCTTTACACTTTCTTAATGTTGTCATTTGAAACACAAAATTTTTAATTTTGATGATGTCCAGATTATCTATTTTTCTTTTGTTACTTGTGCCTCGTCATATCTAAGAAAATCATCAACTAATCCAAGGTCATGAAGGTTTACATCTATGCTTTCAACCAAGAGTTTCATAGTTTAGCCTTTATATTAGGTCTTTCATCTATTGGGGGTTAATTTCTGTATGTGGTGTGAACTATGAGGTAGGGGTCCAACTTCATTCTTTTGCAAGTGGATATCCAGTTGTCCTGGCACCATGTTTTGAAAAGGCCATTCTTTCCCTAGTGAATTGTCTTGGTACCTTGTTGAAAATCATTTGACTAATTATGAGGGTTTATTTCTATATCTCAAGTCTGTTCCATTGGTCTACATGCCTATCCTTACGCCATTTCCATACTGTCTTGATAACTGCAGGTTTGTAGATAAGTTTGACATCAAGAAGTGTGAGTCTTTCAACTTTATTCTTTTTCAAGATTGTTTTGCTGTTGTTTAGAGAGTACTGCAGAGCTGTTATTAAAATACTGTCTTGGGGCTTCCCTGGTGACGCAGTGGTTGAGAGTCCGCCTGCCTATGCAGGCGACACGGGTTCGTGCCCCGGTCAGGGAAGATCCCACATGCCGCGGAGCGGCTGGGCCCGTGGGCCATGGCTGCTGGGCCTGAGCGTCCGGAGCCTGTTCTCCGCAACAGGAGAGGCCACAGCGGTGAGAGGCCCACGTACCGCAAAAAACAAAACAAAACAAACTGTAAAGTAAATGCAAGTCATGCCATTACAAAATACTCAGTTTATCTAGCTTCCTTTACCTTTTTCATGATCTCCCTTCAATCTCAAACAGTTATCAATCAATAATCATGGTTTTACCACTCCTACCCAGAAAAGTCCTATTTAGGTTGTTACGGAAAGATTGCCAGATGAATGGACATGTACTTATTCTGCAGAATACCTACTATGCACAAGAAAAATGTGCAAACAACCCAGATTTCAGTGTGCTTCAGTTTGGTGCCATCTACCTTAAAAATAAGGGCTCTTTGCTTTTGTTTCAGTTTATAGACTCAGTGGTGAATCAGCTCATTTGATGAGTTATAGATGAGAGCAAGTACTCAGGGAACATCAAGTGCTAAAAGTTCGGAGGATTTGATTTTTTTTCAGTCCAGTAACCAAAAGCATTTGATCTTTTATTGACTGAACATGGTTGCTGTAAAAAAGAAATGAAATGTCCTAAGTATTCAGGGTTGAATAACTACAAATGCTTTCCATTTCCACCGTCCAAACACCCTTAACTTTACGCTGTGCATTATAATAGATTAGCATGTTCAGGTTTTATTAAGAAAACAGACTTTTTTTCCTGATCGTATTAAAATGGTCTCTTTAAAATGTAGATTTCAAAGGAATGAAATTCTCTCCAGGCTGTAGTTCTTTGTATTAACAATTATTTTTCCAGATTAGTCTTCTGTTTTACCTAGGTAAAACAAGTCAAGGGAAAGTAACATAGAGGGATGCTTCTTATTTGAAAGAGTAGGGAATGCAGTTTTCTTCCGAATTGTGATTTCCTTTGATAAATGTGCTGTAACTAGATCCTGGGGGCTACTCGAAGTGCACTCAGGAACAACATACAGCTCGTTGGGCAAATCCTCCCAGGAGGCCCTGGAGACAGTCCCACTGGGCTAGAATAACAGTTTCATTATTCAGCCCAGCAAGTCTATCACCCTACTTATTAGCATAGTTTGGAGGTTAAACAATGGTATCTCCTCCTACTTATTCATTATCAAATTACTTCACGATGTTTATTTAGAC
Organism: Phocoena sinus; assembly: GCF_008692025.1. NCBI lineage: Eukaryota > Metazoa > Chordata > Mammalia > Artiodactyla > Phocoenidae > Phocoena > Phocoena sinus. The sequence continues at coordinate 69,064,498 of NC_045765.1, read as the reverse complement.
TACTATCACTGAATCAATGGCACCAGTTATAAAAACACAACTTTCTGAGAAGACTTCATTAAAGTGAACACTCCAACAGAAAAGGTCTCTGGGTAGGAACACGGGAAATGTGTTCCTTTGCACTCAACGAAAACAATTCCGATATGTTTCAACTATCTCAAAATTACTATGTGGGACATATCAGTTACTTTAATCAAAAAATAATACTTAGAATAGTATCATTTAAATATTAATGTAATTAATGCCACATCACAGTTAATTGAAAATCACTAACACTTGTTAATAATAAATGGAAAAATACGCTTTACAGCCAATGCCAGCAAGTAAAATGTGTATTTTGCACATGGCAGTTTAGAAATACATAAGCAAACCAAGAGGTGTCAGTTTTTAGCGGGCAAGACTGAATTGGTCTCCTTTACATTTACATTTGACGGCAACACTTATTTAATTTTTAAGAAGTCTTTGTGATGAATCAGAGGAGGAAGGATGATCTGTGGGTTAAGTCTGGGGGTTTGGAACAGAGAACTCACTTTTCACTTTCAGTCACTGAAAAACTGATAAACTGGTTAATCTTTTACTAGGAAAATGTCCACTGATTAGGTAACTTGGAAACATGCTCGTATTTCCTAGCTAGGAGGGTAGATCTGCCAGGTCAATTTACACGTTAAGTCTGGGAAGTGGAAACTGTTGATCCTGGATGTAGGTCTACCCAAAGCTCTTTGGTGTCCAGCCCTCCTTTCTTCGCCCCCAGACATGGTTTCCCTAGAGGAAGCAGCCTTTGCAGTGGGTATGTGAGTGGCGCCCTGCTCCCCAGCACACACGGACAGTCAGCTGTCTCAGCACCATCTAATAGTGAAGTGAGCACCTAGGCAAGCCCAGATCCTGAGCAAATTCTGTTTGAAAGGCAAGCAGCTGTGTAACCATTCATCTAGGCTTGGGAGGAAATGGCTTACTTTACATCATTTTTTTCAAAAGCAAACTTGAAGTTCTAGTTGTAATGTGACACCTTGCCTATCCTCAAAGTGGAGTGAGAAAAGGAAAATTTAATATGGGTGTCAGCTTTCCCCCTCTCCCCCTTACTAACAGTATGCTAAAATTTGGGAAGAGCTGAGGTCACCTTTTTTGGGTATTTTCATTTTACAGTTGGTTGTCAGTGCTAAACTCAATTACATTAAGTTCCATGAAGTTAAGGAGGATAAGAATTGTGTTAACTGCAGAATGAACCCACCAACCACTAGACTGTTTACAGTGAAAAGGACCCTCAGTTTTTGCATAGACCCTTGATATTTACAGCCTTGTATCCATCCACCTTCTCCAGTTATAAATGTTAAGGCAATTTCAAAATCGGAAGGACTATAGTCAATCCGTGAATTTAGGAAGAGAAAAATTTCTTTGCGTGCTTACTTTGCATTTCAAGTCTTCCAGAAAGAAGGCTCTGGCACATCTGGAAATATCTTGGGAGTTAGTTACACAAAGGTATGCAAGGCATCTCAGATTTATCTTCGGCATCTCTGCCATTTATTTAGAAGCTGCACACAAACAGAATTCCTCCTGTTCTGGGCAGCCCTTGCATCACACTAGGAATACATCAGCGTGCTTCTGTTTCTCATGCAGAAGGGAGCGACAGATATGGTCCAGTTATACTTTTATAGCCTCCAGTTTACAGTTGAGCACTAGGCCTTTTTAGGGCTGACTAGGAAATCAGATTGGATGAATCTGGGAACACAGCTTCACAATGTGCACAGCCCTGACTCTGTAATGGAGGAAAATCAATGAGGGGAAGGAAGCATTGATCTCCTTGCAGAGTGCAAATGCAGTTGGCTCAGAAACACTCTGCCCAGGGATTTTGTTATTCAAGTCGTTCCGTTGCACATGTTTTCAAACCAAGCTCTTATCATGAAGCAGCTCTCTGGATTCAGCTTAGCTCCAGTTACACATGCATAAAACCCACGGCTTCTAGAAGGGAAAGGAACTCTGCGTATCCGCAGTTCAGCTTCTGTGTTTGCTCAAGGCTAAACGAAATAGCCTTCACTTCAGTGACATTTCACGATGTCACTCTGTCACTGGGTGGAGAAAACTCCTGCAGAAAGGTGAGAATATGACTCACTTCAAGAAAATATTATCTTCAGCTATGATGAATTTGATGTGCGTCTGGGCTGCTTGGCCAATTTGTTTTCCCTTTTTTATTAAGAAGTAAATGTGACCAAGAAATTACCTGGAGGGCCTACTAGAGATATGCACGTTTGTGCAAATACACACAAAAATGAAACATATAGCCACATGCGGTATGTATAAAAATATATATTGCAATATTTCATACTTGTTAGTGAAAATATTTTTACAACATAATGCCTCCCAAGTGCAGGAAATAAATCAAGCCTCTTAAAAGTGATTGTAGTTGACTCATTTAGTGCTGTCATAATATAGCGTTTTCTTTAATGAAAATTTATATCGTTTTTTTCCTGGACTCAGTGGAATAAATTTGTACTGAAAGATGGAAGCGATCGATGTATTCAGTATTAAACACACCCAATTCCTGACAATATACAGGAGCTGGATCAAGTGAGGTACAGACGGACATAGCTTAAGCTTAAATGCACCTTTTCTGCTCTGAGCTTTTCCACATCAAAATTGTCATATAAACGTAGTAGAAACCAGTGGCTTTTGGCAATGAGACACAGCACTTTCAGATCAACCTTGTGCTGGTATCACAGTGAACTACCAACACACTGATTCAGATTCAGATAATGGATTTATGTTTAAAGCAATTTGCAATTGTGAACATCTGCAGTAAGAAAGAAAGGAAGTTAGCAGCTCTAGCTTAAGAGCATTTAAAAATGCAGACAGATGTAAAAAATAGTACTAGAGAAGGATGACCCATATAAAATCAGCAGGAAAAGAGAGTAACTGAAAGATTCATATACATGCATGCCTTGTTTTACTGTGTATATTGCTTCTTTTTTTTTTTTTAAACAAATTGACAGTTTGTGGCAACCCTGCGTGGAGCAAGTCTACTGGTGCCATTTTTTCTAGTAGCATTTGCTCACTTTGTGTCTCTGTGTCACATATTGGTAATTCTATGTACATTGTTTTTTTTAGACATATTGCTATTGCACACTTAATAGACTACAGTGTATTTGTAAACATAATCTTCATATGCATTGGGAAAGCAAAAAATTTGTGACTTCCTTCATTGTGATATTTGCTTTATTATTGTCGTCTGGAACCAAACCTACAATATCTCTGAGGTATGCCTGTGTGTATGTATGTATATATATGTAATTTTATAGTCCTAGAATATGAAGCAAGGACTCATGATAAACAAAGAGTCGGGGCCAGAAATTAGAACTGAAGAGAAAAAAAATCCTTCCTGGTGTAGGTAGTCAAGGTAATCACAGAAAAGAATGTAGTTCAGTAGATAACAATCTTTTCAAGTTTTAATGATGAAATAAAAGGCTCTCCTGCCTAGGGGCGGGGGCAGGGATGGGGGAGGTTTGAAGTCGGGCTAGGTGGGAAGTGGATGAAATGGGGTGAACCATCAGGACTGGGGTTTCATCTCAGTGTTTGGAACATCAACTTCATAAACACTGTGAGCTGTGGTCCACCATGGACCACAACCGTGTGCTGCAGAGTCCAGAAAACAAACCAGGCAAGGAACCCGTGGTCCTGTGTTAATATTCTCCAGGATTACCAGTATGAGAGGGAGGGTGACTTTTTATTGCCCTTGAAGTAAAAAGTGATGTTAAAATTTGATTCTTGCTCTTATGATAATCTAACTTGGAACATCAAACAAAACCTTAAGTACTGTATCAGTCAGGGTCCAATCAGGAGAGAGAATCCATACAAGAATCTCAACGGGGAAAGTTTAATATAAAAACTATTAATTTAAGAGGGGATTGGAGTAATGACATATTGGCTAGTAGGAAATAAAGAGAACTCTAAAGACAGTAGGAATGGCAGATAGAATAGCATGTAGTAATATATGATATGATATAATATAAAACATATAACAGAATATAATAATAATATGTTACTACCCCTATGGCTGAGAGAGAAAAACCAAGGAAGAGTCCCCCAGAGCTCAGATCTATAACTTGTTGGAGAGGGCGTAGCCATGGCTCACACACTGGATGGAAGAAAAGCTGCTAGTGGAATTTTCCAGAAACCCACCCTCTCAGAGGCCAGGGAAAGCTGTTCATAGGAAAGTGTCTCACTGGAGTCACTCTAGTGCAGAACCACCTGAGGCAGGTGTAGGAGGAGGTTGTAAGGACTGTGCACTGGAGCATCTGTGGGCACATCAGGAATCAGGTGCTGGAAAAGCCAGCCGTGCTGCAGGAGCTGGGCACTGAGGGAGCAGTGTGCCCTGCAGGCACTGAACCTGAAGAATCCACCTGTGTTGCAGTTGGCAGATGCTGAGAAAACATCTGGAGAACAAGGAAGAAAACCCTTCTCCTCCTGCAATGTCTCTCCAGTGCTCTCTACTGATAAAGCTATCACGCCTGTCAGCAAAGGGAACATAGTTAAGGGGCCCAGATCCATTTTCAAAGAGCAGGCAAGAAGGTTTAATTTGGAGCTGAGAAGCAACAAATCACAACTGGCACAAGCATACTTATAGAATCATCATAATCCTTTAAGTTGAAAATTTGAACACATTGAGAGTCTTTGTACAGTGAGATGATTCTTATACTGTGAGTTGTTTTTTGTTCTCTTTTACATCTTCATGAGATGAGTACTCAGAGGAACAGCAGAAAGGGTAGCTGTGTAGGCAGCACAAATCACCCAACTTACAGAAGTCTAAATCAGGCCTCCTATATCATTAACATCTTATTTTGATTACAGACAATAAAGAAATAGAGCATTATCGATGCTTCTTTTGAAAATTCTTTTATACTGCAGAGTTAAATGCGTAAATCAGTGACCTGGGCTCAAGCCAATTCTTTTTTCTTTTCATAACATTGCTGTTAAACGAATGTTCTTCATCTCTTTTCTGTTAGCCTCGTAGGATGGTGTATTAGTTTGCTAGGGCTGCCATAACAAACACCAGAGATTTCTTTTCTCATAGTTCTGGAAGTTCTCAAGAAGTCTGAGATCAAGGCATCAGCAGGTCTGGTTTCTTCTGAGGCTTTTCTCCTTGGCTTGTAGATGGTTGTCAGCTCCCTGTGTCTTCACATGGTCTTCCCTCTGTGTGTTTCTGTGTCCAAATTTCTTCTTTTTATAGGGATACCAGTCATATTGGACTAAGGCCCACCCAATTCCCTCATTTTAACATAATCACCTCTTTAAAGACCCTATCTTCCAATACAGTTAGATTCTGAAATACTGGGGATTAGAGGCTCAACATATGAGGTTTGGGAGGAACAGAATTCAGTCCATAACAGGTGGTTAACTGCGAGGGTCATTAACTTTGAAAGCCTGGGTTCAAACTCCAGATCAGCCAGTTTGATACGTCAGTTGTGTAACATGGGGCAACTTATTCACCCACCTTGAATCTCAGTTTTCTCATCTACTTTGTAAAGCTGTTGTGAGAATTAAAGTAATATAGGCAAAGTATTTAGAATAGATTCTGGAGTATACTATGAGCAAAAGATGTTAACTATTAGTAATGGTGATATTATTTTTATCTTCACTTATTTATTTGATTATAAACACATAATGGCTACTTCCCAGATGACATAATACCTTTGCTGGTAATACGATAAGGAGGCACACAAACTAATAATTACCAGGTTAAATTTGTGCTTTCCTCAGGACCTTTGCACTTGCTGTTCCTGGTGCCTGGACCTCTGCTTTGCTGGCTTCTTCCAGCCTCTGCCCAGATGGTACCCACCCAGAGAGGCCTTCATGGACACTCTATGTAAAGTAAATGCTCACTCCTGCTCTGTGTACATCCTATTGCCTTCTCTTCTTTTTGTCATCGCCCTGAGTGCAATCTCAGGTTCTCATTTATTTTCCTATTTGTTCTCTGTCTCTTCCACCATAGTGTAAACCGTCTTAGACATTGCTACATCTCAACTTCCTAGTGTACTAAACCTGGCACACAGAGCCATTCAAAAATGCTGTTTACATGAATAAAATACAAAAAACTGTGTAACACCCTATTTTGAGGTAAGTATGTGGTGAAAAAAAACACACAGCCATGTGCTCCAGATCATAAATAAAAGATCTCAAAAAGGAGAAAGGGATATATTAAACACATTCTGAATACTTCTATTTTTCTAGTTCAGTGATACAATATTAATTGTTTTTATTGCTGGAAAACCTTTTGTTCCTTTCCAGGACACTAGCATTCGTGTTACTCTAACAATAAGTTGGTATCTTAAAATGTTAACTTTTAAATCTATGAATGGAGAGCTAGAAGTCTTTCAACAATCACTGTCATCCACTGAAAATGATCTAAAAATGGGAGCACTTAATGAGCGCTCTTCTCCTTTCCTTCCCAACCCACTCCAATGCATTTGTTCTGATCTTAGGGTTACCACAGACTTCAAAGGGGGCTGCGGTCAGCTCTGCAGGAAGGAGAAGAAAAGTCCCAGTAAACACAAAGGCCATCAAGTCTGAATACACATTTCTTTGACTGAGTCCACAGTGCATGAGTATTGGGACAATGATTGGTTCTGGCTGAGGATTGTTTTGTCAGGCCTATATGGCTAGGCAGGCCATTCAAATGGTCATATTTTATTCCGGTAGCACGAAAGAGTTATAATCAAGTCAAATATATGTTGCGTACGCACAAGTGAGCCTCTGTATATCTTTTTGGCATGAAAATTGGAATGCAATCCTTATTCAAAATTCTAGCTAAATTATTAGATGATTTGGATTAGGAAACATTACACTTACGGACCTCTGTCTGCCATGAACCTCATCTGTCGTAGTTTTATTATCAATCTTTTAACGACACTGACGGAAATTTAATCCTGTCCAAATTTGATGCCACATCTTCGTGGTGCTTTTCAAATATAAACTGAGAGAATCTGAGTTTGTTAATATAGTTAGTGAAAACTTTTAAAAATTAACTCTAAAGTGAATAAGGAAAAGACAAATTCTCTGCAATCAGTATGCCAGTCCTGGTACAACAAAGTCTACAGTCTAGCATGAGTCACTGTTGGGCACGGGTCAGTATGGGACCCAGAGGGATCAGGGGGCAGCCAACAAACAAGATTATTTTCCCCTAAACAACAGGTGGCTAAGGATTTCACCATTTTACAAGTGGAATACTGAAATTAATGCTAAAACCACGTACCATAGACTAAGATAAGAGTTGAGTCAACTACGTTTACTCTATTTCACATTATGAAATTAATTCTTCCCAGCTCCTAAGTTTTGCTGCCCTTTAAAAGGTATGTGTAAGGAACAACCTCATAGGCATATTAAGGGGACTTTATCTGAGTGAGTTGGACTCAGATCATTACTGCAATCATGATTCTGATGTCCAGAGACATAAGGTCAGTTGATTAGCTCCTTGAATACTCAGCTTGGCAAAAAGTAGTCTTTGCGGCTGGTTACTCAGAAAGTATGGTGATTATTGATGTGGGTAGGGGGTAGCAGAACTAAAATGAGAACACTTGCTTTGCCTGTCTTAGAGAATGATGTCTAAATGTGAGGTGCCATATAGACGCTTTTCTGCTATTATGCAATACACACGTTCCTGAAAGACTTTCTTGTTCTGAAAAATTACGCATGGAAAATAATAGGGTTCTCTGGCTAAACAGGGTTGGGTCAGATCATTCAAACATATGCAACTTCATAACCAGAGCACCAAGAACACAACAATAATCTTAACATACTAACACAGTTAAAAAGATATTCCAAATTGCTACTAAATAAATATCTTAGCAAACATAGGATTTTATCTGTTTTTAAAAAAAGTAGACTACGTATGAAAGAGGGTACAAAGAAGAGCCAAGGTTGCTAAATAACAGAGATAAGGAAAAATATACAAAGACTGAGGAAGAACCAAGCCCAAAGCACCTACATGAAGTTGAGAATAAACTGAGCCAAGAGGAAGACCATGCAGCAGATACGCAACACTGGGAGAACCCTGTTTCTTGGTGGTTCACCGCATTCAGTGCCTACTGCTTGGTGACATACAACAGTCATGTGAGGAATGATTCTTTTGTGTGCCAAATCGACTGGGCTAAGGCATGCCCAGATAGCTGGTAAAACATCATTTCTGGGTGTGTCCGTGAGGGTGTTTCTGGAAGAGATTAGCATCTGAATCAGTAGAGGAGAAGAGAAGATGGCCCTCGCCCATGTGGGTGGGCACTGGACAATCAAGTGAGGTCCCGGATACAACACAATATCAGAGGAAGGGTGGATTCATTCTCTGCTTGAGCTATCTATCTTCTCCTGCCCTCTGACATCCACAGTCCTAGTTCCCAGGGTTTTGAACTTGGACTGAATTACACCACTGGCTTTCCTGGGTCTCCAGCTTGTATACGGCAAACTATGGGACTTCTCACCCTACATAATGACATGAGCCAATTCCTATAATAAATCTCTTTCCACAAAATACAAGTATAAATTAAACAGATATTTCCTATTGGTTCTGTTTCTCTAGAGAACCCTGACAAACACAATGCAGTGGGAAAAACCCACGTAAGAACTAATAGGACATCCCAGTTATGTTAGCATTGCTTTCTTTCTTACAATTGCATATGAACTTGTGTCCTTCAGAGAGGCATGTGTGGTACCAGAGTAGACTGTATTTCACTTTGAAGTGTGTGTACGTATTTCTATCATCATTTACTGATTTGGGTCACTGCCTTTCAAACAAATTTTACTAAATTTAACTAAAAACTCTGTATTTGTTTATCGGATATTGAGATCACTGCTATCCTGGTTTCCCTTTTTTTCTTGACTATGGATTTCTTCTCAACTTCCTGCTTTGTTCCAGGTGGGGTTTTCAGGTAACATTTTTTTCTTCCTTTCTTTTTTTGTTATTGCCCTTTTGTCTCATTCTTTGTTAATCATCCTTGTTCTTAATGTACCTGTGTTTCGATGGTAAGATACCTCATATACATATTTGAAGCAAACAGTGCATAAACAAGCAGTAACACATACTTAAAGAAGTTGATACTACAGACACACCTCATGCAGCGTATCACCAATCCACTTTTCCACCAGCTTGTTCTCTCCTCTCTCACACAAGCATAATGCTCTCAGTCAAGCATATTACTGTCCCAGGACTGCTTTGACACATTACCACAACCTGAGTGACAGTTTTATACTCTCACAGCTCAGGATCCCAGAAGTCCAAACTCAAGGTGTTCAGAGTGGGTTCCTTCTGGAAGCTTTGAGGGAGAATCCATTTCATTCCTCCCTCTTAGCTTCTGGTGGCTACCGGCAACCTTTGGGGGCACTCCTTGGCCTGTAGAGACATCACTGCAACCTCTGTCTCAGTCTTCAAGCTGACTTCTTTGTGCAAGTCTGTCTTCTCCCTTCCTCTCATAAGGATACCCGTCATTGGTTTTAGGAACCACACTAATCCAGGATAACCTCATCTTGAGATACTTAGCTTACATACATCTTCAAATAAAGCCACGTTCACAGGTATCAGAGGACAAAACTTTTCAAGGGACACCACTCAAACCACGACAGGCATAATCAGAGATACTGTGGGTACAGTTCCAGACCACAATGACGTGAATATCAAAATAAAGCAAGTCACGTGAATTTTTTTGTTTCCCAGTGCCTATAAAAGTTATGTTTACACTATACTATAGTCTATTAAGTGTGCAGTAGCATTGTGCTGAAAAAAAACAATGTATGTACCTTAATTTAAAAATACGGTATTGCTAAAAAATGCTAACCATCATCTGACCTTTCAGTGAGTGGTGGTATTTTTTTTTGCTGGTGGAGGATGTTGCCTTGAAGTTGATGGCTGCTGGCAAATCAGAGTGGTGGTTCCTGAAGGCTGGGGTGTGTGGCAATTTCTTCGAATAAGACAACAATGAAGTCTGCCACATGGATGGACTCCTCCTTTCATGAATGATTTCTCTGCAGTATGCCATGGTCTTTGATAGCATTTTATCCATGGTGGAACTTCTTTCAAAACTGGTGCCAATCCTCTCAAACCCGGCTCCCGCTTTATCAACTAAATTTATGTCCTATTCTAAATCTTTTGTTGTTATTTCAACAATCTTCACAGCATCTCCGCTGGAGTAGATTTCATCTCAAGAAACCACTTTCTTTGCTCACCCATAAGAAACAACTGCTCATCCGTTAAAGTTTTATCATGACGTTGAAGCAATTCAGTCACATCTTCAGGCTCCACTTCTAATTCTAGTTCTCTTCCTATTTCCACCACATCTGCAGTGACTTCCTCCACTGAATTCTTTAACCCCTCAATGTCATCCACGAGGGCTGGAATCAACTTCTTCCAAACTCCTGCTAAGGTGGATATTTGGAGCTCTTCCCATGAATCATGAATGTTCTTCATGGCATCCAGAATGGTAAATCTTTTCCAAAAGGTTTTCAGTTTACTTTACCAGATTCATCAGAGGAATCACCGTCTATGGCAGCTATAGACTTATGAAGTGTGTTTCTTAAAGAGTAAGACTTGAAAGTCGAAATGACTCCTCGATCCCTGGCCTGCAGAATGGATGCTGTGTCAGCAGGCATATAAACAACATGAATCTCATACCTCTCCATGAGAGCTCCTTGGTGACCAGGTGTATCATCAGTGAGCAGTAATATTTTGAAAGTAACCTTTTTCTGAGCAGTAGGTCTCAACAATGGGCTTAAAATACCCAGTAAACCAGCAGATGTACTGTCATCCAGGCTTTGTTGTCCCATTGAGAGGGCACAGGCTGAGAAGTTTCAGCTTAATTCTTAAGGGCCCTAGGATTTTCGGAGTGGTAAAGGAGCATTGGCTTGAACTTAAAGTCAACAACTGTGTTAGCCCCTAACAAGAGGGTCAGCCTGTCTTTTGAAGCTTTGAAGCCAGGCATTGACTTCTCTCTGGCTATGAAAGTCCTAGATGCCATCTTCTTCCAAGATAAGGCTATTTTGTCTACATGGAAACCCTGTTGGGTAGTGAAGCCACCTTCATTCATCATCTTAGCTAGATCTTCTGGATAAATTATTACAGCTTCTACATCAGCACTTGCTGCTTCACCTTGCATTTTGATGTTCTGGAGACAACTTCTTTCCTAAAACCTCATGAATCAACCTCTGCTAGCCTCCAACTTTTGTTCTACAGCTTCTCCTCCTCTCTCGGCCTTCACAGAATTGAAGAGAGTTAGGGTCTTGCTCTGGATTAGGTTTGACTTAAGGGAATGTTATGGCTGGTTTGATCTTCTATCCAGACGACTAGAAGTTTCTCCACCTCGGCAAGAAAGCAATTTTGCTTTCTTAGCATTCGTATATTCACTGGAGTAGCACTTTTAATTTCCTTCAAGAACTTATCCTTTGCAATCACAACTTGGTTAACTGGCTCAAGAGGCTTACCTTTCGGCCTATCTTGGCTTTCCACATGCCTTCCTCACTAAGCTTAATCATTTCTAGCTTTTGATTTAAAGTGAGAGACGTGCAACTCTTCCTCTCACTTGAGCACCTAGAGCTTATTGCAGTGTTATTAATTGGCCTAACTATAATATTGCTGTGTCTCAGGGAATAGGGAGGCCCAAGGAGAGGGAGAGAGACAGTGGAACAGCCGACAGTGGAGCAGTCAGAACACACGCAATGTTTATGGATTACATGAGCCGTCTTATACGGGCATGGTACATGGTGCCCCCAAACAATTACAAACGTAACATTAAAAATCACTGATCACAGATCATCATAACAAACTTAGTAATGATGAAAAAGGTTGTAATATTGTGAAAATCACCAAAATGTGACAGAGACACAAAATGAGCAAACGCTGTTTGAAAAATGGCCCCAACAGACTTGCTGTAGGTGGGGTGGTCACAAACTTTCAATTTATAAGAAACACAGTATCTGTGAAGTGCAATAAAGTGAAGCACAAGAAAACAAGGTACGTCTGGATAGTATGGTTTAAGCAATTTTTGTTGTCTGTCATGGAATGATGATGATAGATTTTACTTAATTGTTGATAATCTCGTTTTAAATAATTGGCTTGGTTAGGACTGTGGACAGTGGCTGGGAGAGTTTTCCTCTGCTTGAAATTAACTTATTTTTATTGAATCTGTGACCTTGGCTGTGTTAGTTGAATACCCCATGAGAAAGTACTTTGATTAGACAGGCAAGTAAGGGAAAAATGACTCTAAAGGCCCAACAGTATTAATGTTGGCTCTCCCTCCCAGGCAGTATAACTCTTAACAAGTCAATTGCTTTACAGAAACCAGAGTGTGAGATCATTCATAAATTATACAAATTCTCACAGTGGCAAAGCAAAATTTACCTGTAGGGAAAAATACAAATGTAAAAACGTTTCCTGTAGTCTAATTGTTTGTAGCAAGATAGAATGATTGACCTCATCTTCTACCACTATTATACAACCCCACACCAACACACACACACACACACACACACACGCAACACTTTGACTAAATACCCAAAGTGATTTTAAGCAACGCACATAGACTCAGTAAGCAGTAATTAAGAGCAATGAATTTATTTCCTTTATTTCTTCCCTTTAGTACATTCTAGACTCTGTTTTTAACCTTTCAATATCACTCAATTAAGAAAAATGACCCCACATTTCTTTTACGAAATACACCACTCCTCAGCAATTATAAGGGGATCTTGGCATACAAGGCTATTGTTTTCCTTTTCACCGATCTTCCTCTCTAGAACCAAGGAACATGAATCGCAATTATTTTATCCACTGAGAAAGGCAAGTTTAAATCAGTGCCTTTATGTGTAGGGCTACATGAGGCTTTTAGATCACTAGATGAAACTAAATGCCTGACTTAAAAAATAACTGAGTTTACAGATCCTACCAGAATTTTACTAGTGCTTCTGTTTATCTGTGGTTTAAAAAAAAATAATGCCAGGGCTTCTGGTGAAATATAGATGACCCTTCGTAGACCTGAGTCAATGTCAAATATCTTATTTTCTCTGGAGCTTCTTGTGTGGTCAACTGTAATTGCTATTCACAGATCCACAGGGCAGGCTTCCAGGTCCAAAATGTACACATTCTACAGTTTGACCCTTCAAGGTGCTGTAAAAACATAAAATACATTTCTTTGGAGAAAACTCTCTGCTACAGCATGGTCCCTTGAACTGTCCAATTTGATCTGTGATTCCTGCTGAGATATGCATTACATCATGGTCTATTTTCAGCTTGTTACATTAATCAAAACCTATGCCATTTATTAAACAGCTTCCTGCAGCTCAGGCATTTGAAATGCAGAGTGCCAGCAAGCAGCTGCCAAACACCGTGAAGGAAAGAGGTGGGCTGGATTTAAGTAATGTACAAATTGAATTTCAAGTGACTGAGCAGCCTCTTTATCTCTTGGTGACACAACCAGCGACTGTAGCACCATTCTTAAGGAAATGAAACCCAGAGCCATGGTTCAATCATGGGGTGGTTACCAAGCCTCTGCCCAGCAGTCTTTCCGGAACTGCTGATGAATGTGACCTTTGCAAAAATGCACAAAGCCTTGATTTCTGCACGGTTAACCTTTACAAGCTGGAACCCCTCTGTGAAACCTACCCACAGCAAAGGGAAGCTTCAGAATCAAAACAGACACATACACATTTCATGAAAGAGCGACTACAAACACGCACATGCTCACGCGTATTCTCAGAGGATGAAGACATTGGACCATTTTCAATTATTCTCTCAACTGTGTGTTTCCAAGCATTTACATGCCTCTTCCTTATGAGCAGGAAAGTACCAGAACTCGATGCAGTGTCAACTCTGTACTTAAATGCATTCGCTCCATTTTACAACTGCCTTGACCGGAATTGGTGGTGGGAATGGAAATTATATGCGTTCAGGTTTGCGAAGAGTCACTGAGACCCTTTGTTCACCATTAAATAATGATCACGTGCACGTGTTGAGGAGAAGGGGGCGGGTATTAAATGGACAGCCTCGATTTCCACTGTTGGTCTACCTGGGAAAACCATTATGCTGTGATAGCATCTCACCATGTTGTTTTTTCCAAACGTATTGGATATTCACTGTGAGGAGCAGGTAGGATGAGCGTTATGAGGGTGACTATGTCAATATTCTTAACCGGTTACAGTAATGAATCAAACTTCCTTTCTATGGCTTTTTCCTGATTTTAACAGAATTTTGTTTTTACACAAATCTAAGTTTTCTCATTATTAATAAGTTGATTCCGATGACATTAATCATTAAGGAAAAGTAAGTTACACTAGCTTATCTAATCCTCCTTTAATGTCTAGTTCTAGTGGTAATTTTTTTTTTTTTTTTTTTTTTTAGCAGTACGCGGGCCTCTCACTGTCGTGGCCTCTCCCGTTGCGGAGCACAGGCTCCGGACGCGCAGGCTCAGCGGCCGTGGCTCACGAGCCCAGCCGCTCCGCAGCACCCGGACCTGGGCACGAACCCGTGTCCCCTGCATCGGCAGGCGGACTCTCAACCACTGCGCCACCAGGGAAGCGTGGTAGTATTTTTTATATCATACTTTTCTCTCAACTAAGCTCTTTACTACCTGATCATGTGATTTGCCTAGCAAGCCTATGAAGTAATTAGAATAGGGTAAGCTGTTATTATTGATGAGAAAACTAAAGTCCAAAGAGGTTAAAGAGCATGCCAAAGGTCAGCATGGCAAATCACTAGTAATCCTGGAACGTTAACCTCTCTTTCCTGGGATTTCTATGAACCATGAGGGCTATGGCAATAAGGATATGGGGAAACCCGTGACTTCAAAAGACCCCTTGATTCATCTTTATAGGGTCTCGATCTGTAGCTTCCTGTCCACCATATTCACTTCAGAATCCTTGTCAAAGTGCAGGAAACCCCTGATCCTCAAACACCCAGCTTAGAAATGACCCAGCCATGCAAATACCCGCTTTCTGGCTGTCTTTTTACTGTCAACTGATCAACCGTGGAGAAATAGTGGGGAGGGTGTAGGGCAAACTTCTAGAGACATCAAGTGAAAAAAAAAAAAAGTGGGAGGGAGGATACACTGTAAAAGAATAAAGAGCAGGTGATCTCCAAAGTCATTCATTTATTCACTCACCCACCATGGGTTAGGCAGGAAAAATGCAAGTTAGTGAAATTCATGAACGCTTTTTAGTCCTTGTGCATTGCACTAAGTATTGAGAACATAGACCCAAGATGTGTCTACAAGTAACTCTAAGCAAAGAATGAGTGAGAAGAATGGTATTTGAAAAGTACAAAGCAAATTAGAACACAGAAGTTGGGAGGTTTATTTCTGTCTGAGGTAACCAGGGAAGGCTTTGTGTCCAATGATGGGGCTGTGATGGATGAGCTGGACTCAGTAAAATCCCAGTTCTCAGAAGTCACGCTAATGTGTTATTACTCCCTTGAGTCCAATTTTCAGCCCAAAAGGTTTTGTGGGGATTCTAGTTACTTTCATAAAATGTAAAATACATAAAGCAATGGACATTGTATAAGGCAAAGTCATACCAGTATCTGTTAGGACCCTCTGTATACCAGGTGTATATTATCACTCATCTTTACAACTGTTTCCCAAGGTAGATAGTCTAATATCATTTTACAGATGGAGAAACTGAGGCTCAGAAAGGCTAAGTCTCTTGCCATCACCAGTAAGTGGGAAATGAAGGCAGTTATTTTTGAGCAAAGTGTCAAACACACAAATGGTCTTATAGTCCTAACGTGTGCAGATAACCTAGCCCTGCTGGTTACTTGGCTGGCTACAGTGTGCTGAATCTTCCACAAAAATATTTTGAGATGGTGAGCTACCGTCAGTGTACTTGACCCCTTTAAAGCTTTCATGTATAACGCAAACTTTTCCAAAATACGTGTTCTTTTCTGTAAGACAATGTCCCTTTTATTTTGGCTAAGTATGGCTTCCCTCCTTCCCTGTTCAATCCCGGGCAACTGCCTCAAAGACATGATTTAGCTGAAGTTAAAAATAAGGGGGGAAAGGGTATAAGTAAATGTGAAGGCTGATCCTACTTGAACGAGAGGTGATTGTCCCAGGGAAAAGTAGGCGATTCTTTTTTTATTTTATGCTGTCAACTCTGGCCTATGTCTTTAGAGGCACCTAAGGTCTTAGTGTATTAACTGTTCAGACTTTTGATTTCAAAAGATTACTTCTTCCTAAAGGCTGACCCAGGGCTTGGCTGTGCTGCTTTAAATTCGGGTCTCTAAGAACTGAGCAACTTTCTTTGAGCCTTCAAAGTAAAGCCAAATGCTCCATCCTCAGCGGGAAAGTGACTTTAATTAATTCTGGACGACCTTTCGGTTGAAAAGCGAAACGCTGCCCCGAGGCTTTTTAGAAAGGTTAGGTTGTACCTTTTCCCTCTTACTGTGATGAGTTTTGAGAAACACATGTGTGTTTCTCACACCGGTCTCTGCTTCCTGCATTCTTGTAGATGAGCATGTTCTTTAATAAGGGAAAAACAAAATAAAACAAGCCAAAAAGCCCTGTTTGTAGCCAATTAACTTCTCAATTCTAGCTAGAACTAAACCACAGTATAAAATCTTCCATAACAATAAAATATGACTAAAGACCTCATCAATTCTCATTTAGCAAATGCTTCGTACTGGACCATCTTTTTCTAATACTTAGGAATTCCATTATTTCTTATTTCAGTGAACATGTTAGGAAAAAAAATTAAGTGAAACGGGATTAGGTTTGCCATTTGTCATTTACTCAGAGCAGAATTCTGGTCTGACATGTGGGCAACTCATACCCAGAGCTTAATGCTTTTAGTAATTATAAGGATCATGTAGAGTATGTTGATTGGTGGGGGGGGAAATCTTTATTAACTGCTCAGAAATAGTTAATTCTTCATTAGAGCACTGCACTAGAGGCTGCAGCCTGTGAACCATGGATTAGAGTTTATGATAGTAATAACCTCCCTGAAAAAACATTTGTTACTATACTTAATGACCAGATTTTAGTGCATTAACCTTCCTTGGGAGGTCAACTAACAAAATGGATGTTAACTGCTGGTAACAACCAATTCCTCTGAAATTAATATTTAGATGCCTTTGGTGTCAAAAAACCTTCCTTCCATATCAGAGCATTAAAAACACTTCTAAATTATTAATAGCAGGCAGGATTCAATGCCTCAAAGATTTCCATGCCAATGCTCTTTATCCTCAGCCTCTTCCTATTTTCTCAAACAGTTCTCTTCTGCAGGAACAAGGAAGGCATTCAGGGAAATTAGGTCTCAGAAATGCATGTGGGTCAACAATGCACTGCAGTTTGGAAAAGGTCACTCTTTAAGTGCAACAGAAATAAACATAACAGGAGTGTGAAAGGCGATGCTTTGAGCACTGGGAACCCGACGGGGACAAACTCCCCACCAGGCCTGGGCTCCGGAGCCACGGCCCTCTCACCACCTGTCAGGAACTCCCTGCCGACACATTTTTGCATCCCTTCTGTGACTGACCTCCTGGCTCATCTCTTCAGCCCCTCCCCCTGCCCTCAAATTGGAAACAAACCACACTTATGTCAAAACAACTTCTGAACTATTTCCTTCCCAAGCAACCCCAGAATATAAAACATGTTCTGAAAAGCTGCACCATTCCCTGGAGAAATTTTATGATTTGGTTACTGCAGGGTGTGCTGCTCCTTGGCCGGGGTAGCCTTGAGTCCTTGCCAAACAATGAAGCATTGCTATTATTAGCCTTCCTATTCAATGGCCACAAAACTGTCCCTGTTGCTATTTTCAGACTGTGTTCTTCTGGTGCAATAGGGCCGACGTTGCACCAGGAGGGCAGAGTAGCTGTCTATTGCCAAAACCTGCACAGTGGCATGAATGTGAAAATGTTTTCATGGGGGTATTTTTAGGCAGAGGTGAAATACAGATAGAGAGCCAAAGCCCAGCATGCTGAAAGCTCTGCTAGTTTCAACAGAGACATACCTACTGGCGTTGGGAGAGCGCCCCTGGGACCTCAGTGATGAAGCTGCTGTGTTTAATAATTTCCTCAAATCCCATGAAGGCAATGACAGTCCTGACTCAGTCATTTACATCAGCCCAGGTACAGGCACAAAATGATAAACCAATATCATACAGAGCTGCGATGGGGATGATAAGGGTGACCATGCCAAAATGCATGTACATTATAAAAGGGCCTTTCCCTCATGGCATGGTCAGTTACAAACCCAGCAGCAGTGTTTCCAGAGCTGTAATTGATATAACATTGTATCAGTGTCAGGTGTACAACTTAATCATTCAATATATATTTGTGAAATGATTACCACAGTGTCTAGTTAACATCCATCCCCGAACAGGGTTACAATTTGTTTTCCCTTGTGATGAGAACTTTTAAGATTTATTCTCTTAGCATCCCACTTCACCCATTTTACTCACCCCCAACCCTGCCTGTGACAACCACTAATCTGTTCTCTGTATCTATGAGTTCTTTTTTTTTTTAAAGATGCCACATATAAGTGTGATCATACAGTATTTGTCTTTCTCCGCCTGATTTATTTCACTTAGCATAATTCTCTCAAGGTCCATCCATGTTTTCATAAATGGCACTATTTTATTCATTTTTATGGCTGAATTACATATATATATATATATATACACACCTATATATATACACATACATATGTCTGTCTGTCTGTCTGTCTATCATCTATCTCACATTTCCTTTATCCATTCACCCATCAGTGGATACTTAGGCTGTTTTCCATGTCTTGCCTATTGTAAATAATGCTGTAGTTAACATGGGGATGCATCTATCTTTCCAAGTTAGTGTTTTCATTTATCTTTGGCTAAATACCCAGAAGTGGAATTGCTGGATCATATGGTAGTTTTATTTTTAGTTTTTTGAGGCACCTCCATACTGTTTTCCAGAGTGTTTGAAACAATTTTCACTCCCAGTACCAGTGTTCGAGGGTTCCCTTTCCTCCACATACTTGCCAACATTTGTTATTTCTTGTCTTTTTGATAATAGCCATTCAAACAGGTATGAGGGGATATCTCATTGCGGTTTTGATTTGCATTTCCTTGATGATTAGTGAAGCTGAGCATCTTTTCATGTACCTGTTGGCCATCCGTGTATTTTCTTTGGAAAAACATCTCTTCAGATCCTCTGCCTACATTTTAATTGGGTTAGGTTTGTTCTTGTTGTTGTTGAGTTGTATGAGTTCTTTATATGATTTGGATATTAGCCTCTTATTCAATATGATTTGCAAATATTTTCTCCCATTCCATAGGTTGAGTTTTCATTTTGTTGATGACTTCCTGGACTGTACAGAAGCTTTTCAGTTTTGACGTCTTCCCACTTGTTTGTTTTTGCTTTTGTTGACTTTGCTTTTGGAGTCAGATCCAAAAAATCATCCCCAAGACTGATGTCAAGGAGCTTACCGCCCATGTTCTCTTCTAGGAGTTTATGGTTTCAGGTCTTATGTTCAAGTGTTGAATGCATTTTGAGTTAGTTATTGTGCATGGTATAAAATAGTGGTCCAGTTTCATGCTTTTGTATGTGGCTGTCCAGTTTTCCCAACACAATTTATTGAAGAGACCGTCCTTTCCTCATTATATATTCTTGGCTCTTTTGTTATAGATTAATTGACTGTATAAACATAGGTTTATTTCTGGGTTCTCTGTTCTGTTCCATTGATCGAGGTATCTGTTTTTGTGCCCAAACAATACTGTTTTGATTACTATAGCTTTGTAATATAACTCGAAATCAGTGAATGTGATGCTTCCAGCCATCTTTCTTTCTTTTTGTTTGCTTATTTGTTTGTTTTTTTATACTGCAGGTTCTTATTAGTCATCAATTTTATACACATCGGTGTATACATGTCAATCCCAATCCCTCAATTCAGCACACCACCATCCCCACCCCACCGCGGTTTTCCCCCCTTGGTGTCCATACGTTTGTTCTCTACATCTGTGTCTCAACTTCTGCCCTGAAAACTGGTTCATCTGTACCATTTTTCTAGGTTCCACATACATGTGTTAATATATGATATTTGTTTTTCTCTTTCTGACTTACTTCACTCTGTATGACAGTCTCTAGATCCATCCACGTCTCAATGAATGACTCAATTTCATTCCTTTTTACGGCTGAGTAATATTCCATTGTATATATGTACCACAACTTCTTTATCCATTTGTCTGTCGATGGGCATTTAGGTTGCTTCCATGACCTGGCTATTGTAAATAGTCCAGCAATCTTTCTTAAGATTGCTTTGGCTATATGGGGTCATTTGTGGTTCCATACACACTTTAGGATTGTTTGTCCTATTTCTGTGAAGAATGCCATTGAAATTTTGATAGGGATGGCACTGAATCTGTGGATTGCTTTGCATAGCATGGATGGGTCATTCTTGTTTCTTTCTGATGGGTACTTTTGTACTATTGGAAATTTAGTACAGACAGGGGTCCATTAAAATTTTGGGCCTGTTTTCATTTGAAAACACGATTTGCTATCTGACCACTCAGCTAGGACAAGTAAATCAAGCAATTTAAATGTAATAGCTAGATTCTTCATTACTTTGGGAATAATTTCTAATCGAAAGGCTGCAATGCCATTGCATATATATTATTCCTCCTTTCAATTGTTGCTGCTTTTCACTTTTTTTATATTGTCTTAGGAAAGAAGTATTTGCAAACAGTAAATAAGCAATTCTTTCTTTTAAACCATGACAGATTCTGCAGATTCAGTTGCTAAAATTTCAGATGATGGTATCTCTCTCTCAAGGTTTGGTGTTTTACTTTTTCATTTAAAAATACAAATTAAACAATTAAACTTTTTATAAATTCAGTGAAAAAGACAGGATGTTATCTTGGTTTTTAAAATATTTTTTTGCTAGACGTTTTTTCTTAACAGAGGCATTTTAGAAAAAGATCTCTTTCCAAATATAAAACTGAAATATGAACTGTTGACATTCTCCCCTGCCACCCTTTTTCCCACAGAAATATCAGTTATATTCTGCTGGTAGCCAGCTTTCAGACATAGTGTTCTGAACTGGTAGGAATGATCAAAATACAGTTATTGTCTTGCTCTGCTTTATCTCTAAACTGATAAGGTTTCTGAAAGCTATTTAATTGTCCTGTGAATCATTAACTTCATTATGTTTACAGAGAACGTGTTATCTCCCCTGATTCTTGGGAACTGCGGATCCTTCATCAGTGACCTGGAATGGTTGCTATGTGCGATGCAGCTGATGTACCTGTGCAACTTATTAGTGCCAGGTAGAGTTTTAAATCAGCATGTTGACTGTAGTGCTGTTCCCTTAATGAACTTCCATGCACTGCTTCCTGAAAACCCTTTTACGGTTTCTGTTGGCTCCATATGGCATTCTGATGAGCTTACACTTCTCCTTAAGTGCTTCTATATCAGAAAACAAGAGCAAAGCTAAAACAAAGTGAGTCATCTGGTTTTGTCTTTGCTTTCACGGCATGAGATAATGTGGAGGTGTTAATTACAAGACTTCACTGAGTCTTGACTAATAACAGTGTGCAAACAAACGCATGTCAGGCTCAGCCACAGAAATGCTTCTACTAATAAGGTAAAACTAGCAATGAGAGCTGACAATGAAGTAATACTTTCGCCTGAATATTCATTAATGAAGTTCTTGTTTGGGAGAAGGGAGGCTTCTGATTGTCCAGATGGATACCTAGAATAGGAACCCTGGTCATTCCCTTTAAATGAATTAACCACCATTTGGTGAGCCAGCACACTGGATTAATTCCCTTTTGTACTAACGCACTGACCCTTTGCTTCAAAGGCAGAGCCCTGATGACCACTGAGATCCCTCAATCCGTGACCTTGGCATAATAGGGACAAATTGAATTCCCAGAAGGAGAAAAATGATAGTGACCACAGAACATCACAAACAGCGGGCTGGAGACACAGCATGTTTTATTTAAATTCTTCGCTACAGCTCCTAGGGTTTCAGGGAGAAAAAGTGTGATTAGCTTACCTAACCCAGTCATGTCACTTCATCTGATGTTTTCCTTTTTTTCCCTTTTCCCTTTCCCTTTCCTTCCCTCCTCTTGTCTCTCTCATTCAGAGAGCAGTTCTGACATACTTCTTTAAGCATACAAGATCCACTGTTTTCATGTCAAAAAAGACACTTCCCAGGAAAGAGAGCTTTGGGCATTGACGGCTCTTTCACACTCTGCACCGTTATTTCTTTTTCATTTTTTAGTTACTTTTTATCAGAGTACAGTTGATTTACAATGTTGTGTTAGTTTCAGGTATACAGCAAAGTGAATCAGTTACACATATACATATACCTGTTTTTTGTTTTTTTTTTTAGATTCTTTTCCCATATAGGCCATTACAGAGTATTGAGTAGAGTTCCCTGTGCTATACAGTAGGTCCTTATTAGTTATCTATTTTATATATAGTAGTGTGTCTATGCCAATCCCAATCTTCCAATTGATTCCTCCCCCCTGCACCATTATTTCTGATGCCAGATCACGAGCTATACTACCCAGGTGATATATGCCTTTTTGGCATTTCTTAGTAAAGATGCCCAAATGAGAGACTCTACTGATGAAAGCATTTCCTTTAGGGGACCCTTTAAAAGCTCTCTATATATTTACAGAAATACAAAGGGGGATGTATATTTTTTGGATTGGGAGAATACAAAATCTTCCATTGCAATAAACCGTCAACGTATCAAATTTTTAGAATGGATCATGACCTGGGTAAAATAAAACAACCTTCTGTTTTGACTTTCTTGACAGCCCAAATCCTAATTTGGTGGAAGTGACTCTGCCCTGATTTAGAAAGCCACAGTCCCAGCCTTCTTTGCAATTAGAGGTGGTCACATAACATACATCTGGCCAATGGTATATAAGAGGAAGTTACTCAAAGCTACTTAAAATAGGACAGTAGCTGCTGAGAGGCACAGATTTTGTTCTGTGTGTTCTCCTGTAGTAGCCAGAACCAACTAGCCAGTCTGCACTAGACCATGAGAAAAAAGTGAAGAGAATCATATATTCAGGGCAATAATGGTGCTCTGTACTTCTCCTGATGTAAGGCATTCCTCCTTCCTCCTCCACATTATGCTAGTAATTTTCAGTTCTTTGATTTGCACAGCCAAATGTAACTCCTAATTGAAATAGACTATGGTATCAGAGTCTATTGGGGGATGTGGGCAGGAAAGGATGCTTCAAGTAATAGAACCTAAAATGTTTAATTTGCTTAATGGAAGAGGTGGGATGATGAAGGCACTATTGCAGGGGGTAAAGCTGGATGACCCATATTAAACAGGGCAAAACATTTTTTCAGACTCTAGGAACGCTGCCTACTGACTCCTAAGTAATACAGAACGTTGGCATGTGTTGGACCCTTCTTGCTGCTTTTAGCAAAGCCCTAAGGGACTGATGAACTAATTCAGTACACACACAGTCTACAAACAGATGCGGAAGCAAAGACAGCGCTGCTAAGAGAAGTGCTTTTCTCAAGACTTACAATCTAAGTTGTTTGAGAATCTCAAAAGCTGGAGCCTTTTGATAGCTAGGATCAATGTTTGTCGGCTGGAAATGAAACTCAAAATATAATGGAAAAGAAAAACAGAAGCTTAGTTCTCTCTCCTGTAATAGTCTGAGCGTAAGCCGGAAAGCTGTGAAGTGCATCGCTCCAAGGTGCATTTCTACCTTACTGCTTCTGCATCTCTTTGTCACAGAGATCCAAGATGACTCGCAACCACTTGGGCATTTCAGCAGGCAGGAGGGGAAAGAGGGAAAGAGAGGGTACCCTCTTCCCTTTAAAGGCATACTCTGGAAGTTGCACACATTATTTCTGCACATAACTTATTTGACAGAACTTAGTTATATCTCCACTCCCAAGCACGAGGTCTTTAATCTGGGCCACATGCGCTCAGCTAAAAGCCATGGGTTCCATGACTATGGAACTGGGGAAAGAACTGACACTGCCTCCCTTGTAGAGTTGAATATCCAGCTTCTCCTCTACCTCAAGTGGAAACCATTCTAAGCTGAAGACCCTACTCTGTTTTCCTCCTCTGATCTCCTTCTGAAAATCCAGCTTTGAAAAGCCGCCTACACCAATCTTAAATTTTTCATGCTCCACATTAAAAAAAAAAAAAGCAATGTAGGGCTTCCCTGGTGGTGCAGTGGTTGAGAGTCCACCTGCCGATGCAGGGGACA
Organism: Phocoena sinus; assembly: GCF_008692025.1. Taxonomy (NCBI): domain Eukaryota; kingdom Metazoa; phylum Chordata; class Mammalia; order Artiodactyla; family Phocoenidae; genus Phocoena; species Phocoena sinus. Next base: position 69,040,321 of record NC_045765.1, on the reverse strand, counting down.
CGGGTTCATGCCCCAGTCCGGGAAGATCCCACATGCCGTGGAGATCCATGGCCGAGCCATGGCCGCTGAGCCTGCGCGTCCGGAGCCTGTGCTCCGCAATGGGAGAGGCCACAACAGGGAGAGGCCCGCGTACCGCAAAAAAAAAAAAAAGCAGTGTAGCTTTAATAAGATAGCAATACTTTGTATTTATATTTCACTCTTCCATTGGGCCAAAGGGTTATAGTGTTGGAATGCTCTTTGGCAATTCCAATCAGGAAAAACAAAATCTAAAAAATCTTTTGAAGATATCTTGGATAGTGGAAACGTCTCAAGATTTAGTTCTAATTAGCCTCTGAAATAATGTTCCTGGCAACTCTATTGCATTAACTGAGTTCAGATCAGGCATGCTGGGACATTTTCTTCTGTTTTGAATGAGGTCCATTGCTAATTCTCTAATCAATGAATGAACACTCCATTTGTCAAACGGCATAACTGCCATTCAATGAATATAATTCATAGCTAATTGTTAAATAGGAATAATCTGCTGTGACTTGACTAGGTTGTATTCCTTGACTTATGGGACCATCTAATTAAATAGTGGAAAAATCTTTTTTAAACCTATATTTTGGAGAAGAACTTGGCAATATGTTTTTGAAATCACACATGGGATGGATTAATTGATTCAAACATTATGTGAACAAGTATGCTGCTACAAGGATGTTCATTGAAGCATTATCTACAATACCAAAAAATTTCAAGCAACTTACCTATCCATCTACAGGGGATTAGTTAAATAAAATATAGTGTATCTATGCTAAAAAACAAAAAAGTTATGCAACCCTTAAGATAAGGAGATAGGTCCATGGGGAAAGATATTCAAGATATAATATTAAGATTAAAAAAATTATAAAACAATATGTATAGTTCAAGTTCATTTGTGTAATACAGAACAAATCAGGAAACATACACATATAATTGTATATGCATGGAGGTTTCTGGAAGCATATACAAGCAGCAATTAATAATGTTTACAACTAAATAGTGGACTGGTTGTCCTGGTATGAGGAATGAAAGACTCTTACCTTTTACATTATAAACCTTCTGTATTTGTTGAAATTTTTACCTTAAATGTGCATTCGTTTTAAATTTTAAACAATTATTAAAACCTCTGAAAATAATTTTGTTCCAATGTATATTGTCTTTAAACATTTCATAGAGTATAGAGCATAAGGAATTATTGAACGAGTGTCTAAATTGAATTCTGCTTCCCTTTGTTTTATATTGATTAAGAGCCTGCTTCCAGACAATTTACTGTATTTGTTTAGATAACATAAAATCTGATACTGATTTGTTTCATTTGTACTCTTGCCCCAGAAGCAAAGCCACTGTAAAGGCACACCATAAGATCTTAAAGTAATGTATTTTTAAAAAATTTTTAAATTTAATTTAATTTTACTTTTTTTGCGGTACGCGGGCCTCTCACTGTTGCGGCCTCTCTCGTTGCGGAGCACAGGCTCCGGACACGCAGGCTCAGCGGTCATGGCTCGTGGGCCCAGCCGCTCCGCGGCATGTGGGATCTTCCCGGACCGGGGCACGAACCCGTGTCCCCTGCATCGGCAGGCGGACTCTCAACCACTGCGCCACCAGGGAAGCCCTCAGTAATGTATTTAATACCTTGCAAATTGTTTTCTTTTTTTCTAAATTTTACTTTCACAAAGGGTTTCAAAATTAGTGAAGTTTGTCTTATTTAGCAGTTTTGGAATTCACTGGAGAAAAATGAGAAATGTTCTTCGTCTCAAACTAACCTTAATCCCTTTCCTTACAACTACGAAGCCCCGGCCAGAACCTGCCAAGGAAGAAATCGTCAGTAATTTCTTACCTTATCTGCAAGGTGAAAAACAGATGAAAGGAGCTGATGCTCACTTTGACAGCTCACAAATTTATTTTAAAAATTTCCCCATTTATCAAAATGAAAAGTGCTCAATCAACTGGACCTCAAATTTCAAACAAGTATGTGGTAAGTACAATTTCTGCTCATTTTAAGAAAGAGTACATTCCTCTTAAGGGGAACACAAGGCTGAAGTCTGCAGGAGCATGAATTTGAATTTGATTGCTGTATGAAATTGTATGAAATCAATAAGAAGGCCCGACTTCTCTAGCCTCAGGGGGCCATAGGTCACAGCAGAGAAATGTTTAATTCGTAGGAGCTCACGTAACAACCACACTTATTATGGTAAAAAAAAAAACCAATGATTGAGGCTACGTCCTATAAGCTACTGTGTCCTAGGCCCTCTGCCTGCAAAGCGAGAAGACAAACTGTCATCTGAGACTTTATCACCTAGTTGGAGGAGACCAGATTTTGCTATGGAAATTCTTCATAACGAAAAAGTTTTATGTTGCTATACCACAGTATTCATTTCTGAACTTCAGAAATTGAGAGCTTAGCTATGTTATAGAAAGACTCCTCCACATGAATGTGATAAATGCTTTTTAAATCTAATTTGCAAACAGACAAGGGTAAGAATGGCTGAACAATAATAGAACTTATCACGATAGGCACCTACTCTGAGTTCCACCCTTTACAGACATTCTCTCTAAACTTCACATGGATCCTGCAAAAATGGATACTATTAGTTTCATTTTGCAGAGGAAGAAACTGAGGTTATGCTCCAGTTAGCGACTGAGTCAGGGATCAAACCCCAAGCACAGGTTCTTTGAACCTCTGAGCTCTAACGCTTTGTACTCCTAATGAAGGGAAGTGGAGATGGGGAGGGGGTAGGGAAAACCTTTACATTCTTTTTTTCCTCCTGAAACCCTTTAAAAAGACAGACAGGACAAAAGAAGAATGCGTGTTCTATATGCACGATTCTTTGCCGCCCTCTGACGAAGTACCTCAAAAGCTAAGCTTCTATCAATCCTGGAGAGATAGGATCGGTGGAGCATTAGTGATGGAATGAATGGTTGAAAAGAACGGCGGTGACCAAAGAAGTTTTTATGCAGAGAAAATCCCAAATCTGGAGCAAAGCCCTCCTGTTCATTTTATCTCACAAAAGGCAGGTAGCGCTGCCTGTTAAGGTAATGCATTACTACACTATTTGGAAAAACTACGGTTCTAATTAGACAGGCAAATAAATGTTCATTTCAATTCATTAATATAGCTGTAGGCCTTGTTACACTTTATCTCTAGGTTCTGAGACCAATCCATCTCGAGCTGGGAATCATTGTGAGGAAGTAACGGGTTTTAATAATGGATACAGGCAGTGAATTATTCAGGCTGATGGGGGCAAGACTTGACGCCTTCACTCACTTCTTTAATTAACTGTGAGATGCTGACGAGTCGGGGCTGTCTGGAGGCTTTCTAAGTTCATCTCCATCAGAACTGTGAATTTTTCTTGAGCCATGGATATGTTGCGTTCTGGCTCATCCATATCTGAGGAAAAGGAACGCCTGTTCTCCTGTCACCATTTTGTCTTATGGTCTGAATTTCTTTGTCTGCTTCAATATTATTTTCATGCAACTTTTTAGCAATGGACATTTTTCTTGATAAAACCCACACCTTCGTTTGACTGCACCTCTGGATACGACTTTAGCAAAAGAAAATCCGAAGTATTTCAATCCTGATTTAAGTCTGGGAACTAACCCATAAACAAAACAAAATCCGGTTCTGGTCACTGAAGCCCATTTGCTTGGCTTAAAGCCACTTGTTTTAATGGCTTAGAAAGAAAAGAACTGCTAGAAAAGAATTTTTACAGTCTTCATCTGACAGAGCATCAAACAAACAAAACTAAAACTCTTATGAGATGCAGATTGCATAATTTGCGTGGAACAGGGTATATTAGTTATGGAGCTTTGCAATGTGCCCTAGTGGTTCCTGTAAATAAAAGTTCTAAATGATGGAACATGGCCTTGTCCAGTGAATTTTCTCCTTTGCTTAACACAGATTTTCTGAGTGGGAAATACAGCTTGTAGACTTTGCCCCAGTGTAAATCAATGGATTTGCTCTGAGCATGTTAATAACATGCTTAGATAACCGATTGCCCTTATTTGGGCAATCTACTTTGCCATTACCTGTTACTATGAAAATTTTGTTTCAAAAGTGCACATAAGCTGCTATACGACCATTTACTAATGCTGTGACAAGAGAGTTCCTCTTTCAGTTTTGTCACAGCAGAGAGAAAGTAAGGATCTGGGGGAGGTCTGAGCTCACCACTTCTTGGTAGAAATTGAATCACGATTTCTATAAATCAAAAGTCATGTTAAAAGCGCTGTGAAGTAAACAATGATGTCTACGAATTAGCAGCATGACTGTAGTCAATACAAATCAAAGTGGCTTTATGAACATATTGATGTTTTCGGCTCTTCTAAGGTTGAATACATTTAAGTGTTTATCCCCCAGGGCACTGTTGGTTTAAATGAATCTATTTACTCTGAGACCAGACCAGTTGCAGCTGGAGACACAAACTATCCACACTGACCCAAAGGTGGTTCTGACCCAAACCCAGTGACCCCATCTGTGTCCAGATGCTCATGGTAAACTGAAATTAAATGAACAACACTCAGGACAAAGACACTGTATAAAAAAGTGGCTACGTTTGTGTTTGGTTTCCTTACATATTAATTTCAGTTTGGAGTCTCTTGGAATGCAACACAAAATTTTTTTCTAAGGATTTGGCCCAATAGCACGCGTCTGGATGTGAATCCTGTATCAGGATTTAACTTAAACTATGCTTTTAAGAGACTGACTCTGTATCTTCAAGTTGCATCAATATATCCTGTTACGGGATATTGACTAACTCAGTAGGTGCCATAGACATATCTTGCTTGTCTGAAAGGGAAGTTTATTTTTATATCCAAATGCCATATTTTAAAAATCAGATAATGCAGGCATCCTGTTAGGATTTACTAGATTAGCTAAAGAACACAAAACATCAGATCGTAATTAGATGACTACGGAGAAAAAACATAGGATGCATATTTCCACAAAATATCTGGCATCCTTCAGCATATTCAAAGTAAAGATAAGTCATCTATTTTGGCCTCTCTGTGGTTTAGAAAAGGGTTCTTTGCACAATGGCTACACATTGGAATTCATCTCGCTTTTCTGAGAATATTACAGCATCTCACTATGCCTCCAAAAGGACCAGCCTCAAAATTATCAAGGGCACTTACATAGAGACCAGCAGTTAGAAAGAACACAGAAATGAAACATAGACTGATAAGTGGGTGGAAGTCATTCATCTTTTAAAGCCCATAAAAAAAAGAGAATTTTAAATTAAAATGTCTACAATAGGTTCAACACCTCTCTCTCAGCCCCTCCCCTCCCTTTGTCATGGAACAGCATTCAAGTGTGGGAATGTTTCTCTTAAACATGTGTAAATCACACATTTAGTCATGCTCCAGGCAGGAGCCCCTACCAAGGGGTCCAAGGGGAGGGAGGCAAAGGATATTAAATACTAGTCCAGCAGTGTGTTAATGAAACATTTACACAAGCATTTTGTGTGGTTATAATAAAAAGGGGGACCTCTTTCATGGCACCCTTTCATTACTTAGCACAATCTTTAAGAGGATTAATGTTGGGGGAGGTAGGGGTAAGAATGTGCTTATCAGTTGAGTCTCAGGATCAGTAATGCCGAGTTCTTAATAGATCGCCTCTGGATTTGGGATTACTGCCGTGCAAATTCTTCCAGGCTTTCAATAGAATAGAGAGCAGTTTGTTTTCTCCCCTCCGATGCGGAGAGCTATTGACTTCGTGATGAAATGACCTGGGACTCAGTTTATTCATATTCCTCCTTTCTCTCCTCTGTCACTTCAAACAGACAGACTTATTTATTTATTTAGGCTCCTGGTGGCTGATGCATCAATATATGCATTCATGCCACTGTTACTCTGATTAAGAAGCAGCTAAGGAAGCAGGTTTAATAGCAACCAACTGACTTTTATGACATTCATATCAAGAAAAGGAAGTTACTGAGAAGACAGATGTACATTTTAGAAGTTGTTAGCTCTCTGCATCTCATTTTCTGAAAGGTTTCCAAACAGCTCAGTTAAACTACATATTTTGGAGGACACTGAAGTTTGTAAGTGGCCCTTTTATTTTTCTGGGGAGTTAGAGGCAGCTTTTGTTGGCAGTCTCCTGAAAGAGTACAGCACTGATGGATCATGCTGCCTGAGGTCCCGTGGCTTCTCACTATTTTTAGCACAAGAAAGATGTTAGTTGAAACAGTGTACAATGGACTAATCAGCCGTAATAGAACTCACACTGTTTTTTACTTCACATTGCACTTATTATGTGCCTTGAATGTAAACAGCTCTTTGCTCTGACAAAGATGGCAGCTTGCCATGGTGGGATTCAGTCTTCTCTAAAGCTCAGTAAACATTGAATAGAAACAAGCCTGAGGACTCTGAAAAAGCAATTGTTTGAATGTATGTCACTTGCAGCCTTAGACAAAATTATTTTTGTTCCTTCCATCCTTTACTCTCCACCTCCTTCCTCAAATTAGCAAGCATTCACATACACCAGTTTATCTGTGTATGAAAAATTATTTCGATCATTTCTCCACCCACATTTAAAGAATCAGAAAATCACATTTTACATAAAAGGCTTGAATGATGACACCCTGTACAATTTATACTCATTGTGAAACATGTGCAACTTGATGTAATAATATAAAGCTTGATCACGTAAGTAAATTGAAGTCTCTTTAAAGTATGATAAGAGATTCCGATTCTATTTAAAATTATACCCAACACCAAAAGGAAGGTTATTTTTTTGTACCATCTGTATCTGCCATTAGCAGATTCAATAGTTTGCTCTCAAAACAGATTTAGAGCAATTTACTATAAAGTAAATTGTTGTTGGCTAGCCTTCCTACATTGTTATCATCCCATGATTTTCCACCCATGTTGGCTTATTTAAAAGTATTTTGAATTATGATCACAGTAATACATGCCTATGACATAAACAACCAAATAGCAGAAGAGGGTTTATAAAGAAAACTATCCCTTTCCCACATAGCCCTTTCCATGCTCAGGCCCATTTCCAGCAACAATTTTTAACCTTTTTGGTTTTTTAGCTCTTCTGAGAATTACCTTCTAAACTCTAAATAAATAATAGGCTTATAATGGTTATTCTTGACTCATTCAACGAATGATTCAACAAATATTCATTGTGTGGTAAGAATGTAAATTGGTGCAGCCACTGTGGTAAACAGTATGGAGGTTTCTCAAAAAACTGAAACTAGAACCATCATATGACCCAGCAATTCCACTCCTGGGTATATGTCCGAAAAAAACAAAAACACTCATTTGAAGAGATATTTGCACCCCATGTTAGTAGCTTCATTAGTTACAACTGCCAAGATATGGAAGCAGCCTAAGTGTCCATGAATAAATGAATGGATAAAGAAGATGTGGTACATATATACAATGGAATGCTACTCAGCCATAAAAACGAATGAAATTTTGCCATTTGCAGCAACATGGATGGACCTGGAGAGCATCCATGAAATGAAATAAGTGAAATATTAAGTGAAATATCTGACTAAGTGAAATAAGTCAGATAGAGAAAGACAAATACTGTATGATATCACTTATATGTGGAATCTAAAAATACAACAAACTAGTGAATATAACAAAAAAGAAGCAGACTCACAGATATAGAGAACAAACTGGTGGTGACCAGTGGGGAGAAGGAAAGGGGGAGGGGCAATATATGAGTAGGGGATTAAGAGGTACAAATTACTATGTATAAAATAAGTCAAATACAAGGATATATTGTACAACATGGTGAATATAGCCAATATTTTATAATAACTATAAATGGAGTATAACCTTTAAAAACTGTGAATCACTACACTGTCCACCTGTAACTTATATAAAATTGTACAGTAACTATACTTTAATTTAAAAAAACCCCAGTATTCATTGTGTGTCCACTATCTGTCAAACTCTCTTCTAAGACTGAGATACAAGAGTAAACAAAACAGACAAAAGTTCCTGTTCTCATGGAGCTTATATTCTATTAGGGTGGTGATGAGGAGAGTTAAGTAATAAACAACATCCATGAACAATTTCTATTGTATATTCAAAAGTTAAAACTGCTACTGAATAAAAGAAATGGGAAAGGTAGGCAAAGGGAGCACTGAGGAGGAAAGGTGGTTTACAGTTTAAAATAAGGTGGTCATTCCATCTAGAGGGGTGGGATAGGGAGGGTGGGAGGGAGGTGCAAGAGGGAGGGGATATATGTATACATATAGCTGATTCACTTTGTAATACAACGGAAACTAACACAACACTGTAAAGCAATTATACTCCAATAAAGATGTTAAAAAAAATAAAAATAAAATAAAATAAGGTGGTCAGTGATGACCTAACTGAGAATGTGATATTTGAGCAAAGACATGATGGAGGCAATTCAGTAATCCACGAGAATATCTCAAAGGAGAGTGAACGGCAAGTGCAAAGGCCCTGAGGCAGGAACATGCCCCCGCAAATGATACAAATTAACTTATTTACAAAACAGAAATAAAGTCACAGATGTAGAAAACAAACTTATGGTTACCAAGGTGGAAAGGGTGGGGGAGAGGGATAAATTAAGAGCTTGAGATTAACACACACATACTGTTATATATAAAATAGATAACCAACAAGGACCTACTTTACAGCACAGAGAACTCTACTCAATACTCTGTAATGACCTACATGGGAAAAGAATCTGAAAAAGAGTGGATATATGTATATGTATAACTGATTCACTTTGCTATACACCTGAAACTAACACATTATAAATCAACTACAGTAAGTCCCCTACATACGAATGAGTTTCATTCTGAGAGCACATTTACAAGCCCAGTTCATTCCTAAGTCCAACAAAGTTACCATAGGTACCCAACTAATACAATCGGCTACATATACTGTACTGTAATAGGTTTATAATACTTTTTACACAAATAATACCAAAACAAACACAAAATATAAAGTTTTAATCTTACAGTACGGTACCTTGAAAAGTACAGTAGTGCAGTACAACAGCTGGCATACAGGGGCTGAACAGGCAAGAAGAGTTACCGATTGGATGAGGGAGAGAAGGTGGGAGATGGTAGAGCTAAAGGACAGTCAGCAATAGGAGACAGAGGGCAAGCTGCAATTTCACTTACACCTGACGTTGATGGAACTTTGCATGTTCACATCTTTGAAAGTTTGCAACTTGAAGGTTCATATGTAGGGGGCTTACTGTATACGCCAATAAAAATTACTAAAAAAAAAAAAAAAAGAAAAAAACAGCAAGGAGACCAGCTTGGCTGAAGCGGAGTGAACAAAGAAGACCGTGAGATGGGGCCTGTGAAGGAAAGCGATTGGGAGGTCAATCATGTAAGGACCCCACTGAATTTTACCCAGCAAGAGATGGGAGTTACAGGAAGAATTTGAGTGGAGAATTGATTAAATAGTATCTAAGTTTTTGCTCTATTGAGGAAAGGATGTACGCAGACAAGAATGGAAGCAGGAAATTGTTTTGGAATGTCTATGGTGATCCAAATAAAAAGAGAAAACTCAGAATGGGCTAATGGCAGGGGAAGGGGTAAAGTGATCAGATTCTGGGTGTACATTGAAGCGTACATGATTTTCTGACAAATTGGATTTTATAGAATGTAAGAGAAAGACTTTGCCTGAGCTACTATAAGGAAGGGGTGGCCCTTAACTGAGATAAGAGAGACTGAGGTAGAGTGGGTTTTGGTAGGAAGATGTGGTTATGGACATGTTCAGTGTGAGGTGCCTTTTAGACTTCGAAGTGATAATAACAAATAGACAAGCAGAAATAAGAAGCTGGAGTTCTGGGGTGAGATCTATAGTGTACATTTGCATTTTTGGTTACTAGCATATATATAGTATTTAAGGTCATATGTCTGGATGAACTCACTAAAGGAATGAGACTAAAAAGCAAAGTCCCAAGACTGAGCCCTGGAACACTCCTGCAATAAAAGGTTAGATAATGAGGAGAAACCTGAAAAGAAAATGGAAAGAAGTGAGGTGGAAAGAAGTGAGGTAGGAAGAAAACCAGGAGAATACTGGAAGAAAGGAAAGTAGAAAAGTAGACTAATAAATACATAACAGGCTCACATGATTCACAGTAATATACCCATGTTAGAGAAAGAATTATGAAGAGAATGGAGATCTTGCAACCAAATAAAAGGTAGCACTAAAAAATTATATGAATAGTTTTTCTTCAATGATAAATAATCATATGAATAATGTTTCATTAAACATTAGAAGCATTCCCTTTAGAGCAGGGGTCCCCAACCCCCAGGCTACAGACCAGTACAGCTCCACGGCCTGTTAGGAACCAGGACACAGCAGGAGGTGAGTGGCAGGTGAGCGAGCGAAGCTTCATCTGTATTTACAGCCGCTCCCCATTGTTCGCGTTACCGCCTCAGCTCCGCCTCCTGTCAGATCAGCGGCGGCATTAGATTCTCATAGGAGCGCGAACCCTACTGTGAACTGCGCACGCGAGGGATCTAGGTTGTGTGCTCCTTAAGAGAATCTAATGCCTGATGATCTGAGGTGGAGCTGAGGCGGTGATGCTAGTGCTGGGGAGCGGCTGAAAATACAGACTATCATTAGCAGAGAGGTCTGACTGCACAGAGACCATAATAAATCAATTGCTTGCAGGCTCACATCAAAACCTTATCAGTGTGTGGCAAGTGAAAACAAGCTCACACTGATTCTGCATTATGGTGAGTTGTATAATTATTTCATTATATATTACAACGTAATACTAATAGAAATAAAGTACACAATAAATGTAATGGGCATGAATCATCCCAAAACCATCCCCTCCCCACCCCGTCCATGGGAAAAATTGTCTTCCACGAAATCAGTCCCTGGTGCCACAAAGGCTGGGGACTGCTGCTTTAGAGTTTAGAATCAGTATTCTAAAACTGTCTGGAAAAAAAGAAGATACATGTAAGATAACATTGCTACGTACTAGTAATAATCACTTTTAAGTATGACGAAACTCGACATCAGCAGAGACTATATATACCAAAGCGTAGCTTTAACAAAGAACGTGAAAGATGCGAATGGATATCTCAATACTGTTTTGAGAGGTATAAAAGTTAAAAAGATTTAATAGAGATACACGTTTATTTGATTATGAACCGTAAGACTGGATATTGGAAAAATGTCGATTTCCCCTAAATGTGTGGGTTTATTATAATTCAAAACAGAATTTTGATGGGCAAATTTTGGGTACAATAATGATCAAAAGAGCACTATTTGTAATAGCCATCAAACAATAAACAATTCAAATGTCCATAAATAAGTAAACAAATAAATAGTATGTTCATTTAATGGAATAATATATAGCAATGAGAATGAATGAACTCTAACTATAGACAATGATGGCAATGAATCTCAGTAATATAATACTAAGCAAAATAAGGCAGACACTAAAGAGTATGTACTTTATGACTCCCTTTATATAAAGTTCTGAAACAGATAAAAGTAATGTAAGATTCCCAGAAGTTTTGGAAGGGAATCTTTAGTTCTGGTGAGGTTTCATTTCTTGATTTTTTGGCTGCTGGTTACATATTGTGTCCATTTTGTAAAAATTCGTTGAAATTACATTTGTAATTTGTGTCCTTTTTATATGATTTTTTTTTTTGCGGTATGCGGGCCTCTCACTGTTGTGGCCTCCCCTGCTACGGAGCACAGGCTCCGGACGCACAGGCCCAGCGGTCATGGCTCACGGGCCCAGCTGCTTCACGGCATGTGGGATCTTCCCGGACTGGGGCACGAACCCGTGTCCCCTGCATCGGCAGGTGGACTCTCAACCACTGTGCCACCAGAGAAGCCCATGAATATTTGACTTTGAGAAAACTTTAAAAATACCAATAGTTTAAAAAAATTGGACATACTGATTTAACCATTTGCTTGTAATTGCAGACAATGAAAAAGTAGCTTCTAGTTTGTTCAGAAAGGAAAGTAATAATGAAAAACTGTATAAAATGTATAAAAAATCAGAAATGAGTGGAATATTCTGGCAACAGCTGAGGATCAATGGACAGAATACAACATTTGGTTGAGAGGGAAAATAATTCAGTAGGGGAAAGGCATGATCAATAAATGATGTTGCATTTTTAAACCTCCCTATGAAACTGGGTACAACCATGTGATCAGATTTTAGCTAATGAGATATAAGTGAAATTGAAAAATACCACTTCCAAGTCTTGCTGCTCAAAGGACTGGGCTTCTGGTCCTTCTCTCCTGTCCTTCTAATTTAGAGAAGGTCAGATTTAAACAATTGCCTGAGACGCAGCTGTTTAAAGGGGAGCCGCTGGTCAAGAATAGCAGAATCACCTTCCTAGGCTTGGCCTGTTAACTGTACAAGAAGTAAACTTCTAGCTTGTTAAGCAAATAAGCAAACAAACAAAACAACAAATAAAGCTGCAAGTGCTGGCTGTTCCTTTAGGAATATATCAGTTATCTATTGCTGTATGACTAATTACACCTAAATCTAATAGCTGAAATCTACAAACATATATCATAATTTCTTTGAATAAGGAATCTGGGGAGCAACTTAACTGGGTACATTTCACTCAATCAAGATCCCTCATGAGGTTTCAGTTGAGCTGTCAGTTGGAGCTGCGGTTATGATCCAGACTCAGCTGGGCCTGAAGGACCTGCTTCCAAGCTCGGTCACTTGGTGGCTGGCAGGCTTCACCTCGTCACAGGCTGTTGGCTAGACAGTCTGAGCTCCTCTTGTTCTATTGGTTTGAGGGCCTGAGCTCCTCGCCACCTCACGTGGTTCTCCCATAGGGCTGCTTGCAATAGGCTGCTTCCTCCCCGTCAGTGTAATAAGTGAGCCAAGAGAAAGGGTGAGAGAGAGCTCAAGACAGGACCTGCAGTTATTTATAATCTAATATTGAGCTACTGAGTCCAGCCCACACTCAATGGGAGGGGATGACACAAAGGAATAAAAGACAAGAGGCAGAGATATTCAGTGCCACCTACCACAGGAAGAAAAATCAGGTTAGATCCTCACTTAACACCACACCAAAATAATTTCCAGATGAATACAAAATTGAAATATAAGAAGTCAAGTCCTTCTTAAAAATAAAACCAAGTCTATGTGAATGTTTCTCTAGTATCAGGATGGGAAGAACAGCTAAGCTTAAAAGCATGGTAGCTCCTGTCACAGGCTGGGTTTTCTAGGAAGCAGACACTGAAATGGGTTAGAAGGTGAAAGCCTTACTGGTAGGCAACAGTGTGAAAGGTAGAGAGGAGGAAGCAGGATCGGGCAGGGAATGTGGATCTGAAAGAAGTCGGTTAGCCCCAAGGGGAACTCCGGAGCCAAGATTTCCCATTAGATCAGTCCCAGTCTGGGTAGACCAGCTAGGCCCTTGAACAAGTTTCTTGTTCTATATATATGGTTAGGGCTGCCTTGACAACAAGAGCAATCATGGCATGAAAGCTGAGGAAGATCAAGAAGGAACTTATAGCTGGAGGTTGTCCACCAGCTGTACCATTTAACTGGGCAACAAGTCCATTTTTGAAGATCTGAGCTGAGCGTCTAGGTCTCTGCCACAGTCTACCCCTTGCGCCATTTAGACACAGTGTTTCAAACACTTGTGCAGAGCAGCTCCTTAGGGCTGGAATGGGCTTCTTTTCCTGAGGAGGAACCGCCCTCAGGCTCCTGCTCTAGGCCAGAAGTACCCACTAGAGGGATCATGCACTGGGCAGAAATGGCCAAGCTTCAGTGCCTCTCTACTGGCTGAAGAGGATCCTGAACGTAGTGGGCCCTCAGCTCAAAAGCTGAGGCAAAACCTCAAAGGCTAACAGCTAGAGGCTGAAGCTAAGCACACGCCTGGTCACTTGGCAGGGAGTCCTTTCTAGGAGGGCAGTCTGAGCAACACACAGTCACAAACGAATATATCAAAACAATTATTTTTACTTCACAAAAACATAATCCTCAACATGCAAATATATAAAACATAACAGGAAAAAACCCATGACATGTTAATATCATAATTTCATAAAAGGCTAACGCCCTATCAGAACATCAGTCTTTAGTAAAGTCCATAGTGTATGTACTGTATATGATGAATTTAACATATTGTTAAACACTTAAGACATAAGCGAATACTTAGAACAAAGCTCTCAAACCCAAATAAGTATAATTAACTAATAGACATGAAAAAATATTCAGCTGGCCTCACAAGTAGTCAAATGAATGCAATAAAGTTTTATTAAAGCAATAAAAAAGTTTTGGCAGCCTATCGAATTTCCAATTTTTTTAGTAAATGATTTAGTTTTGGCAAATGAGCTTTAAGTTAGACATTTGCACATGCCTGGCAGGAGTGTCAACTCACATTTCTGTAAATCAATTTGGCATCAGGTTTTAGGAGTTGTAAAAACAAATCCTTTTACTCAGTAATTCTACTTCAAGAGTTTATCATCTCTGCTGTGTCTCAGAGGCAAGCAACTGCTTCAAGACAAAGCTGAACATCTCTTTCCCAACCATGGGCTGCCAGAAACTCACTGAAGTGGACAACAAAGGCAAACTTTGAACCTTCTATGAGAAGCGTTTAGCCACAGAAGCTGCTGCAGATGCTCTGGGTGAAGAAGGGAAGGGCTATGTGGCTGGAATCAGTGGTGGGGATGACAAACCAGGTTTCCCCACAAAGCATGGTAGACTAGGAGGACTAGAGAAAGAAAGCACAAATCTGTTCAGGGGATGCACTGTGGATGCCAATCTGAGTGTTCTCAACTCGGTTATTATTTTAACCAATAATAACCATTGGAAAAAGATATTCTTGCACTCACTGATACTACTGTGTATCATCGCCTGGGGCCCAAAAGAGCTAGCTGAACCCACAATCTCTCTAAAGAAGATGGTGTCTGCCAGTATGCGGTGGAAAGCCCCTGACCAGAGAAGGCAAGAAACCTCGGTGCCCAAGACTCAGTGTCACGTTATTCCCTGTGTCCTGCAACACCAAAGTCGGCTTGTTGCTCTGAAGAAACAGGGTACTAAGAAAAAATAGGAAGAGGCCACAGAATATGCTAACCATTGGCCCAGAGGATGAAGGACACCAAAGAAAAACTCCAGGACAAGACTGCCAAGAGATGGAGGCTGTCCTGTCCGACAGCTTCTACCTCTAAGTCCAGTCAAAAACAAGGTTTTCTAAGAGTAAGAAATAAATAAGGTCAGACTTAAAAAAAAGAAAAAAGTTTATCTTAAGGAAATAATCAGAAATGTGGACAAAGATTTATACATAAAGATATTCATCTTAGCATTATTTGTTATATCAAAAGCCAGAAGCAACCCAAGGGCTCAAACTTAGGAAAAGTGTTAGATCAACTACATTGTATCTGTACGATAGTGTGTCGTGCAACCATTAAAACGAAAATGGGTGATGAAGCTTTAATGTCAAAAGATAACGCTTATGATGGACGTGTTAAATGAAAATAAAAAGAATTGCATATATAGCATTACCCCAAGTATGTAAAAATCCATAAAAAGATGAGTAGAAGAAGATATGCCAAAACTATAAACATGGATTTGATTATCTTTGGTTGGGTGATTTTATTTTCTTCTTTTTACTTTCAATTTTTACAAAATAAACATTCTTGGAGTCGTCTCAAGAGACAATTGCTAGAAGCTCTCCTTGTCCTTAGAGAAAGGGCTGGGTCACGTGCTTCTCCCTGTGTGCCTCCTGCACTTTCTCAGTGCACTCCCCTCTCTTAGCATTTCCTCGTGGTGCTCAAGTTTTCTGTGCATATATCTGCCATGCAGTCCTGACACTAATGATGTGGAGCTGGGTCAGATTTCACAGGTCGAGAGCACAGTGCTCTACAACATACCCCTCACTTCAGACACCAGCTGCAAGCTCTAGAGTTCTCAGGCCACTCACACTTCTGACCAACCGCCTACAAATCTGGAGCTTCCCACTACCTCCCCAGGTTCTATAATTTGCTAGAATGACTCAGAGAATTCAGGAAAGCATTATACTTAGGATTATAATTTTATCATAGAGCACACAAATTAGAACCAGCCAAATGAAGAGACACACAGGGTGAGATCTGAGAGGATCCCAAACAAAAATGTTCCCTGTCCTCAGGATGTATGACCCTCCTGGCACATTGATCAGTATCACTAACCTGGAAGCTCACCAGAGCTTCAGATATACAGAGTTTTTATTGGAGTTTCATGACATAGGTTTGATTGATTGAATCATTGGCCGCGTGATTAAACTCAATCTTGAGCCCCCGGCCCCTTCTCAGATCTTGGACTTATAAATGTGTGGCTCAAAACCTTAACCCTCTAATCATGCAGTATGGTCTCTCCAGCATGGAAGCCCCATCCTGAAATTATATAGGGGCTCACCAGGAGTCACCTCATTGGCATAAATTCCAGTGTGGTCCAAGGGACCCACAATGAATAACAAAGACACTCCTTTCATTTTGGAAATTCCAAGGATTTAGAGGCTCCCTCCTAGGAAGTAGGGCAAAGTTCAGCCGAATTCTTTCTTATACAACAGTATCTGTCTCACCCATTGGCTATGGTGTCCAATATGGAGGGACCATGCCTATGCCTGGGACTGGCACCCAGCAGATTTTTTTTTTAGTAAATCTGGCATCTTAGGAAAGTTAGCCTAAGGCCCATTAGTAAACTAGAGAAGCCCCTTTCTGTCTGTGAGTCCCAAGTTGACACTTTCTCTGTTACCTTCCACCACAGTATCCTCAGAAGGTCATTTTTCCAGGAATTAGTAATGCACTGATATTTTGGTCCTTTGATAATTTAATCCGTCATTGAGAACAGTAATATGACAGCAATGACCACAAAACAGTTTTTTCTGTCACCATCTTTTTTCCCCCCTCCTGGGTGATATCTATCTATAGAAACATGTTAGCTAGTCTTGAATTAACTAGGAAATTAATAGAGAATGTATTAGCTTTGTACCAGGAAAGGCAACAAATAGCACAGGATTGACAATTTCCTGGCTGTGTTTATGCCGGTGCTTAAGACCCTCAATATTAAGTAAGTTACAGAAGTAAGTGCTGGTGTTTCCATTTTTGTTCTTAATCTAAACATGGCCTGGGGATGGGCTTTTAGAACATCAATATGGTGTTTGGTGAATTTAACAACTTAGTTGATTGTATTTATGTTTGCTCGTTTATTCCAAAAGCTATTTACTGCTGGTAGGTTATATAGTCAATGCTGAGTATTGAATATTTAACTTAGTTCTCCAAGTCTTTCATAATTTCTATTTCACAATTTACTAGATTAAAACTAGGACTACTGCCTGGAGTTTTTTTGTCTTACTTCATAAGACTATGTACTCAAAATTAAGTCGCTTAAAATTAAATCAACTTTTTATTGAGACAAAATAATACATATCCTAATTTTAAATGTTTTACACAAAGACAAGGGCAGAAGTTTCTGGGCATCACAATTCATTAAGTTTTTCCTCTAAGCACATGGAGACTCCTTGCTGGCGACCTAGGACAGTGGCCCTGGGTGTTGCTTCACTTTCTCCAGACCCCTGACTGGTCTGAACTCTTATTTTCTCTCTTCTTATCTGAGCAGACTTGAGTCCAAGCTTGTGCGAGAAGACAGGACGTTTTGTAAATTAGGATGAACAGAGAGCCGCCTCTGTTTATTGGATTTTTTATAGTCTTCTGTTCTTGCCTGAGGGTAGGGGTCTCCTGTGACTATATTCACAGTAATTTCTAGGTATCATCCAATACCTGATCCATATTTAAATTTTCCTATTAAAATCAAGGGTTGATTTTACTTTATTTAAAACCGTGGAGAATAACAACATGTTTGTATGTAACAGGATGATGCAGCCAAGAAGGGAAAACTGATGATGCAGGATTGAGTAGAGACCTTTCCAGGGGTGACGCCCTTAACCAGGGCCATGCACCTCACTCAGCTCCAAGTGAGGCTGTCACATGGCCTTCTCTGTGCATAGTTGTCCCAAGAGGGTGCATCAAGGGTACATCAAGCCTGTCTGTGCAGGCTACAGGGGATAGGACTGAAGGAATTAGCAGCCCACCAAAGTGCTCTGAAGATTATTTTAAACAGAAAACATCTGAACAGACAGTAGCCACAGAAAGACGTTATCTCAAAAAGAAAAACCTGCCGAAAATACAGCTGCCACTGACTCCCCCCATCTACCCCATACCGCCCCCCAGGGAGTTTCCTGTTTGAAAGAAGACAGGCCTTCAGCCCTGGGAAATATGAATTCAGCTGCCATACTCCGTACTCCCCACCAGGAGGAAATTTCTACCCAGGAAGGAAATAGCCCGCCCATTTCCATTAGCATCTAAACACTCAATAAGGGCTTCCCTGGTGGTGCAGTCATTGAGAGTCCGCCTGCCAATGCAGGGGACATGGGTTTGAGCCCTGGTCTGGGAAGATCCCACATGCCGCGGAGCAACTAAGCCCATGCGCCACAACTACTGAGCCTGCGCTCTAGAGCCCGTGAGCCATAACTACTGAAGCCTGCGTGCCTAGAGCCCATGCTCCGCAACAAGAGAAGCCACCGCGATGAGAGGCCTATGCACCACAACGAAGAGTAGCCCCCGCTCGACGCAACTAGAGAAAGCCCGTGTGCAGCAACAAAGACCCAATGCGGCCAAAAAATAAATTAATTAACTTAAAAAAAAAACAAAAAAACACCCAATAAAAGCTTCCATACGTTCCCACTGAAACCCTAAGCCCTGCTCTTTGTTAAGCTGGTATATAAAACTTTATCCATTCCCTCAGTTACTCACTACTGAGCAACTCCTGTGTGCTCCTGTTAAAGAGGTCTTTCTTGTCTTTTTCTCTAGCTAATCTGTTTATTTTCGGTTAATTTTCAGGCCTCTGACTATTTGGACCTAAGCTGGTAGAGAAAAACTTTTTCCTTCCCACAAGATCGTAGGTACATGTGAAGAGCTGGCCTTAGTTAAGAGCATGGACCCTTAATCTATAGTAACAGGAGAGAAGGCAGAAGGATTTATGTATATTCAGACTCTCTCATTCGCAAACACACTAGAAGTGTCATCTCTTCTCACTGACTCATGTCCTCACTTCCCATTCACTACTCTACCTATTCCAATAAGGCTTCCAGGCTTAACACATATTCATCCAATTATTCATTCATCAAATGTTTCTTTAATTCTACTAAATAGTCTAGGCCCTGAAGATATAGCATTGAACAAAATCCAAAAATCCCTGCCCCTATGGAGCTAGAGCTCTGGTGGGGGAAAACAGATGTGAAACAAACTACATAGTACTTTCAGTGGTAATAAGTGTGATGGATAAAAATACACACACACACACACACACACACACACAAGGCAGGAAAGAGAGTGATGGAGTGTTGGCTGCCTCACCAAGAAGGAAGCACTTGAATAAAGACCTGAGGAGGTAAAGAGCAAGCACTATGGATACAGTGCCAAGTCTTTTCCAGGAAGAGGGAGCGGATAAGCAGTGGGAGTGTGCCTGGTATATACAAGGAAGAGCAAAGAGATAAAGAGGGAATAAACAAGGAGAGGAGGCACAGCAGGAGACAAAACCAATGAGGTCATATGGGGCCAGATTGTGTGGGAGCTTGTAATCATTGCAAGTGCTTTGGCTTTACTCTGACTCAGCTGAGGAGCCAGCGGAGGGATGTGCGCAGACAAAATGGACTTGGGGAGCAAGGATGGAAATAAGGACAGCAGTAACAATGTTGATGAAATAATTCCACAAAGAAATAATGGACACTGCTTTGGAAAGCAATCTGGCAGCTCCTTAAAGGGTAAAACATAGAGCTGCCCTGTGATCCAGTGATCCAGCAATTGCACTCCTAGGTACACACCCAAGAGAAAGGAAAACAAATGTTTAAACAAAACATGAATATTTATAGCATCATTATTCCTAAGAGCCAAAAGGTGGAAATAACTGAAATGTCCATCAATTGATGAATGGATAAACAAAGTGTGCTATATCCATACAATGGAATATTATTCAGTCATAAAATGAATGAAGTACTGATATATCCTACAACATGGATAAACCTTGAAAACATTATACTATATGAAAGAAGCCATTCACAAAAGACCTCATCGTGTACAATACCATTTATATGAAAATTCCAGAACAGACAACTCCGTGCGGATACAAAGTAGATTAGTGACTGCCAGGAACTAGGGGAAAGAGGGAATGGGGAATGACTGTTAAATTTTTTGGGGGGGATGACTAAATGTTCCAAAATTAACTATGGTGATGGATGTACAACTATGCAAATACAATAAAAACCACTGAGTTGGGCACTTTAAATGGATAAACTACATGGTACATGAATTATATTTCAATAAAGCTATTATTAAAAATAAGAAGAACCAATGGAGTTTAGCATAGGGAGGTGGTGACATGTGGCTAGGGGTCGGAATACTTTGAAGGTAGAGTTAATAGAACTTGGTGAAGACTGGATGAGTTGTAGGAAAGTAAACTAAGAGTCAAGGATGGTGCACTGACACTAAGTGAGATGAGGGAGAATGCAGGGGGAGCAAATTTGGGGAAGAAAATCAGGAACTTTCTTTTGAATGTGTTACGCTTGTGATGCCAAGTAGACATACAATATGCAACTGGAGATATGAGTCTGGGGTTCAGGAAAGAGATGGACTGGAATTTTACATTTGGGAGTTATCAGCATATGAATGGTACTTAACTGGTTAGAGTCATCAGTTACCTTGAGGGAGCCAAATCTTCACCTTGGCTTCTCAATAGCACTGGACATTATTGACCACTGTCTTCATGTAAAATTGTCTCTTCTCTTACTTTTAGTAGAGTAATTTTTGCTGTTTCCTTCCTTCCTTTCTTGTCTCTCCCAATCTGTTTCATTTGCAGGCTCATCGTCCTCCACCTGATCTCCAATTCAGAGTTGTTTAAATTTTGCTCCTGTATCATTTCCTTCATGATACTGTATATTCTCTGAGAGATTGTATCCACATCCTAATTTCAACTATTTCTTATACATAAACATGTAAGTGAGCTTCAGATCCTTCACATAACCACTAAATATATATCGAAAACATCTCTAATTCAACCTGTGCAATATTGAATTCATCATTTCTACCTCCACTCCCAAACCAAAACCAGTTCTCTTCCAACATCCCTCATTTCAATGAATGAGTTATGTATGAGTTACGTAAACCACAAGCCAGAAGCCATCCTTGGTATCTCTCGCCACAGCATATCTAATCCATCATCAAATTCTGAGACTTTCATCTCCTAAAATATTCTCTAAATGTCTCTACTTTTCTTTATTTTTACTGGTGAGCAATGCAAATACGTTTCTACTCTATAATTTTTCACACAACAACCCCTACTGGTAACCAGCATTTCTACCATTCTTATGCCCTGGAGACAGACTAACTACAAAATATTGTGGATTTTAAAAAGGGGACGATGGGGGCATGGGCTCTTTTCATATGTTGAGGATTTCTCCTCCTCAATGTTCTCTACAACTTTCCCTTTCAATTTTCCTACTTCTTGTCTCTTTTAAATCCAAATCATTCCACCAGTTATCGCCAGACTAATTCTCGTAACACGTAGTTCCATTAATTTCCCAGCTAAAAATTCAAAACTGCATTTTGCCTAGGAATTTAAGAGCAAACTCCTAATACTAGCATTATCGTTCCATCATGACAAAGTCTAAATACTCTTCTTCTCTATGTCCCAGTGTTATGGGTTGAATAGTGTTCCCCAATTCATGTCCTTCCTAGAACCTCAGAATGTGACCTTATTTGAAAATAGAGTCTTTGCAGATATAATCACGTTGAGATGAAGTCATCAGGGTGGGCTCTAATGCAAATGACTGGTGTCATAATATGAAGAGAGAGATCTGGAAACTGACCCACAGAGAGAACACCATGTGACAACAGAGGCAGAGACGGGAAGGATGCATCTCCAAGCCAAGAAATGCCAAAGATTGATGGCTTCCACTAGAAGTTAGGGAAAGGTAAGGTAAAGTTCTCCCCTACAAGTTACAGAGGGAGCATGGCTTTTCAATGTCTTATTTTGGATTTCTATCTTCCAGAACTATGAGACAGTAAATTTCTGTTATTTCAAGCCACTCAGTTTGTAATGGTAGCCCTAGGAAACTAATACATGCAGTTACTTTGGAAAATTCAGTGCTCTCCTAAACCTGCACTCTGTTTTTTAAAAAATTCAGGTATAATTCATGCACTATAACATTTATCCCTTTTAAGGATACAATTCAGTGATTTTTAAAATATTTTCACAAGGTTGTATAAACAACACCACTACCTAATTTTAGGACATTTTCCTCAGCCTTAAAATACATCCCATTCTGTTAGAAATATAGTTCCCCAATGCCCCCTCCTCCCAGCCCCTGGCAACCATACATCTTTCTCTATGGACTTGCCTGTTCTAGACTGCACTAATTTTATTTGTTTCCATGCCTTTTTCTCATGTCCTCTCTCCATTACTCCTATTTGTGTCTTATAACTATTATGTCATTCACTCACTCACTAAACTGGTTCTACCTAAGGACAGGGAATGTGTATCCCTGTTCCTAGTACATAGTAAGCATTATAACATGCTCCCTGAGTGAAAATACGAATCAATGAATGCCCATCTCAAAGGCCATCCTCTTTCTATCATCTACCTTTTCTCATTTGATTCAAATCTATGCTTCTAACTCATGTGGTTCTCCTTGGAATCAGATTGGTTTTGATGTATGAAATATAAACACACAGTAATGTGTGCTACAATATTCAGCGGACAAAATTTATTGAATAAACTACTCTGCAAGTTGCATTGAACAAGACTCTCTACTGGGCAAAATAATTACGATCATGAAATAGACGTAAATGAATGGTTGAGTTTCTTGTTTTTTAAGGCCATCTGCACCCTTTAAAGATATTACAGTCTGAATGGGGCTGAGACTAGAAATACTATGAAATACAAGAGATTGGCACGTGGAATCTTGGTCTAAGTATGAATTGCTGATAGAAGACAAATGATGTTGCTTGAAATTGTGACTTGAAAAGCAAGTACCATGAATCATCCCCATGTATAAGGTTGTAATCAGAACAATGGAGAACTGATACGTGAATAGTTGTCATTTACTATGTTGTTGGCAAAACACTGGCCAATTCACGGCTATGCATGAAGCTTAAATGTTGCAACACGAATACACTTCACATTATCTGGAACAGCAGACCCTTCTGTTTCCAATTATTATTTTTTTTACTGTATGTTTAGAAAAAAGAAGATATCTTAAATTAGCTACAGCTAGGACAGCACGTTGTGCTTCTCTGGGTTTTTTTTTAATAATTAATTTATTTTTATTAATTATTTTTTTATTTTTGGCTGTGTTGGGTCTTTGTTGCTGCGCGTGGGCTTTCTCTAGTTGAGGTGAGCGGGGGCTACTCTTCGTTGTGGTGTGGGGGCTTCTCATTGCGGTGGCTTCTCTTGTTGCAGAGCACGGGCTCTAGGCACGCGGGCTTCAGTAGTTATGGCTCGCGGGCTCTAGAGCACAGGCTCAGTAGTTGTGGCACATGGGCTTAGTTGCTCCGCGGCATGTGGGATCTTCCCGGACCAGGGCTCGAACCCGTGTCCCCTGCATTGGCAGGAGGATTCTTTTTTTTTTTTTTTTTGCGGTATGCAGGCCTCTCACTGTTGTGGCCTCTCCCGTTGCGGAGCACAGGCTCCGGACGCGCAGGCTCAGCGGCCATGGCTCACGGGCCCAGCCGCTCCGCGGGATGTGGGATCTTCCCGGACCGGGGCACGAACCCGTGTCCCCTGCATCGGCAGGCGGACTCTCAACCACTGCGCCACCAGGGAAGCCCGGCAGGCGGATTCTTAACCACTGGACCACTAGGGAAGTCCCTGGGCTTCTCTGTTGAAGGACACCATATTAAAAGAGATAGGACTAAGTATGTATAGTATTGCAGAGCACTTTAAGATAGTCACAATATTTAAAACACTCTTGTGACTTAAGCATTATTATTGTCCCAAATTTACAAATGAGGAAATGTCCTTGGTAAAATGAGATGACTGGCTTATGAATCTATCAAGGTAGTACATGGTAGGGAGGCAGGACACAAACCCACATCTTCACCTTCAAACTTCAAACTCACTCTGTCCACAATCCAAAGGGTAAGCACGCACTAAGAGGCAAAGTTGCTCTATTTAATGATGATGATGATGATGATGATGTAATAAAAATAACAATAGTAAATCTATTGATTTATTTGTCTCCATTAGAATGTGAGTGCTATGAAGAGAGAGATTTAGTCTTGGTCACTGCTGTATCCCAGTGCCTAGAACAGCCCCTGGCACATAAACCGTCTAATAAAACTTCTTTGTAAATCAAAATAATACATCACTTTTCAAAGACATTTCACAAATATTACTTCATTGTTGTCATAGCAATTTCTAAGATTTCTGACTCTGCTCCAATATTCTTTTCATTACTCCCCATTGTATAAAAGAGGACTTCAAATATCAGCACTGAGATATTACAAATAGGATATATTAGTCATCAAGACCAGTACCATAATAGGATCCCAGCCGATCTTACCTCAAGGATGACAAGTACTGACTTGAATAGGTTGGCTCCTCTATGGATGGAAGGCGTTGAAAGGCACGTAGAGAAAGTCATCAGTGAGGAACACACACATCTGTCAAGGATTAAAAAAAAAAATTCTGTTAAAGTTCTGAAATGTGGGAGAAGGTTGGCTTCCCTTCATAAGGAAGGTAGTGTTCAAGATCATTGCCTGTTAGGGTTACTAAAATGACTTTCTCTACTATTATCCCGTTTTTTACATTCATTATGGAGAATCAAAAAAGTAAGTAACTGAGTTTAGAAATGAGTATTTTGTTTTCGAACAGAAAGGCAGTAAGACCCTGGACTCTGAGGAGTCTCTTCTTAAGGGGCCCAAAGGTTTTGAGAGGAGGAGATGCCAAGTAAGTGGGATGTAGCTCTGCTTCACTTTCTTTAACATAGGAAGTGGGAAAAGGGATTCTGCTCTTTGAAAACCACTTTTATTTAAAGTATAATGCCATCTGTATCCAGAAAAGATGATTACTCTAATTGGAAAAGAGACATACACCCTAATGTTCATAGCAGCACTATTTACAATAGCCAAGACATGGAAGCACCTAAGTGTGCATCAACAGAGGAATGGATAAAGAACATGTGTTACATATATACAATGGAATATTACTCAGCCATAAAAAAGAATGAAATAATGCCATTTGCAGCAACATGGATGGACCTAGAGATTATCATACTAAGCAAAGTAAGTCAGACAAAGATAAATATCACATATCTCTTAAATGTGGAATCTAAAAAATGATACAAATGAACTTATTTGCAAAGCAGAAATAGACTCACAGACATAGAAAACAAATTTATGGTTACCAAAGGGGAAAGGGGGGGTGGGGGAGGGATAAATTAGGAGTTTGGGATTAACAGATACACACTACTATATGTACACTAGATAAACAACAAGGACCTACTGTACAGCACAGGGAACTATATTCAATATCTTGTAATAACCTATAATGGAAAAGAATCTGAAAAAGAATATATATATATCTGAATCACTTTGCTGTACACCTGAAACTAACACAACATTGTAAATCAATACTTAATTGATACTTAATTTAAAAAAACCCCAATGTGGATATCAATGTGCAAATCAGAAAAAAATTAAGGATTTTTTTAAAAAAAAGGTATAATGCCATCAATACCATTTTGTATGGTCTTATTTATGTTTTACTCTCCATCCAGAAGCAATATCCAATCAAAGGTAGGGCAAGGTATTTTGAATGTAAACATTGTTTATCCAGCTCTCTCAGAAAACTGGAGCTCAGTTAAGAAGATGAAAGGTCATGAAGAACCTAGGGGCAGGATGGGAATAAAGACGCAGACCTACTAGAGAATGGACTTGAGGACACGGGGGAGGGGGAAGGGTAAGCTGGGACGAAGTGAGAGAGTGGCATGGACACGTATACACTACCAAAACAAAAAACAGATAGCTTAGTGGGAAAGCAGCCGCATAGCACAGGAAGGTAAGCTCAGGGCTTTGTGACCACCTAGCGGGGTGGGATAGGGAGGGTGGGAGGGAGGGAGATGCAAGAGGGAAGAGATATGGGGATATATGTATATGTAAAGCTGATTCACTTTGTTATAAAGCAGAAACTAACACCGCATTGTAAAGCAATTATACTCCAATAAAGATGTTAAAAAAAAAAAAAGAAAGTCTCACAATAAGCATAGGCCTCCCTGACACCACAACACCATCTTCAAAACTATTAAGCTGTTTACTCACAGGCAAGTCTTCAGTCTTCATCAGGACCCGCTCCCTGGAATGCTAAGAGCCTCAGCTCTCTGGTTTCTCAACCCCTAACAGGAATACAACACCCACGGAAGGACGAGAGGCACCAGGAGGGTGATGGGGCTCTTAGAAGTAAGTTCTACTGGCCGCAAAATGGAAGTGGGAGAGATTGGTTAGGAGGACAGAGCCCCTCCTCACCACCGCACCGCCCTCCGATTTTGCAGAGGAGACAGGTGTGCATTGTGAGGGACTCTGGGACTAAATAACTTTATAAGCCTCAGCTGACTCACAGGACCCGCAGATAGGGAGGTGTAGTCAGTAATGTTTATAACAGTGATGTGAGTATTTTAAAAATATTTAAAACACTCTTGCAAATTGTTATCAGTATCCCACGTTTACAAAGGGGGGGTTAACTTACGTTTAAAAGATTAAATTATGTTTAATACTGCTCTTAAAAACAAAGAGAGACCTATGCGGTACAATTTTAAGGAAATACTTGAAAAATCTTGGTAGGTTAAAGGGAAAAGGCTCAGTTACCTGGAAAAAATCCCAGTGTTTGGAACAGTGAATCCCTAAGGGATTTCCAATAAAGGAAGTGTTACTTTACTTAGATGTAACCATATGTTCAATTACAGGAAGGCACATTTGTGGAAAATCAACAAAATATCCACAGTTTTATTTCACAAAGCATAGATGATAATGTGGGTTTCTGTTAATTGTTTCCTTGAAATCTACATTATTTCGAATAAACGTTTTTAAAATTAGTTTGTGGAAAGTAAGTCTGTTCAAGTTTGGTGTTTTGTAAATAAATACATTATTTTAAAAAATGCATTCCTACCGGAAAAATGAATGGTACTGTCTACTATTTTGCAAAGAAATATGTATAAAGATAATTGCTCTGCTTTTAAAAACTAAACAGTGTTTAGGCTTTGTAGTCACCTATTATATTAAAGTGCTTTATTATCATTAAAATTACTATGCCCTTAGTTCACCTAAAAATTTGTGATCTCAATTCACCAGAGAAATCATTCATCCAATAACATGAGTGAAGAGAACTGATCAGGTACACACATACACACACACACACACACACATCTTGTGACACCACCCAAAACCCACAGCAATGGTGTCAGCTCAGAAATACAACAGCTATTGGGAAACAAATATTCTTTTGAAGAAATATTTCCTTTGTGTCTATCCTACTTTTCTTTTTCAAAAAATTATTTATTTCACTGTGAAAAATGAAATCAAATGAAGTATCCTTGAAAAATGAAAGCTTCTGTACACTCCATATGCAGGAACTAAATCAGGACATGTGAAAAAGTGTATATGTGCTATGATATAATGCACTTGGAAAAAGAATTAGTTTTTTCTCTGATTTCTGATGGAGAACTCCATGAAAAAGTGTGCCAGCAAGAACAAGTTCCTCTAAGTGACATTTCATTTCTTAGCAGCTAGATAGATTAATGCTTGCTTCTCTACAGCTCATGCATTACTAGCCCTAGTACTTCAGAAATGAAAAATCATGTACTCAATTTATTCTTTATTGCATAAATGTTATACAAAGAGAATGGAAATTTGCATTTGGGTCTTCATTCCTGATAAAATATTGTGGTCCTGATAATAGGTTAAGAAATACTATAGTACCACTGTCCTTTCATATTTAGCCTCTATAAAACAGCCTACTGGATTATATGTATAAGATGAGGAGAGATGAAAGTAGAATTATGTTAAACTGTGTAGCCTCTAAATAGATTACAAAAACTTTTCTCACCTTTTCAGGGCATGGCTAAAGAGACACACCTGTAAATCTTCTGAAGAGCCGAGTCCCAGAGAACCAGAGACATTTTCAAATTATCAGCAACAAAACTCAACCAAAGGGCAACTGAACTACAAAACTCAAAAGGAAAGTCTAAAGGAATACACAGTGAAGGACTGGGAGACACCTGAACAAAATGCTTGAAAGCAGGTCTAAGAGTCTGATCTCTTCTCCAGACAAGAGAAAGCAATTTTCAGTCAAGCAAGTCCAAGGAGCAAACTTGGGACTTTCATTGGTGGTGCCCACACTATTCTGCCTTTATAAGAGTCCCTGAGCCACGACCTTTAGTACTTTGGTTGAGCTTGAGCTTTTGTTCTTCAGATCTCTATTTTTTGCCTTAGTTAGAAACTGAGTGTTTGAATTGGGATGGGGTGGGGGTGGAGGAGGACTGGGGTAAGGAAAGATATTAAGCTTTTGCTGCTTCTCTCCAATTGTGAGCTTACCCAAGTAATCTTCAGTGCTTTGGAAAAATATTGTTTGAAAAAATTAAGTAGAATTAAAACAGTTATGGCTGGTAGACTTGTACACATGACAGATCATTAAGTCTGTTATAAATATATTTGGAGGGTGAAATAAATTCTGGGCCAGTGCAGATGTTTCCAACTTAATGAATCAGCATGAGGATCTTCAATTCTGAATCATTTCTTTAAAATATTTGATCTGATCAATGTTTTAACCTTGAATAAATTTTTGGATAATAATTCTACACAGCTGCCTCAAATTCCTTTCCAGCCACTCAAAACTCTGGAAAACAGCACTTCTCTTCCCCCGCACCTCCCCCCAACCTTCAGGATGCACCCTCAACCCCTTCTCTATCCACAAACACTCTGGCCTCCAGTGTGTTTCTACACTCAGCTGAACACGGGGGCTGTGTTGAACATATGAACGACAGATCCTAGCAGCATCTTTCAAGGTCAAAGTTTGAATTTCTGCTCCCTGTGGCCTTGTGGACTGCTTCTAGAAACTTGCTGAGTTAAACTTGAGTCTAACACTCAGAGGAAGGAATTGTTTGTGGTGCTAAGGAAGAGAAAGGGAAACACTTAGGGGTTTAATTTAAAGTAATTATGACATTGGACTACTGCCAATGGAAAATTTTCAGAAAGCCCTTCTTTTGTGAGAAAGTCAACTCCTGAACAGTTGCAGGGGTAAAACCATTTTTCTGAGGAAAAAACACCCTAAGAACCAAGTAATTATTTAAAGCAGTTTTTCCCCCCCATGGGTAAGATCTTTGTACTTTCCAAAACTTTCCTAAAACACAATGTAGAGGAAACATAAAATACAAAGAAATGCAATAAAACTGAATATTGTCTTTATCTTAGGAAAGTCATAGCCATTTACGTAGTTCCATGGGCCCTAGACTTCAAGAAAATCGTAACAATGCAGCGTAAGCCTGAGGGAAATGAAACGTAGCGTTCACCTCCCTTCTGCTCTGTTTCTGTCTACTTCAGGAATTCAGGTAGCCAGACAGAGAAACTGAACGTTGCGGATATCCAAGTGTTCCTGTGTTTTGATTCAGTGGGGGAGAAGTAAAACAAAGTTGGGATGTGTTGAATTACTCATGTGTTGGTCAAAGGAGTGAGGGGGAGCTTAAAATGAATTTAAAAACTATTTGTTTAAAAAAAAGTAAAAGCCTCTTGCATGTCTGGGGTGTAAAGGTGCCCAGAGGCAAAATAATTTCTGATGACTTTTCCTAAATGCATTTTGAGAAAGAATTTTCATGTTTAGAGACCAATGGGCAGACAGGGTAGGTTCAGTTGGCACAGAGAATATTATTTTTAATAGTGTCAATGTGATTGTGTTGCTGCTTTTATTTTTGAATCCCTTTAGGCAGGTTCTGCATTGCCCAGCTGACGGCTCCCCATCATCTTCTACATAATTGTTTTCATATGTTTATCCTCATTAGCCTTTAAGTTAGCAATTATAGAAGAAGACTGTTGTTAGATAATAATAATAAAAGCTGTCCTTTTAATGAATGCCTACAATATGTCAGACACTTAACATTCACCATTAACCTTTAGAGCAGTCCCAAAAGATAGATATTATTATCCCACTTTAAGACTAGAAGCCTCATAAGCGGCAAAGCTGAAATTTGAACACAGGTACATAAGGCTCCTACACACCTCTTTCCATTAAGCCTCAACTTTGTTGTGATACAGAATTAATGTTGTGTGCCAATTTTGAGGATATGCCACTTTAGATAACACACAGGATAAATGACACCTATATCCTGTTAAGTTCCAATATAAAAGAGTGCAAGAGCATTTGGACCTCAACTGAGATTCATAACAGAAGGAATGATGCATTTGTTCTGCATAAGATCAGACCAGAAAGAACAGATTTTCCTCTTTTTCCTTTTGGTAATACGGCCCCAGGGCTCAAAGTGGTCAACCATTGTCATAATTCATTTGGCAGTCCTGTCAAAGATAGCTCAGTCATTTAGTCTAACAAAATATTTTTTAACAGTCAGGGTACATATTTGATTTGGATCCAGGGACAAACTGCTCTCCAAAGGCTTCCTGGCAGGTTGATGATGCGATGCATCAACCTGATGTATCAGGACTTAATAGCACTGAACCATGGAGTACATTTTAAAAGCTCACATACATTCTCAAATATTATAGTATATAACAAATTTCATTGCCTTTGACTCAATGATATTTAGCATATGTGATATATCAGTCTTTCTGCTCTGGGATTTAGTCATATTCCAAGGTTGTTGTCTTCTGTTCAAATGTAAAAAGCTTAACTTGAAATATAGGTCATTTATCTTGGGCTCGGTTTGAAATGGCATATATTCAATCATGTTGTAATGTATCATAGCTTATAATTTAACCAAGGAGGAAGTTACAGTCACACATCATTTATCCAGAATCACTAACAATGGAGATGTTACACATAAGGACATTTTCCTGAATACCTTAGGAGTATTTTCAAAACCACAAAATCTGTACTTATTTTTATCCATTCAGACTTGATTTAAACAGGGTCATCATGACAATCTGACTTCTTGATAACTTAAGAGTTTTTATATTACTAGCTTTTTTATTAAAAAAAAAAGAAGAGAGAGAGAGCACTAAAGAAAAACTCATGAATCTGTCTGGACCCACATTAAACCTTCAGCACTGCAGAGATGAAGGTGCTGTTTTTGCTTTGTTTTCTTGCCAGTTATCATGCTTTCTTCATCCTCTTCTTCTCCATCTTCCTCTTCCTCCTTTTCTTCTTCCTTTTGTTCTTCTTCAGCCCATTTTTAAATCAAATTGTTTTCTTATTGTTGAGTTTTAAGAGTTCTTTGTATATTTTGGATAACAGTCTTTTATCTGATATATCTTCTGCAAATATTTTTTCCCAATCTGTGACTCATGATCTTCTTCTCTTGACATTGTCTTTTGCAGAGCAGAAGTTTTTAATTATAATAAGTTTTGATGTCAGAAAGTGTCAGTCCTCCAACTTTGTTCTCCTCCAATATTGTGTTGAATATTCCAGGTCTTTTGTCTCCATAAAACTTTAGAATCAGTTTTTTTTTTTTTTTGCAGTACACGGGCCTCTCACTGTTGTGGCCTCTCCCATTGCAGAGCACAGGCTCTGGACGCGCAGGCTCAGCGGCCATGGCTCCCGGGCCCAGCCGCTCCGCGGCATGTGGGATCTTCCCGGACCGGGGCACAAACCCGTGTCCCCTGCATCGGCAGGCAGACTCTCAACCACTGCGCCACCAGGGAAGCCCTAGAATCAGTTTCTTTATATCCATAAAATAACATGCTGAGATTTTAATCAGGATTGTACTGAATCTATAGATCAAGTTGGGAAGGACTGACATCTTGACAATATTGAGTGTTCCATCCATGAACATGGAATATCTCTCCATTTATCTAATCCTTCTTTGATTTTGTTCATCAGAGTTTTATAGTTTTTTTCTCATATAGATCTTATACATATTTTGTTCGATTTATACCAAGTAGTTCGTTTACGGAGGTGCTAATGTAAATAGTATGGCGTTTTAAATTTCAGATTGTACTTTTTCATTACTGATAGGAAAGGGATTGACTTTTGTATATTAAACTTGTAACCTGCAACCTTGCTATAATTGCTTATTAGTTCCAAGAGTGTTTTTTGTCAATTCGTTTGGATTTTCTATGTAGCTTATCATGTTTCCTGTAAACGTAGAGTGTTTTATGTGTTCTTTCCTTGTTAGATTAATTGAAGAGATTCCCATTAGCCAATTTGGGCATAAATAAGAATATAACTGGAATGGATTAAACATATAAAATATGGTTAAATTTAGAAGTGTATACTGGTCTTACAAAAACAAAACAAAATCTCACTGCTTTCCTTCAGAAGATGCCAGAGAAACAACTCATTATTTTTTAAACTTGTAAATATAGGGAAACATTCAAGCATTTATCCTGCCTTTCTTATATATCTATACTGCAGGATAAACAAAAGAGTTTGCAAGGGGAAGTTACTGTTTATAGAAGTACTCCAGCTGGTAAATGTAGAAGCCATGCTAGAATTATCATATCACCATTTTGCAACACTTTATGAAATAATGGATCTACACAATAATTATCAAAGAGTCCTAGCAACTCAAAAGGAGAAACAACTTGACATTATATGCTTCGTGATGGAAGTATACAATACCACCTAATAAGCATTACTACAAAAAAATTAGCACTTGAAATGACCAAGCTTCTAGAATTGCAGGAAATATACGGGGCAGAGGAATATATTAAATATTAGTACTACAAAGATACAATTAGCAAAGTCCAGACTGAGAAACTCTACAGGACAAATGATCTAGTTCTTTTCCCCTTAATAAGTTGTAGGAGAGAGAGAGACAGAGAGAGATAGAGAGAGGGAGAGAATGAGAATATAGTTTAAAGTAGATTTAAGAAATATTTCAACAATGAAATTTTATGAACCTCATTTGGATCCTTTAAAAAAGAGCATTGTGAAAAATTCGACAATCAGGACAATTTGAACAGTCTGGATTTTAAAAAATATTGCTAAATTATTATCATTTTTAGTATCTAATATTCTTACTGAACCAAACTTGGGTCTGCTTGCTCGTGAGTGGTAAAGTCAATCTACTGACACCTGTTTAGGGTGAAGGAAAGTGCAGTGTTTATTGTAAGGCGTCCCAGGGGTTCTGGGACAGCTAATGCTCAAAAAGCCCGAACTCTCCAATGGGTTTCAGCAAAGCATTTTTAAAGGCCAGGTGAGGGAGGGGAGTCTCAGGATAAGTGATCAGCTTGTGCATAATTCTCTGATTGATTGATGGTGAGGTAACAGGGAGGTGTCATAGGGGTTAAAATTATCAATCCTTAGGCTCCAGCAGGCCTGGGGGCCTGGGGGTCATCAAGCAGTTAACATCTTTCATTCGGTAGGTGTTTTTTAGAATCTGTAAAACAACACAGGAAATGTGCATCAGATCTATTCTCTAGGTACTTCAGAGTGGAGCTGAAGTCGAGGGTATGGGGGAGGGGTCTGTCCTGGGAAGGCCCCATAGGGTCCTGCTGGGTTATAATGTCAGTGTGATTTTTTTTGGTTGTTGTTAGCGTGATTTTTTAAAAAATTATTTTAATAGATCTTTATTGGAGTATAAAATTGCTTCACAACACTGTGTTAGTTTCTGTTGTACACCAAAACTGAATCAGCCATATCCCACCCCTCTAGGTCATCACAAAGCACCGAGCTGATCTCCCTGTGCTACACAGCTGCTTCCCACTAGCTAGCTATTTTACATTTGGGCGGAAGACCTAAGTAGACATTTCACCAAGTAAGACATACAGATGGCCAAGAGGCACATGAAAAGATGCTTAATATCACTAATTATTAGAGAAATGCAAATCAAAACTACCATGAGGTATCACCTCACACCAGTCAGAATGGGCATCATCAGAAAATCTGGAAACAATAAATGCTGGAGAGGGTGTGGAGAAAAGGGAATCCTCCTGCACTATTGATGGAATTATTAGTGTGATTTTTAAAAACAAAATAGTTTCTAATCTTTTGGAGATACACTCTGAAATAGTTATGGATATAATATGAGGTCTGGGGTTTGTTTTACAATAATCTAGTAGGTAAGGCAGGGTATAGATAAATCAAAATGAGTAATCGTTGAAGTAGAGGATAGGTATGTGGGACTCATTATATTATTCTTTCTGCTCTTGTATATGTTTGAATTTCCCATAATAAAATGTTAACAACAACAACAAAACGAAAAAACACCTAAAGCTCTGATACATTAAATTATTTGCCCAATGCCATATAGGTAATTAGGGATAGTTCAAACCTGAAACTGGACCCTTGACTTCCCATCAAATACCCTCTCCCTTATAACAAGCTATTCTGCAGAGA
Organism: Phocoena sinus; assembly: GCF_008692025.1. Taxonomy (NCBI): domain Eukaryota; kingdom Metazoa; phylum Chordata; class Mammalia; order Artiodactyla; family Phocoenidae; genus Phocoena; species Phocoena sinus. Next base: position 69,005,826 of record NC_045765.1, on the reverse strand, counting down.
AGCCAAACTTCTGGGGTACCAGATATCTGCCCAAAGCTTGACAAGCCAATGGGTGAACTAGGGAATACACTCTGGGGCTATCAGACACTGGTACAAGCAGCTCATCAGTAAGCAGCCAAATGGCAAATTGGGATTGACTGGGAGTGCAGAGCAGCTGTTGACTTTTGAAGTACTGCCCAGAGTTCTTGGCATCCCCCCATTTGGTCTTTAAGGGAGCCATTTCAAAATCAGACCAGCCTTAAAAATGCCCAGAGAAACAGAGTTGAAAAGCTGCTTAGTCTGTACCTAGACTTTTAATTGCATCACAAGAATAAGTTTTTGCTGAAAACTATATAGTCAGACCAACATGGAGTTGTGAGGTGACAGCTGAGGTTACAGTGCCTGGGCACGAAGGATTAGAGAATAGTTAGATTGGAGTGTCATTTCCACATTGATGAAGATTGCTGTTTCATGAGACACTAAAACTCAGTGGCCATTGCTTTAGGTTTGGTATGGTTGAGACACTGGGCTCGTGAATAGATCTGTGTGTAGATGGAGAAATTATGAAAATCAGATGGAAAATCAGAAAGGGGATACAGTGGTGGTGGCAGCAGTACAAAACCAGGAAAGGGCATTCAAATCCTCCAAAGGAGGCCAATACTGACCTCATGTTACCAACCAGACCCAACAGCAAGGTGCAGCAAGGCCAATCTACTGACACCTGGTTGTGGTGAAGGAAAGCACAGCGTTTATTGCAGGGTGCCAAGCAGGGGGAGTGGGAGATAGGCCTCAGATCCACCTTTACTTGGTTTTTGAGTTCAGGGTTTTTTTAAAGGGGAAAACAAAGAGGCTAGAATTAATCATTGTCTTTTGACATTTCTGTGACATTTCTGAATCCTAGTTTCCGGAGTCAGGATGCCTCTGGTTTATGATTCTCTCACTAGGTGGTCCATGGCTTGGAGGTCTGTTAGCTCATCTTGCCCTGGAGAAAAAACCTGAGTTTGTGTATTAATGATGATATCTATAGTAGCAATTTTAGTACATTAACAATGTTTCTGACAACAAAAATTTTAGTCATCTGATCTGGTTGATTAGTGTTCGGTTAGCACAGGATTGAAGTCAGAGGGGACAAGACAGGGAATAAAGTTTTGGATAGAGAGATTAATCATAAACTTGGTAAGGGAACGTGTTTTTAAGGGGACTCGGTTTCACCAATATTTAAATGCAGCTAGCTAGGCAGACATTCCCTGCCATTACACAGCAACCTTATTTCTGGGTTTTATTACTATGTATTAAGAGATTGAGGATCTCCTTGGAGGTCATTTTTGGGAAAGAAAGGCAGCAAGAACTTTTTCTGTTGCCAGTGCTTATACTCTCACCTCTCACCTTTACCTAATCAACACTCAACACAGGTATATTTCAGGCAGCTGCTCCTAGTAGACACCTGTTGCATTTTCCTGTCCAGTGTTCATTCTCATTTTTCTAATAGCATGCATGCTTTCCTTGAAAACCTATTACTTCCTCATCATGTGTGGTCTTAGTGGGCTTGTTAACCAAATGGGCACCTGACCCAAGTTTTGCTAACCCGACCCTTTTTAGTTTAAGTTTGGATATCGAGGCTGTTATTTATCCCAATGGTGGTTTCCTAAAACGAGTGGCTATTGGGTTATGCTCTCTAGAACCCTAAAACTTAGTTAACTCTGCATCTTGTCCTTTCAAAGACCAGGAACTTGTCTTTAATTCTGTGACTTTTCTCTTTTCATCTAACAGTCCCCTTTTGCTTAAGTCAGAATTGGTTTATATTGCCACAACCCAGTCTAAATGCCATATTGTCCACATGTGATAGGCAGCCACTAAAAGGGAACAAATCAAGGGTATTGAATATTCATTTAGCACGTGGCAGGGCAGTATTTTTGAGCCACATCACTCAGGTTATTGGCAAACACGAAAATCAAATCTTCTATGCTCCTTGACTTGTTCTTAGAGAAAGATGAATTGTGTACTGAAATTGTGTTGTATTTTTGGTTTTCTGTTTCTTTTGAAAATAAATTTTAAAGTTATGGTATTTTTATCAGCCCATAATGCAATACACTGATATCACATTCATATTTTTATTCTTCTGTCTTCTGAAGAATTAGATGCAATAGATAGCAATAGCATGACACTGAGATAAAACACACCTTCTTAAAGTGGAAGAACATTCATGATGGTCAGAATTCACACCCTGTTTAAATTGTTTTCATCGGTGTAGGTGAAGTGACAAATACTTCTTTTGGTTAAATACCCACGAGACTAGGGGGTGAATAAAGACCGTTTCTTGGAAACTCTGAGAGAGGGGAATAATGGGTTTTTACTTCCTGCAACAGGACTTTCTCATCTACAGGTCATATACAAACCCTTGAAGATGGACGATCATCTTTAGCTCCCAGGTAGGAACAAGGCAGAACTCATAATCTTTTCCATCTCTTAGGTTCACTCATGCAAAGTCCATCCTGGCTCTTTGCTATGGACTGAATTCTGTCTCCCCACATTCACATGTTGCAGCCCTAATCCCCAGTGTGACTATATTTAAAGACAGGGTCTTTAAAGAGGTGATTAAGGTTAAATGAGGTTGTAGAGGTGGGGTTCCTCAGGAAAGTAAGTCTTTGTCCTAATGTTATGAACTGTCTCCCCAAAAATCATATGTTGAAGTCCTAACGCCCAGTAACTTAGTATGTGATTGTACTTGGAGACAGATCTTTAAAGAAGTAATTAAGTGAACATGAGATCATTAGGGAGACCCCTAATCCCATAGGACTTGTGTCCTTATAAGAAGAAGGGACATCAGAGCTCACCCTTTCTCTGTGTGAACACAGAGGAAAGGCCATGTAAGGGTACCAAGAAGGCCGCCATCTGCAGGCCAGGAAGAGAGTCCTCACAAGACATCACTGATGGCCCTGTGATCTTGGACTTCCAGCCTCAAGAATGAGAAAATAAATTTCTGTTGTGTCAGCCACCCTGTCTGTGGTATTTTGTTATGGCAACCCTAGCAGACTAATACACTCCCTGTCTGTTCTCCAGAATACACCATATGTCCATATAAAAACCTCCCTTAGGCCTTAATAACCTGCGATTCTTAGGTAAAGTCAACTTAACATTTTGATCAATAACTCCAACTTGACTGAATCTTAACTCCCTCCCTTTCTTTATATCACCACCTTTATGTCACTACCAGCCCCCTGACGTTCCTAGGCTCCGTTGCTGCTCAGATCGATCCCAGCAGTGCTTCTGGCACTGTCTCAGCCCATTACCACTGCTGTGTTCAGGCCACCCAAATCATGGTGCTTATCAGCTTTTAACCCCCAAAACTTTGGGCACCCTGGTCTCTGTGCTTGACCCTGAGTTCCTTGCCATTCTTGTATACTTTTGGACCAAAAACATATCTACCTCTTCTCCTTTTCTTATCCCACAACCACATATGGCCTTCTTTTCCCGGCATATCCAGGGGATCTCTGAGGATTAGGTCAGGATGGAGTCAAGTTCAGTTTCACTCTGTACCTGAGTCCACTGTTCCCTGGTTGTTAGACCTGTTTTTGCATCTGGTCCACAATGCAGAACTTCTTTCTCATGGTTTTCCTTCTAAGGGATGCCATTGTTTCTTCTGCAGTCCAACCCCTCTTGCCCTCACTTACACCCCATCAATGTATGTCTGAACACACACTGCAGCGCTCAGGATCTTTCCCTTGAATCTGCTGAGACTCATGCAAATCACTGCTAGATAGGGAGTGAAGGGTGGCCGCAGCTTATAAGCTAGCATATCCAAGCCTCACCGAGCCAAGCCAAATCCCTGTAGCAGTTTCACCAGTTGGATTTTTTAGGTTTCATTCCATTTTAGCTCAGTTCTTAGGACAGAGATGAGCAATTTATTCATATGAATGAGGGAAACAACAGTGTCACAGCCCAGAGGATCCTCCACAGTGTCTCCTCCCCCATCACGCTTTCCGTGGATTCCTGCTGCCACCCAGCCTGCAGTGTCTTTCCCTGACGCCACCTAAGCATCTTTACTAAGGTCCTTATCACTCCAGTACCACCCCAACTTACTTCTACTGTTGGATGTTTTGACAGGTGCTTTTCCCCGAGGAGATATTCCTATGATCTCTTACTCTCCGTCCCTGTTCTCTCTCTTCATTTTTTCTGAACATTCTAGAAAGCTGCTGGGAACAGAGACAGCCCGCATCCCTCCATCCCTTGCTTTCTTTCATCAGACCAAATAACACTGCAGAGTAGACTCTTGATCACTCTTCAGTTTGTCCAGACCTCACCAGACCCAGGCCAGAATGTATCCCTTCTACAGGAAACTGGTTGGTTTTCCAAAAGGAAAAATGCTGTGTACAACTGCATACCTCACATAGGTGTCTTGCTTTTTTTAGGTTAAAACCTAAAGGAGATGGTTACTTTAAAACATCATTCATTATCTGACGTTTCTTCTCTTTTCAGAGAACAGATATATCACTGAGAAGAGTCAGCAGATAAACCAGAGATTACTTAAAATGACTCTCCTAGCTTATGCTGGCTAAGTCTTTAGAATCAGATACAGAGGTTATCAACCAAGAAAGTGAGCAATCAATAGCTTCCAAAGAAGTTCAAACAACAAAAAAAATAACAGCCTGGGTGTTCCCTAAATAAACAGGGGATTCCCATTTGGCTAATTTGTTACAAATTCTCTAAAGTGAGAAATTTCAATGCACAAAACAAATAGATATAAGTGTTTTCTCCTCATCACCTTATTACTCCTGTTACTACAGGAAGCGGCACATCTTACTGGTAATTTGTTGATGTTAAATTAGCACTCACTTGCCTTTTTCTTTGTAAACTGCAACAGAAATGCTTATTACAGGAGATTTTAGGTCATTGTTATTTGAACTGTATGTTTAAACTCAGGAATATTTTGCCTTAAACTCTAGTCCTACTAAGTGTTCTACTCTTGTCCATAGGTTTTCTCCTAATTTGTATTGCTTGGCTGTTGTGTTTTGACCACGTAAGGAACTTGCATAAATTAAATAAATTTGTATAGTCAAAAGAGTGCTTTCCAAAGTCAATTCTAGATTTTTTCCCTATTAATATTTATATAACTTTTGATATTTCAGTCTTCAAAGTGTTGATCCACGGATGTAAATTGGTACAGCCACTGTGGAAAACAGTGTGGAGGTTCCTCAAAGAAACTAAAAACAGAGCTACCATATGATCCAGCAATCCTGAGGCAAGAGACAGATGGGCCCCGGGGCAAACGGAGTTCGTTCCCTGTGGACCGATACTCTGAGACGAGACGGGAATAACACGACAATTGAGAGAGGAGGCTGGGCCCTGCCCAGATAGAAGATAAGAGACCACAGGGCTTTCCTGGTGGCGCAGTGGTTGGGAGTCCGCCTGCCGATGCAGGGGATACGGGTTCGTGCCCCGGTCCAGGAAGTTCCCACATGCTGCGGAGCGGCTGGGCCCATGAGCCATGGCCGCTGAGCCTGCGCGTCCGGAGCCTGTGCTCCGCGATGGGAGAGGCCCGCATACCGAAAAAAAAAAAAAAAAAAAAGAGACCACATATTCCTCCTTCTCAAAGTCAGGAGACCTCCCCAACTACACATGTGCAGAAAATCTCCTTGGAAGTCAAAAGGGGAGTGATGCTAAGTGGCCAAACCTACCCATAGGCCTCTCTGGTAGAATCCATCTTGGCTAAGAGATGCACGCACACACCGGAAAATCCTGAGATAGACCAAATACTGACTCTGAACCAGGTAAATCAAAATGATTGGTCAAAGGAAACATGAAAGAAATGCCCCACGTAAGTGATTTAAACTGCCACAAGGGCACAACTCTCTCTGAGTCCACACATACTGTACTCTTTTTTTCTCCTAATAAATACTTTACTTGTTTCACTACTTTCCGTCTTTGTGGGAATTCTTTTTCTGCAAAGCTGTAGGGCCAGGGCCTTGTCACCGACCACTGGTCTAGTGGCTAGGATTCGGTGCTCTCACTGCTTTGACCCAACCTCAATCTCTGGCCGGGAACTGAAACCCTGGTTCGGGCCGCTGCAGGCCGAGGCCACCTGAGATCAATCCCACTCCTGGGCATATACCCAGACAAAACTATAATTCAAAAAGATACATGCACTCCTATGTTTATAGCAGCACTATTTACAATAGTCAGGACATGGAAACAATCTAAATGTCCATCAACAGATGAATGGAAAAAGAAGATGTGTTACATATATACAATGGAATATAACTCAGCCATAAAAAAGAATGAAATAATGCCATTTGCAGCAACATGGATGGACCTAGAGATTATCATACTAAGTGAAGTCAGAAAGAGAAAGACAAATACCATATGATACCACTTATATGTGGAATCTAAAATACGACACAAATGAACATATCTACAAAACAAAAACAGACTCACAGACCATAGAGAACAGACTTGTGGTTGCCAAGGGGGAGGCGGGGGGAGGGAAGTACTGGGAGTTTGGATCAGCAGATGCAAACTAGTATATGTAGGATGGATAAACAATAAGGTCCTACTGTACAACACAGGGAACTATATTCAATACCCTGTGATAAACCATAATGGAAAAGAATATGAAAAAGAATATCTATATGTATAACTGAATCATTTTGCTGTACAGTAGAAATTAACACAATACTGTAAGTCAACTATACTTCAATAAAATTTTTTAAAAAGTATTGATCCATGAAAGAATCCCAGGGGTTTCTTCTGAGAGATGCCACGTCAAGACCTGTCTCCTCATCAAGTTATCCGCTTAACAGTTAGCTCACAATAACATGTTGTGTGAAATCATCAGTATTATTTTTACTCCAGGTCTCAAGATAAATGTATATTTTGTGGACATAGAAAGAGTTAATTTCTTTTCCATCTGTTCCTCAAACTTAACATGCACCCCCTGCCTCCCAATACCTATGCTTGATTTTCAAGAGTCATTACTACAAATGCTTAATTTTGTGGGGAAAATTTTCACAGACAGTGATGGCACAAAAAAATAACGTATGAATTACCATAAAGCAGTCCTCCTTTTTTTTTTTTTTTAACATCTTTACTGGAGTATAATTGCTTTACAATGCTGTGTTAGTTTCTGCTTTATAACGAAGTGAATCAACTATACATATATCCCCATATCCCCTCTCTCTTGTGTCTCCCTCCCACCCTCCCTATCCCACCCCTCTAGGTGGTCACAAAGCACTGAGCTGATCTCCCTGTGCTATGCGGCTGCTTCCCACTAGCTATCTGTTTTACATTTGGTAGTGTATATATGTCCATGCCACTCTCTCACTTCGTCCCAGCTTACCCTTCCCCCTCCCCGTGTCAAGTCCATTCTCTACGTCTGCATCTTTATTCCTGTCCTGCCCCTAGGTTCTTCAGAACCTTTTTTTTTTTTTTAGATTCCATATATATGTGTTAGCATACGGTATTTGTTTTTCTCTTTCTGACTTACTTCACTCTGTATGACAGACTCTAGGTCCGTCCACCTCACTACAAATAACTCAATTTCGTTTCTTTTTATGGCTGAGTAATATTCCATTGTATATATGTGCCATATCTTCTTTAACCATTCATCTGTAGATGGACACTTAGGTTGCTTCCATGTCCTGGCTATTGTAAATAGTGCTGCAATGAACATTGTGGTACATGACTCTTTGAATTATGGTTTTCTCAGGGTATCTGCCCAGTAGTGGGATTAAAGCAGTCCTCCTTAACTGTGCTTGGGTTAACAACTGGTTAGTCTTCCCAAAGAGGTTAAATCCCACTGGCACCTCTCAACCTAGGAGAGGTGGGCCAAATCAACACTCGTTTGTGTGTGTGTGTGTGTGTGTGTGTGTGTGTGTGTGTGTGTGAAGCAACAAGAAAGTACCACACCAGTGTATTTTAAAATTCCAGTTTGTTTAATGTCTGCAAAGGATGTGGGGTCTTTCTCAGAGACTGAAGCAATAACAAACAAGTTTAAAAATACCCAAACATGAGTGGCTTTCATTATTTTCTATGATTTTCAGTATTTTCTCATTTTGATCAGGTGAATACATACGACTCTCATGATAGCAAACATTAAGAAAAATATTCAATAATGTACTTAAGAACAATAGCAACAATCTACTGAGAACTGTAATTCAGTCCTCAATGCTCCCTCTAATCCCATTTTTCTTTCTTTATGATTCCCTCCCCCCCCCCCCACCAAGGAAGGATTATTTATTACTTGCAGCAAGTAAGGAGAACATTTCTTTCCCAAAGCAGTGTCTCCTCTTTTCGCATGACTTTCAAAAGCTGTTAGGATTAGTAGTAAATAATTTTTCTGGAAGATGAGTAATTTTGTTTTGTTTTTTAAAGAAACTAAGAGTATGGGATGGAGAGGGTTCACAGGACAGGCTGAGCCAGGCGAGTTAGGTGTGAGTTCAGACCCCAAACAAGGCTTGAAGGCGAGTGGGGGCGGGGGAAGGAGAATTCGAGGCAGAACTCTCAGTGGCTAGAATGTTTGTTTAGAAAGCAGCAGGGATTATCTGATAACACTGGGTAAACGGCTTGTCATTTTTATAATGTAAATGAAACCAGTAGTAAAACGAAAAGCTGACATCCTCTCACAGGACAGATAAAGCCAAATGATTATTTTTAGAATCATACAGAAGAAAGCAAACAGTTTTTTCCTTGTTTCCAACACTCACCACCTCCTCTTTAGCCTCTTGGAATGTTTATTGGGGCTGAATGAATGAAAAGTGGAGGAAAGGCAGAGGGAGGGGTGGGTAGGTGGATGAAATCCTGTTTTGCCTTCAGGCTTGGGATGAAGTGTACCAAGCATTTGAAATTGGCGACACAATGAGGATTTACACAGAAGTAAGACTTGGTTGGTTCTCCCTAGGCCATAGAGACTTCTGCAACTCACAATTATTATTCCAAAAAGATTTTGCCTTCCATTTCCCCACAAGGACCTGACCCAAAAGTTATTTCATTTTTAAATGGGCATACAAATCATTCAAAACAAAACAAGCTTTTAACAACAACAACAACAACAACAAAACCCCCTGATTTAAAACCCCTGGAAGGCTTTTAGTGAGAGCAGCGTGTGACTGACGTGGTAAATTAGGTCTGCTGGAGAAAAACCAAGAAAAAATATGGATTCACTGTTTTTTTGAAAGGCAGCCATCTTTCCAAGAGAATGTGTACACCACGTTTTATTAAGAAATTAGATCTTTCCCCATGTTTTCCATCTCTTTCACATGCTGGCAATGGCAAGCAGGTGGAACAGACGTGATGAAAGAATTAATACCAGTCTTGGGAACATGTAAACGAAATATTTCTTTTGAAACACCTACCTTTAAATTCCATTAGTCCGATCAGACACTGGAAGAGCCTGGATTAGGGGAATGATTTACACAGCACAGGCTGTTTGTCCAGACTCAGAACTCCTTTGTAATATGAAAAACGTGAAGATGAATTTAATAGTTCTCCAATGAATTGGCACGGAGTTTAAAATCCTGCTCTGACCGAGATAACTGCGTTTGTTTCAGTGCTAATAAATTCACCTCGGTAAGAATTTTTCTTTTTTTCCCAAGATTCATTCATAGCTGCTACACATTTGTCTCTGTGTAAAACCAACTCTCCCCTCTGAAAAAGCAGCGTAACCAGTCAAAGAACAAGTATATAGGATTAGCGCATTATGAAGAAAAAAGAGAAGCTTTCAGCTCTCTGTCATGGGTGATATTTATCACACTTTTCATGATCGGCTCTAATAACAGTGCAGAGATAAAATAGGCTTGATGCATCTCTCCTGTACAGAGAATTTTACAACAGCAACTCGAAGAAATCCAGGAGATGAAACATGTCCTTTTCCCCTCTTGCAGTTTTTATTAGTTGAAAAATGGGAGGTGTTGGGTGGGTGGGGGGGTATGATTTCTACCAAAGTGGGCTTGAATTTTCTGTCTGTTATGCTAATGTATTCATAGAAAAAGCTGGTGCTGAGGGCGGTTCTCCAATTAAGACAAATGAGGCACATTGAATTTTTCCCCCAGGGCACAGCAGGGGTGCTGGCAAAATCTACTTTATTCTCTTCTGTCAGGGCTGAACTGGAAACAAAAGCATGAAAATTCAACACATCCACTTACAGAATAATAAAGGCTGTTGTTTAAAGCGTGAAGAGTTTTGGCACCCTTCTGGGGCCTTATGCAAATCACTCTCCCTCTTCACTGTTACCACACCATCGGTCTTGGAAATTAAAGATGTACTTGGTCGGTTAACAGCTGAAAGGAGAAGAGCAGGCTGAAACTCAATTAGATTTGTATTAAGCAAATAAATCAGGACCGACTGATATTGGCTAAACTAAAATGCATTATGGGCTGACAGTAATTCTAATTTGATTGACAAATATGTGTGGTATGTTATTAACCTAAATGAAAGATAAGAATTTTTTTAAAGAGTTTTATTCTAGTAAACAGTCCTCTCCCCCTCTGAACTTACACAAAACCATAAACAGAGACCACCAGCTTGGTGCTCAAGACCACAGGAAATCTATTTCCTGGTACATGTTAAGAGTTGAAGACAAAATTATTTTGCAGAAAGACATTTGTTTTCATTATTTGGTGTAATGCAACAGCTAAACACATTACTTATTTGTGGGAATGAAGCACACTCAACACACTTTTTATTATGGTGAGTAACAAAAGCATAGACCTGTATACGTATCGTTATTTTTTTCCAGAACTCTGCAGTATGGGATGTTTTTCTATGGGTATATATGAAGGAGCTTCAAAGTCATAAATGAAGATTTCAATCAAATCTTCCAAGGTTTTAGGAAAAAAAATCTTAAGTAGCATAAATGTGTTGGTATGTGTGGTTACGAGTGAGGTTTTCCCTTGTGAGAAGATTTTGGGAGTTCCTTTTCAACTCATTTCCTTGTCTTTTAGAACACATAGAGATGTAAGTCATCACATTTCACATGCTCTAAGGTCATCATTGCATAGTAATTTCATGCTTTTGCTTTGGTTGTCAGCATCTTCTACTTACCCCACCTTTTCCTTTCACCTGAAGGAACACCTTTTCCTTCTGGCAACCAGATTAAAGATTCATTCTTATCTTTCAATAATCTTTCCTTCTCTCTTTTCCTACCAGGCTCCTCTTGCCAAGTCCTGCTGTGTTCTGTGCTGCATCAGTGCCGGAAATGGTTTCTTCCTCTCCTTAGAAACTTACCCAAACCTTTGCTCCGCGTGGGCTGCCCCCTGCTGTAGCTCTTGCCAACGTCTGTTCTTCACTCTTCCGGTCCTCCTCTCTCCTCCGATGAGCACATCAAAGATACTCACACTAAACACTTTCTTTGGCACCCGATCCCCAATTTTCTTCCTCATCACCATCCATGATACTCCTCATTGATACTGAGAGTAAAGTTAGAACATCACGGGATGAGACATCGCCAGTCGCGGGCAGGTTTCACACACACTTTCTTCCATCCCAGGTTAAATTCTCTATTTTTAGCTTTTCAGGTACTTGCCATCTCAGACCATTCAATCGCTACTCTCACTTATCTCTTCTTATTCCCCTGCAGAGCTGGTCATCTGATGAGGGGCTTCTTCTTCTTCTTTTTTTTTTTTTTTTGCGGTACGCAGGCCTCTCACTCTTGTGGCCTCTCCCGTTGCGGAGCACAGGCTCCGGACGAGCAGGCTCAGCGGCCATGACTCATGGGCCCAGCCGCTCCACGGCATGCGGGATCTTCCCGGACCCGGGCACGAACCTGTGTCCTCCTGCATTGGCAGGCGGACTCTCAACCACTGCGCCACCAGGGAAGCCCTGATGGGCTTCTTCTTGTCTCTCCTATTTTGTCTAGTTTTTGCTCTCTTTCCTGACACCTCTTCTGAAATTTACCCAAGAAATCAGTTTTCAAACTTCAGTATCCATCCCAACACTCACACACAATCTGCTAATGACAATCCCTGCCACTCATTGTGGGTTTAGAATAACTTTCTGCCATAATATTTATTTAACTTTTTGGGGGGTTTCAAACTCTAGTTAACATTCTTTATTATTTGATGATTGGTGAATGTGGGATTAAATATCATTTTCTTGAAGGGCTTTTTTATGCCTATTAGATTATCCATTTTGGTTTTTTTCCATTTAAGAGCATTGACATCACAGGACTCTGACATTTGCCAGGAACCCATTCTACGGACCTCCACGAATCTTGGGATTTTTTTTTTTTCACTTTTTTTTTTTGTGGTAAAATATGCATAACATAAAATTTACCATATTAGGTGTACAGCTCAGCAACATTAAATACGTTCACAATGTTATGCAATCATCACCGCTATCCATTTCCAGAGCTTTTCCCCCATCCAGAACTGAAACTCTGGACCCGTTTAACAATAACTCCCCATTCCTCCCTGTTCCCACTATTCTGCTTTCTCTCTATGACTTTGACTACCCTAGATACCTCATATAAGTGGAATCATACAATATTGTCGTTCTGTGCCTGGATTATTTCATTTGCCATGACTATGACATCTTTAAGGCTCATCTCTGTTTTTAACATCAGAATTTCATTCCTTTTAAAGTAGTATTCCATTGTATGTATATACTGTATTTCGTTTATCCATTCATCTGCTGACGGACATTTGGGTTGCTTCCATGTTTTGGCTATTATGAATAATGGTGCTGTGAACATGAGTGTGCAAATATTAGAGTCTCTGCTCTCAATCCTTTTAGGTATTGAATTTTGAGATTTGACAACACAAATGCAGCATATGATTTTCGTCATAAAGCTTTTATCTTGCTTCTTAGACCCTTTCATGTCTCCCTCCTTGCTGTAACGCTCACAGCAGCTCATTTCTCTTTCGGGTGATTTTCTGTCAAGAAATACAGCTTCATATACACTTACAAGACAAAGCTAAGTCAAAACCAGCAAGATGATATTGACACTCCTTTCCCACCCCTCTTCAAATATGCACTGAGTCTGGGAAAAGGAAAATTGAAGACTCCCAGATCTGTGATCAACTGCCCAATTTAAACTAAATTATATCCTAGAGGATATAATTTTCACACCTCAAATTCATATTCAAAGTATTTTTCTGCTTCTTACAGTGCCAGGGAAGGAGTGAAAGCAACACAGGAAGCCAGACTTGAGAGGGAGAGATTTTCACCTGGGTAATCAGAAGGCTTTGTTCCCTAAAGCCCAGTCAAATAGTGTTGAGCTATCACTCAGTACCAGCAGAAACAGTTTTCTCTTGCATTGCTCTAAAACCAACTACTAAATAATGTTAGGATTTCTTTGAGGCAATAATGTGTAATCATTCACAGCTCTTTGGAAGGGAATGTAGTTAAGATTTTTAAAAAAGCCCAAAGGCAGAGAGCTTTTAACTACTAGCCATTTGGCAATATTACTTTCACTCTCCTTCCAGCCCTACTTCCCTCCCCCATAACCCTTAGTGCAAATTTTCTTTCTGTATTTAGAGTTGGAGAAAGAGAGAGAGATCCTGCCTTCACCTGAAGAAAAGTTCTTATTGTTTCTTCATTTGTTCTGTTGACTTCACTATATTTTAAAATATAAGTGTTGTGAGAGCAGACTGAATTCTGAATCGCTAGGTGGCACATCCACCTGCTGTAGAAGAGTATTTCAATCCACCAGTCAGAAAGCTCAAATTTTCTCCATAGCAGGTGGTCTAGAGCTGTAAGGCAGGTAAAAATCAGATGGGGTTAGGGAGAGAATGAGAGAGACAGATGAGAGAGAGAGAGGAGAGAGAGAGAGGTGTGTGATTCTCTAGGAGATAATACTACTCATATCTCCTAGCTTATCTTGCAGGTATAGAGAAGGGAGGGAGCCAGTGATAGTCTTCAGGGGACGTACAGGGAGTCACAGTGTTATCCCACATGATTGGCAGGCCTGGTCCAAGCCCGTATGGATAATCTCTAAAGTATCCTTGAGTGGAAGTTTCCAAAGAGCAGTTTTCATCTGGGGTGGTCTAGTCTAGTCTAGCTTTTCTTTATTTAATTAAGTATAGCCCTGATTTCAGATACTAATAGCCTAGAGATTGGTCTAAAAATCCAGGTCTCAGTGCTGTGTCTTTCCTTCAGATGGGGGTCCTGTCTCTTCACACAGCTCATGTGGCAGCTCTGCCAGCATCTCTGGGTTCCAAGGCCTCTGAATTGGAAGTGTTCTTTCTTAGTTCTTAGCATCACATTCCTTTATTTCACATCAAGATATACTCCAAATATAGACATTTTAAAAAGCTAATGCCCTCTGTGTTTCTTCAGTGATTTACAGAGGACTGCTTATATTCTTAGTTCATTCAAAATAGATCAAGTTTATCTATCTATCTACCTATCTATATCTATCACCTATCTCAGCTTTTTAATAAGGGAGCTAGAACACACTTGGGACCAGCCCCAACAATTGAACAGTTAATCAAAAAGTTGCCAAGAGAGGATAAATGACTGATACCACAGATATTTTTTAAAAAATCATAAGAAAATTTCTTTCATAAGAAAATATTGTGAACACTTATATACTAACAAATTGGATAACCCAAAAGAAATAGACAAGTTTCTAGAAACATACAGCCTGCCAAAACTGAATCAAGAAGAAACATAATTTGAAGAGACCAATCACTAGAAGTGAAATAGAATCTGTAATAAAAAAAAATTCCTTGTAAACAAAAGTCCAGGACTGGATGGCTTCACTGGGGAATTCTACCAAACATTCAAAGAAGAACTTACACCTCTTCTTCTCAAACTCTTCCCAAAGATTGAAGAGGAGGGACCACTCTCAAAGTCATTCTATAAAGCCACCATCACCTTGTTACCAAAACCAGAAAAAGACACTGTCAAAAAAGAAAATTACAGGCCAATATCTTTGATGAATACAGATGCAAAAATTCTCAACAAAACATTAGCAAACCGAATCCAACAACACATAATAAAGATCATACACCACCATCAAACTGGATTCATCCCAGGGTCACAAGGATGGTTCAACATACACAAATCAATCAATATCACATCAACAAAAGACAAAACCACATGATCATCTCAATATATGCAGGAAAAGCATTTGATAAAATTCAACATCCATTCATGATAAAAACTCTTACCAAAGTGGGTATTGAGAGAACATATCTCAACATAATAAAAGCTATTTATGACAAACCCACAGCCAACATTATACTCAACAGTGAAAAGGGCCTTCCTGCTAAAATCTGGAACAAGACAAGGATGCCCACTCTCACCACTTCTAGTCAACACAGTATTGGAAGTCCTGGCCACAGCAACCAGAAAAGAAAAAGAAATAAAATGTATCCAAATAGAAGGGAAGAGGTAAAATTGTCATTATAGGTAGATGACATATACTCTATATAGAAAACCCTAAAGACTTCACAGAAAAGCCATTAGAACTGACAAATGAATTCAGCAAGGTAGCAGGATACAAGGTTAATTTACAGAAATCTGTTGCATTTCTTTACACTAACAATGAAATATCAGGAAGAGAAAGTAAAGAAACAATCCTGTTTAAAATTACATTAAAAAACCCCCCAAAACCCCCCCAAAACCAAAAACCTAGGAAGAAACCTAACCAAGGAGGTAAAAGACTTATATGCTGAGAACTATAAAACACTGATAAAGGAAATTAAAGATGATTCAAAGAAACTGAAAGATATCCCATGCTCTTAGGTTGGAAGAATTAATATTGTTAAAATGGCCATACTACCCAAAGCAATCTATGAATTTAATGTGATCCCTAACAAATTACCCATGACATTTTTTACAGAACTAGAACAAATAATCCTAAAACTTATACGGACAACAGAAGACCCAGAATTGCCAAACTAATCCTGAGGAAAAAGAACAAAGCTGGAGGCATAACCTTTCTAGACTTCAGAAAATACTACAAAGATACAGTAATCAAAACAGCATGATACTGGCACAAAAACAGACATATAGATCAACGGCACCAAATAGAGAGCCCAGAAATAAACCCACACATCTATGGTCAATTAATCTTTGACAAAGAAGGCAAGAGTATACAATGGAGAAAAGACAGTCTCTTCAACAAGTGGTGTTGGGAAAGCTGGAGAGCCACATGTAAATTAACGAAGTTAGAACACTCCCTCACAGCATACACAAAAATAAACTCAAAATGGCTTAAAGACTTAAATATAAGACATGATATCATAAAACTCCTAGGAGAGAACATAGGCAAAACATTCACTGACATAAATCTTAGCAATATTTTCTTAGATCTGTCTCCCAAGGCAATAGAAATCAAAGCAAAAATAAACAAATGGGACCTAATCAAACTGAGAAGTTTTGCACAGCAAAGGAAACCATAAACAAAACCAAAAGACAACCTATACACTGGGAGAAAATATTTGCAAACAAATAGTTGTGACAGATAAGGGCTTTCCAAAATATACCAGCTCATATGACTCAATATCAAAAAACCCCAAACAACCCAATGAAAAAATGGGCAGAAGACCTAAATAGACATTTCTCCAAAGAAGACATACAGATGGCCAAAAGGCACATGAAAAGGTACTCAACATTGCTGATTATTAGTGAACTGCAAACCAAAACTACAATGAGGTATCACCTTGCACCAACCAAAATAGCCATCCTCAAAGTCTACAAATAATAAATGTTGGAAAGGCTGTGGAGAAAAGGGAACCCTCCTACATTGTTGGTGGGAATGTAAATTGGTACAGCCACTATGAAAAACAGTATGGAGTTTCCTTAAAAAACTAAAAGTAGAGTTACCATATGATCTGGCAATCCCACTCCTGGGCATATATCTGGAAAAGATGAAAACTCTAATTTGAAAAGATACATGCATCCCAATGTTCATAGCAGCACTATTTACAATAGGCAAGACATAGAAGAAACCTAAGTGTCCATCAACAGATGATTGGATAAAGAAGATGTGGTTTATACATACACACACACACACACACACACACACACATACACATGCACAATGGAATATTACTCAGCCATAAAAAAGAATGAAAATTTGCCATTTGCAGCAACATGGGTCTATCTAGAGATTATCATACTAAGAGAAAGACAAATATCACATGATATCACTTATATGTGAAATATAAAAAAATGATATAAATGAACTTATTTATAAAATAGAAACAGACTCACATATATAGGAAACAAACTTATGGTTACCAAAGGGAAAGGTGGAAGGGATAAATTAGGAGTTTGGGATTAACAGATACACCCTAACATACATAAAATAAACTACAAGGATTTATGGTACAGCACAGGGAACTATATTCAATATCTTGTAATAATTTATAATGGAAAATAACCTGAAAAAGGATATATATATATCACTTTGCTGTACACCTGAAACTAATACAATATTATAAATCAATTATACTTCAAAAAGAAAAAGTTGCCAAGGTAGGAATACATGAAAAATGAAACATACATGCTTTAGACATCTATCTAGCAATCTTTTTATGAAGGGATAAGGATGTTTCCACTATTGGGAAAATCTGTATTTTTTTTCTTGCACGTACTCACAGTGTATGGTCTACAGTTTCCAGTTTTTGCTTCTTTCAAGTGAAGTAAGAGTTTATAGTCAACTGAGAAGCAATGTGTAAGTAGAATCACTCCAGATGAGTGATTGTCAAATGCTGACATCTGAATCACTTGGAGGGCTTGTCAAAACACAGATTGCTGAGCCCCATCTGAAGAGTTTTGGATTCGGTAGATATGAGGTGGGATCTGATAACTGATATTTCTAACAAATTTCCAGGTGATGCTTATGTTGCTGGTCAAGGGATCACTCTTTGAGAACTGCTGCTGTAGATTTTCATCATACTTTACAGAAAGTGTCATATTTTATTTAGAGAAGGAAGAATGTTGATTAGCAGCAGCGTTGGTTAATAGAATGTAGGTTGAGGGTGAGTATAAATAAATACCTATTTTATATAATTGATAAACAGCAATCCATATTTACATGCATTTTTTCCAGAGCACTACTAAATCTGACATAGGCTGTTAATAACATGCTGTGAATAGGTGAGTTTACAAGAGATAGGAGGGAGTCCTGGAAATGGGAATGTTCTTTGAAACAGTTCCTTTTCCCAACTGAGCAAGCTAAGTTCTCAGTGCTTCTTTACCAGTAAATTGGGCATGATTGCAAATACATCACAGGGCTCTCCTGAAGACAAGGCGATACTATAGTTTTTCTCAAATATTTTCATCACTATCTTTCATGGTAGGCAGGGGAAATATTCGGAAAACCCATAAGTACATATTAGAGAAAAACTTTATTGAGTTCTCTTCATGCCTTAGAAATGAATACATATTTTGTCTAAAATAGATCTGTTTGCTTTAATATAAAAATATTTTACCCAATCTGGCATTATCCATGTTTATCTTTGATTTCTGCTATGAAGAACAAGTACCTCAGTTTGAAAAACTTAGGAAAATGCTTTGTAAATAGTAGTGTATTGCATATGATTTTCTTCTTATTAGATTTTGTTTTATTTTGGCAAGGATATGAGACATTCATTAGCATATCCACTGACTTTGATGTCTCATTTACAGATTCCTTATGCTGATATTTGGGTTTTAAATGATCAGACATATGATGAGATCTTTTCCCCGCCAGATGTTGTCTAAAATCTTAAAATTTTACTTCTAAATTGAGATTCAGAGATGCACCAAGGTCAAAGCCATTTTAAGAGTGTAATTGATGACACATGGATTTATTTTTCTCTTAATAAAGTAATAAATTAGGGGACAGTGAATGAATATAACAACTAATGGTTTCTGTGTTACATCATTATACAATCTCTAGCATAATCAAAAAATTTAAATGTGCATCTTAAATTTACACAAAATACTGCTTTAATGTCATTTCCAACAACCTGAAAAAAAATTCCAAAGTATGTATGATCCATTTAATTATTATTACTTGAACATCTCCTATGCTAGTCTCCATGAATGGTACAGAGATAAATAAGACACAATTCTTCCCTGATTCTTGAGAATCTCAAGAATTTTCCATTCTAGCAATTGACCAGAGACCTGCTGAACTTTTCCACTTATAGACAACAACCCAGTTATAACTAATAATCTTTAACAGCATGGCTAAAATAACTACCTGGAGTCAGACAAAGGTTGGTGTGAATCAAAGCTCAGCCACTCCCTAGGTATATGATGGTGGGAAGATTACTTCAATCTTTCTACTCATAAGTTTTGCAACCTGTAAAATGAAGCTAATTATATTTGCCATGCAGGGTCTTGTGAAGAGTGGACGTAGTAGATTTAAAACACGAAAAGCAGGGACCAGCACTTAGATCTCCCAACCCTGCTTCTTCCTAGTTGCTTATCTACTAGCTTGAGTTTGTGAGCTGGTCTGACACAGAGCCTGGGGGACCTGTGAATAGAGCTGGCTTGGTCTAGCCTCAGATCACGGTTCTGGGAGCTAAAAGCAAGCAGATCACAAATTATATTTCTCAGTTAGCCTTCCATCCTGTTCCTCGGTATATAAAATCATTCCTTCCTCCTTCTCTCTCCTATTCACTTGCCTGGACGGACATTTGACTGTTTGACTCAGATGTAATTCCTGTTCTAATATCTCTTTAATAAAATATATGGGATTTGTTGTTCTATGAACCTGATTATACTATGCAGGATATAAACAAACTGTTTATCATTAATAAATGTGAAATCTATGGCCCCTCCGTTTTTCCTAAAAAGTTTGTCATCAAGGTCTTGTTGGGAATATAACATTAAATAATCCTTATGAAAAAATCATTTGATTTACAGAATTTTTTCTCTAAGAACATAATTTACCAATCTACTTTTATTAAAATTGAAGTATAATTGATTTACAATGTTGTGCCAATCTCTGCTGTACAACACAGTCTACCAGTCTACTTTTAGCTAAGAATTGCCTGTGTTAGCTGATAATGAATGCATTTCTGTTATTTACAATCAAATAATATTCGAATGTAGACCTAAAAAAAAATTGTAAATTTTTTTCATGACAATCTGAAATCTGTAGGCAAAGTACTAAAGCTGGTTATTTACAAATAAAGAGAAATTTCTAGCCAAATTTACAGTTTTTCATGCAAGAAATTAATATACATACTCCAAAGTGGGTCTTCATATTGATTCTGGCATAAAATTTGCTGGCATAGAATTGGAACTTAAATGTGAATATACATCAGTAATAGATCATTAACTAAATTTCCATCAAAAGATGAATGGATAAAGAAGATGGGATATATATATATGTGTGTGTACACACACATACACACACACACACACACACACACACACACACACACACAATGGAATATTACTCAGCCATAAAAAAGAATGAAATAATTCCATTTGCAGCAACATGGATGGCCCTAGAGATTATCATATTAAGTGAAGTCAGAAAGAGAAAGATAAGTATCATATGACATCACTTATTTGTGGAATCTAAAAAAATTATAGAAATGAACAAATTTACAAAACAGAAATAGATCCACAGACATAGAAAACAAACTTATGGTTACCAAAGAGGATGGGGGGGGCGGGGGCGGAGAAATAAATTAGGATTTTGGGATTAACAGATACACACAACTATATATAAAATAGATAAACAACAAGGACCTACTGTATAGCACAGGAAACTATACTCGATATCTTATAATAACCTAAAATGGAAAAGAATCTGAAAAAGAACTGAATCACTTTGCTGTACACTTGAAACTAGCCTAACATTGTAAATTAACTGTACCTCAATAAAAATTAGAAAAAAATCATTATACATGTAACAAATATTTCTCCATTTTGTCATTTACCTTTCACTTTGTGGTGGGATTTTTGTTTTGTGTTGTGTTTTGCCAATCAGGAAAACAATTAAATTTTATATGATCAAATATTAAAAAAAGAAGATTGTTAAAATCTAAGTTAAAAACAAAACCCGAGAACACTCTTTCTATAAGTGAACATTTCTTCGTCCTTTCCTTTTTTAGAAAGATAAGTGTTTTTGACAAGTTTTCTAGAAGCAGCATGTTGTTCACATTGGACAAAAAAAAGCAAGCTGCTCTGGTCTGGGGTGGTACTGTTAGATTTTTGTCAAATGTAAAACTCACTCAATCCTCCCCAAAATGAAGTACCAGCGTAGCTGGTTCTTTAGTCTTTCTTTTGCAGGAAAAAAAAAAAAAAAAAAAAAAAGAGTGAACACTCACATAAAAGCAAGTGCATAAAAGCAAATAAATAGCTTGTCATGAATTTCATGATAAGGAATGACTGAATCCCAGAAGCTAGTTCTAAGGTTTAAATATAGGGCCCACACAAATAATAGTGGTCAAAGTTTTTCAAATAGAATACTTATTCTGAATTACTGATGCCTGCTCAGATTTAGTTTAAAATGCTCCCATACCAACAGAAAAAGAAGTGTTTACACAAAGATGGAAATTCCTATTTTTTTTTTCCACACGGAACTGAAATTGTTCATAGGTCACAGCTAAAAGAGAGGGGAATGTCCAGACTGACTGTCCTTTTTTATTTTCTCAGCTGGGCATTGTGCATGTCAATGGAATGTATCTGTACAAACAGCATACTTTACATTCGGGAAGTGATATTTCAGAACAAGCTTTTATAAAACAATACTCCATTTTCTGTGGTTTGGGGGTAAAGCCAAGGCGAAATTTAGATTCCTTCTATTTCATAAATGAACTCCATAATAAACAAAACAAAGTCTATAAAGTAGGTTTATAATATGGTCATTGTGTGCGATTCAACACGACTGCAAAATATCACATTTGACAAAATTAATGCTGCTGAAAATACCTGCTCCCAGCAGCTCTTATAATTACAAGGAAAGGCAACTGGTAATGAATTCTTTTAACTCGGGATTTCAAATCTCGGGACTGAATGTTGCCCATTATTGGAGTTCAAAGGCAACTATCTCTAGAATTGTTCTTTTAATGCTTGTTGGATGGCTTTAGTTGTTCTTTTCTTGTAGGCACACAATTGTCGTCTTGATCTTTGTGATAAAAAGAGCTTCGCTGGATCTTTGTAGTGAACTCAGTTGGCTTGGTAACAGGCCTGTAGTCAGAATTCCAAAGTGGGGAAACAAAGGCTTAGAAATTAGAGGCTGAGAACTGTTTGTTCAGGACTGTGGGAATCTTACCCCAGCTTGGGGAACCAATGGACTCTCTTCATTAGATCCACATTCATCCACAAACTCCCCAATTCCTTGCCCTTTGTCTTTTCCCAAACTAGAGCTTTAACCACAATAAAAACAAATGTGGCAACTTCTTTTGTAAATCAATTCATACCAACATTCCCAGCATGCTCTAATTCTTCCCCACTATGTCATAATTCCAAAAGAATGACATTAACTTATGCAACGTTAAATTTATTTCCATAATAAGGATGTGTCAAGGGGCAAGACTTTACTTAAAGGCAAAAAAGAAATAAAATAAAAATAAAGGCTGTGTCTAGGCCTATTTGAATGGTGATGAGTTGCCTTTCTCCCTGTCCAGATATGGTCCTTTTCCCCAAGTTAATTAAATGACCAAATATAGTTCAATATGACTTTTTAAACTGCTTAGTTTAAAAAATTCAGTCAAATTGAAGTATAATCTGATAAAATAAATTTCACTGAAAAATACCATATAATAGAAAGAAAACAGCAATTTCACTTTTTTCTTTTTTTTTTTTACTGGGCGTAAAGGTATTCTTAAACCAACTGACACTATGTCATCTGATTACACAACTGTGACTTGGAAATGCCAAGATTTTCCTTTGTGTGTCTAAATAATGCAAGTTGAATTCAGCAGTGTTCATATAAATACATTAATTACACTGAAGCTTTATTAGCGGGGAGTCATGGGAAGTATGTGAAACACTGGATAAATGTTTTTAAAAGCAAGAACCATTCAAGGTACACAAAAGACAGGACAGTCATAACAACAGCAGGAACCACAACCACAACAAATGAGGGACACTGGTAGCTCAATAATTTTTAGGAGCCTAGGACTGAATTGTTTCTTTTCCTTTTATTTACCGCCAGTGTTCTGAGTAAAATACTTAAAAAAATGGGAAAGATGAAGCCTGAGACACTGAAAGGACTGATGAATTCTAATAGTGTCCTGTGAGAAAAAATAAAAAGAAGCCTGAACAATAGTGGTTCAGATAAATGGAAACTCAGAGTAGTTCAGCTTGTCTATTAGATCTGAAAATTAAGAACCAGGACAAACACAAATTCATTTTAGGAACGCTTTAAAAACTTTGTTCAAATTTGAGAGAATGCCTTACCAATGTGTGTGATGTCACCTACTCATGGCTGTAGGTCACTTTGTTTCTACATAGTCTTAGGTGACTTCTAAATTTCCTTGTGAAATGTGTAGGGCCTTAGCATTATGGAATGAAAGTTGAACGTAGTGTTGGCTCCAGGGCTGTTAGGGAACCATTGACCGAAACTGACTGCCTTGGCCAGGCACGCTGATAACCGCTTGTATGAGCTGTCTCACAACAGGAGGTCCCGATAAAGAAAACTAACCGGGGGAATTCGGGTGGGGCTGAAAGGAGGAGACTATATATCCTGCCAACCTCTCAGAAGCCCTCACGATGGAATCCATCTTGGCTGAGAGATGCACACGCCACCAGGGAGGACCCTGAGTCAGACCCAGTATGGGCCAAGCAAGATGACTGGCCAGAGACAACCCGGAAACTAACCCCATTACCATGAAACGTGAGACTGCAAGCCACGTGGCAGAGCAGTTCTCCTGGGTTCCCTTACCTTACTGCTTTCCCCCCAGGCACCCCTTCCTAATAAAGTCTCTTGCTTTGTCAGCACGTGTGTCTCCTTGGACAATTCATTTCTGAGTATTAGACAGGCCCTGGAAGGGATCCCCCTTCCTGCAACAGTGCTATAGCCATTGATGAGTGACTGAGCAATCATGGCTTCATACAAGGAGGAAAATAAATAATAAGAAAGAAATCATGCTACTTACCTTTTGTGAAGTTGTACTTTAGTTTACTCTTTTTGCCCTGAGTGTGATGGAGTGCAGAAGCCAATCTAAACTTTATCATTGCAAAGTTGATGAATGGTCACTGCCATATTTATCTTTTCCTTACCTTGGTCTTCCTTCCTTCCTTCTTTTCTTTCTTCTACTTCTTCTTCTTTTTTTTTTTACTATTTTGTTGTATATATAATTGTTAAATGCCACTTGGATTACTTCCTGAAAATAGATAGAAATTAAATAAATATATATACATATTAAGGAAAACACCTTGTGAAAAAAATTTTAAATACACTTTTTAAGCAGTGTCCGGTGCAAGGCAGACGTTTTGCAGTTACTGGGTACTTTTTAGGCTGTAGTTGCCTCATCTGTTTGTTTTCTGTTTGACAAGATAATCTTTGTGCACCAATGTTCTGTGACTTAATAAAATGAGTAGCTCCCAATAAGCAAACAAACCTTTGTCTTCAGATTCTCTTTTTGAGCAGGTGAATAAAACACATTTTCAGGTGTAGGCTGTGCCTTAACTCATGGGTCCCCATACTGGCTGAGTGTCAAAATCCTTATAAGGTTGTAAAGTATAGATTTCTAGGTATCAGCTCAAATGTATTGAATCAGAACATTTTGCATTGTGCTCTGGAAATTTTTGTTTTTTTTTAAAAAATGTTAACAAAAATTCCCCAGAGAAATCTGATGAGTGGCTGAAATGATCCAACTAGATTCCCCCAGAATAATAAAGAGAAAATTCTCTTTTAAACCAGAGGCACAGAGCCCACATTTTCTCTAATTGCATGCTGATCACAATTATTTTTAAAAAATGTATCACTCCTGGCGTAAGCATAGTTCTCATCTGATATATAACTGTATATGCATACTTATTTTTAATATTCATTTAGTTATTTTTCTTCATTTTTCATGATTTATGTACTAAAAAAACCCACTTATTCTCATGTTTATCTCCCACCAAAAAATCTAGGAACCTTTTTTTTCCCAGTCAGCTTAAAAGACCTGGGTCTAACTCTTCCATTAGCTAATGGTATTCTTTCAATGTTCCCCTTTCCTGCTTCACTCAGTCAAAGTAAATTTCTCTAGTTTGCAAACAAACACCCATTACAGGCTCAGTGACAGAAAGGATCAAACGGCAGGTTGTCTTTCTATACACTTCACAGGACAAGATAAAAATAATTTTCTGGGAATATTTTTGTGTTTTGACAATCTTGTGCCTTTGAATTAGGAAAGGCTTTTCAAGAGTGAAAAATGGACTGTGTGAGTTTTGCAAAGTTATTTCTTATTCTTGCTGGGTTGAGCAGAAATTCTCTGGTGGTCTCACTTGTAAAATATTCAGCAAAAAAAGAGCACTCTTCCTGTTTCCACAACTCCTACTCTACTCCAAGCTATCATAATCCTTCAGTAGACTGCCAGAGCTTTCCTGATTGATCTCCAATAAATCCTGGCCCCATCTCACACAGCAGCCAATATCAAATCTATATTGCATCATTCCACTCCTAAGCTCAAAACCTTTGTAAGGGAAGAAAAATCTCTTCCTTTACCCATCTTAGGTTCTCCTGCTGGGGCCCTATAAATCAGACTGGCCAAAGACAGATTAATAAGAGGAAAAACAAACAAGTTTATTAACATGTGCATCACACATGCACACATGGGAGCACTCAGTGCTGAGTAACTCAAAGGGGTGGTTAGAGCTTGGGCTTTTATACCATCTTAGGCTAAACAAGGAAAAGGGCAGATGGGAGCAGTTGCGAATCAGGGAAGGGAGGGGATGCAGAGACAAGGGAGGAACAGTCAAGAAACAATAGTGCAGGGCTTCCCTGGTGGCGCAGTGGTTGAGAGTCCGCCTGCCGATGTAGGGGACACGGGTTCGTGCCCCGGTCCGGGAAGATCCCATATGCCGCGGAGCGGCTGCGCCCGTGAGCCATGGCCACAGAGCCTGCAGGCTCCGCAACGGGAGAGGCCACAATAGTGAGAGGCCCGTGTACCGCAAAAAAAAAAAAAAAAAAACAATAGTGCAGCCTTGGGGCAGGTCCTTGTTCCACCTCAAAGAACACACATAATATCTTTGAGCTGTTTTACAGAACTAAAACCCCCTAACAAATGGAAGATGTTAGCATTCTGCATTCCAGAGAAGGTCACAGTTTGATAACCATGAGAAGTTCATCAGGAGACGACCTGAGGCCAGATTAAAGGAGTGCAGGCCCTGCACACACCCTGATCCTTATCAGCAGCCCCACCTTTGAACCATTGCTATAAAACTCCTCACCAAATCCTCCTGGGTTGGGACACAGTTTTGAGAGGTATGAGCCCGATGTGTCCCCCTTTTCCTGGCAAAGCAATAAAGCTAATCTTTTCTACTTCACCCAAAACTCTGTCTCCGAGATGCCATTTGGCACTGGTGCAAAGAGGCTGAGTTTTCGGCATCAATAGTACGAAACATCATCTGACATATATACTAATAATTTGCTTGTTTACTTACTCATTTTCTTTCTTTCTCCATTAGAATATAAGACAGAAGTGTTTCTTTTTTGTTAACTGCATTATCTTCAGCACCCAAAACATAGAAATCTAGGTACGATCGGTACGAAATAATATTTGTACCGATATTGAATGAATGAGTAATTAATCCTAAGTACCGTCGGAAGTCTAACCAAGTGTATTCATTCATTCATTTGTTGAATCAAGAAGATTCAACAAACCTGTAAAGAACAATGTAAAACTTTAGAATATGCAAAATAAATTACTGGATTTCTTTTCTATGGAATGTTGGAGGCTCCAGGGATTACCTGGTCCTGTACACGTTATGCAACTTTCTACAACTTTGTAAAGTAGAAAATAACTTGGTAGAAAACTGACAGTCATGCAAATAATTCTTATCTACAGACAAGTAAATCAATTCTGTTTTGTGGAGTTTCAGCTTGGCTCTCCTATTTTAGAAGGAGCCACTTTTGCATACGTTTGCAAATTCAATTCAATATTCCTAATTTATTTATGTGTCTGTTTTTTGGATTCTCCTTTGAACCAGTTGTAACACCTTGCCAGTTTCCTCCTTCAATTTATGAATTAAAACACATCTTTGACATGTGTTCATTTTAATATTTATATGAGAGTCATAATTTTACCTCCTTTTGAAATTTGTCCCTTAACAATTTGGAAATATATGATTTTTTTCTTTTTTTGCATATCTTTGATGTAATCATTTTAGAGCTGGCCACTTAATGTCCAGCTCTTTGTTTTGTTTGCTCATCTGTTATGACTAAGTGCACTGTTATCTGGGACATAAAATGCATGCTGGTAAAGGAGACATGGAAGAAATAGATTGAAAGGCCAAGATGAGTAAAAATATGGGAGGATACTGGGTGCTAAATGGTAGAAAACTGAAGGAAGACATTGCCTTAGGAAAGAACATTCATTTGTTAATTAAGAACCAGTTACCTTTTTAAGAGTCATTTTAGTTTTCATAGGCAGAGGCCAGTAGGTCTGATGCTGAATCAGGACTCTCAAAGAAAATCTTTATATTTAGGAGCACTTAGATAATTCAGCTACTGGAACAAGTCAAAGAAACATAGAATCGCATCTCACGAAAGTCAAATACAGGCATACCTTGGAGATATTGTGGGTTTGGTTCCAGACCACCACAATAAAGCTAATGTAATAAAGCAAGTCACGCAATTTTTTTGGTTTCCCAGTGCATATAATAGTTATGTTTATACTCTGTTGTAGTCTATTAAGTGTGCAGTAGCATTGTCTTAAAAAAAAAAAGTAAATACCTTAATTTAAAAACACTTTATTGCTATAAATGCTAACCATCATTTGAGACTTCTGTGAGTTGTAATCTTTTTGTAATAGTAACATCAAAGATCACTGATTGCAAATCACCACAACAAATATAATAATAATGAAAAAGTTTGAAATACTGTGAGAATTACTAAATGTCAGAGAGACATTAAGTGAGCAAATGCTGTTGGAAAAAGGGTGCTGGTGGACTTGCTTGACACACGGTTGTCAACAACCTTTAATTTGTAAAAAACACAATAGCTGTGAAGTGCAATAAAACAAGACATGCCTGTATAAAAGTAAAACAAAAATGGGCAAAGAAAATATTTTGTAGGGCAGACAATTTTGAACCTGAGTGATGAAAAGCAGACAGATACTGTTTTATGTATTATGCACTAAAGCTAATGGGAGGGGTTGTGGGAGAACCTATTTGTAAGAATAATGTGGACATCATCCAAGAAGGCCCCCCACTTTTTTAAGGATTTCACTCTCTGAGATCTGACATCACAAATGCCTTAATGTGGCTGGAATTCATGAGAAGTCATGCAACTACTGGGAAAATATTAAGAACCCAGAATATTTAAGAATATTCAAGACAGAGGAGATTAGGCCAAAACTCCTTGACACTGACCAGAGCAGCCACTGGTGCTAAACAGAGTTACCCACCACCAACAACCATGAAGGACAGATATAGCCAATAGTACCAAGGAAAGAGCACAACCCCATGGACTGGTGGCCACCGCAGGGCATTAAACTGACAATAGATCCATAAAGGCCCTTTGCCTTTTTATTCATTTTGGCTGTAGGTATTTTTTGTTCCCCTTTGGTGAGAAGGAACTGGCTAACATGGGACTCTGGAGTGGGAATAGATTCTTTCCTTGTTGCTTTGAAAACGTGCTGCTGGTGCAGCTGTTATTTCTATGAAAACGTCCAGTTAATCAAAGAATCAAGGGGCCAAATAAAATAATTTAAGTATAATTGGCAACCAGATTCTTATAGCCTGAAAAAAGGGAAAAGTGTTTTGCTAATGAAAAAACAGATCACAGTCTTTTGCAGGATCATATGGTCCATTTTCTCAGTATATTTCTTGGCAGGGCCCTTTAGTCTGTAGAACTGTGAGGCTTAAGTTACAAATTCAAGGGTTATATAGACCCAAGCTTGGTGTTAAAAACTATTCTATTTGAATAACAAATCGGTTTCCACATTACTATTAGAAGTTTTACTTGCCTGGTAGAGGCCATACAAACCAAGGACTAAGTTAAGTGCTTAGTCCAAGGGCCTGGAGTGGAGAAGATGGGGAGAAGCAGGGGTAGAAGTGTAGGGTTTGAATGGATCTGGGTAAATTAGTTATAGCATAGAATTGCTCTTTATCCCATAAATGAGTATTCAGGAATAAATCTTACAGTAGTTAATTGTTTAAGGCCACATCAGTTTGGGTGTCTGAGATTTACTTACATAATATGCATATATGCACATAGCATAGTTTATTATGTAATCTTTTGGACAGAATCTCTTAAATCATGCCAGGGTTTAGGCTTGTGTGGCCTAGTAATTTCCAGTTTAGTCCTAGGTTATAACTCTACCTTCTTCTCTGTTAGATGGTTTACAAAATGTTAATAGGTATAAGCATGACCAAGATCATGAACCAAGTATCACACTGGGAAAGAGATAAAAAGCAAATAAAAAGGCACCATGCTAAATGCTCTCAAGAGGGTCACCCTTCCAATCCAGCTACCATTACCAGAAAATACCTACATCGAAGGTTAATTTGTTTATGACTATGGTCCACTGCTTATCTGCACAATTTATTAGTCACATAAAATATTGTGTAATTTCGTACTACAATGGATTTGACAGATTTGTTCACATATCTTACATAATGCTTTGATGGGCTCTATTTAAATTTAAGTCTGCATATATTATTTGCAAAGTTTCTAGGTTGGGTACACACACTGTACATATGCATTGTATGCATAGATAGTTAAACCTAACTTAATCCTAACCATTACATTTCTAGGAAATGTGTTGTTTTTCCTATATTTTCTTTGAGTAATCAGAAAAAATTGCATTGGTACTTATATTTAGGCACCAATCAAGCTCCATCTTTTACTTTCAGTGTAGATGAATCTTTCTTTTATATAAATGCATATATTTCTACACAGAAATCCCTCAGCTAATTCATGACACTTGACATTAATCACATACACAGATCAACAAAGACTTTGCTTTCATATAGAAACTAATTTAGAACATATTTCTAAATTACTGCTTGTTATTGCAGTCAATTTAATTAGATAGCTAATGACAATATCTGTTCATAATCAAAGTAGTCAAAAATACCAAGTTTAGTAATTAGACCATATAATTCCTTAACAACTCAATTTGATAATGGCAAAGTACAATGCTTTTAGTCAATTTTCTTCAAAAACTCCTCTATATTCAAAATTAGGAATTCCACAGTGTATTCTTATGACATTTAAAGCTCAAGATGGAGTGGTTAGGTTAGAAAGCACAGCTCCCTCCCGGATTCCATGTGAAATTGCTTGTAAGTCACATTGCATTCTAAAGCCATTTCCCCTCAAACCATTCTGAGGGTATAACATTTACTCTTTGTCACTAATGTTCTTTTCTGTAAGACACACAATTATGAATTGTAACACAATGAAACAATTAATCTTTGGGGGCAATTTTAATGATTTTATAATTATACAAAACTATAGAAAATCATGTTTTCCTCTTTATCAACCCAGATACTCAGGGATATTCCAATTCTAAGACAAAAGCAAAAGGGGGGAGATTCTCTATATTTCTAAGAATATCGTATTAACAGAAATCTATAAACCAAACATAGATAGTGTCACAAATGCAAACTGACACGTGGCATAACGGGTGGTGATGCAAAAATCCAGCCGGAAAAGCACTAAAATAGGCTAATTTCATTTCTCCCAGCTGCCTGCCTTTCAATGCTTTATCTCGGCTATTGGGTTTGAATAAATTTCATCTCCCACACCACAAGTAATGAGCAGGCAATGACTTATGAAGCACAGAGACCGAGTTAAGACAGAATTAGAATACAATTTTAATGAGACGGAGCTGAGAAAGTGAAAGTGCTCCTCATTTGACAGACTTGGCAAAATATCCAATATTATTTCAAATGTTCTTTCCTTTCTACAAAGAAACTGTCAAATATTAAAATAAAAATGAAAAAAAAATAGGGCTCCGAAGAATTCATTAGGGGTAGATTTTTAATGTGATGAGAAGCTAAAAAATAGAGAAGTCATTTAGAAAGTCAAGCAAATGTGACTTAAAATGTAAACGTGTTAAGTATAAATACTCCTGTGAAAACAAACAGCACGCTTTGGTTTCTCTGGAAGAAAGAAAAGCACATTACCATTCCGACGACATGCATCTCTTTGAAATGAGGTCCAGAAATTGTTGGGGAAATGGAGAAGAGACAAATAGTTTCTTTGTTACCACTTAGTCAGAAGTCTATAAAATAATGTTATTATATGGCCTTGAAATACACTGAAAATAAGCTGATATGGAAACAAGATAAACTCAGGCATGAAGTTCTTTTTCTGAGGCCCAATGGTCAATGTTCAGGACAGGAGAAAGAACCTAATGGAGGTGGTGGGGACAGTCCCCAGGGAAGTGTAAAGGGAATTGTCCCCGGATAATAAGAAAGGTTTGCATCAAAATGAAACCATTTCTTTTCATATTAAAAAAATTACAGGGTACTTGTTCTGTGAAACACTTAGATGCCACAAAATAAAGACAACAACTGAAAAAGTTAAGAACTCCAACCCACCAAAGACAATGCAAAGGAATTTTCAAGTGTGTTTTCCCACTCAGCTTATGTAAAGGATGCCCCATCTTCCTTACAAGGCCTGTACCTTCTCAGCTGGGCTGAGTTGCAGCCTGGGTCAAGCTGAGCCACACAGCAAGGCTACTCACATTCTGCATTTTAAATCTATTCTCCCAAACATCCCCTCAAAGGTAAAGGAGTCTTTTTTCTCCCCCTTCTCCTACCTATTCCACACTGTTTCTTTTTTTTAGTGATTACTTCCTGTCGGTTTTTCTAGTGCATAAAACGTCTGTGATTTGTTCCAGGCGTTTAGTATTTATACTGAGAGCCTCACAGCAGGTGCCACTTGCAAAAAAAAAAAGGCCCCTGCCAACGTGAGCACACCATTGTTATCCCATGACCCCGGGGGTCACGCTGCTGATACTGCACAATGTTTAGCAAAGGAAGGCTTCTTCCATCAACAACTGATAAAACAGTGTTTCGTCTGGTAGGCTAAACGTTTTATGAAATGATAAACTAGTATCTAGACATCTTTGAAAATGAATAGGTGGGCTTTCAAAATTATGGGCAGATATCTGATTCTGATTTGCAACCTGTAGCATAAAAAGGAAGAAAGAAAGAAAGAAAGAGAGAGAGGGACAGAAAGAAAGAAAGAAAGAAAAAAATTTTCTAATGCTGACGAACAGTCTCCCTTGGTGTCCCCAGGCTCCCATGCCCCAAATCTACTTCCTTGACTTTGAAGTCTGGGTCCTCTAAAGCTGTGAAATTTCCTGGATAACAAACAATGCTGAGGAAACTGTGTTGTGAGCAAATAAATTTGATAGCCATGGGACCTGTAAATGTAGTTTGTGTTTAACACTCAAAAACAATGACCAAAAAAGGGGTGTGCAACATTTTCTCATAAAGGTCCCCATTCTTTAAAGAGCGTGTTAGAAATTTAGTTAAAGGCATCTAATGGAGCTAATTATAGTTTGTGAATCTCACCAGCTTTCTCCTTGTTGTTGTTTTCCGGCATCCTCCGCTAAAATACCTTATGGAGTTTGCTTTAGCCTAGCTCTCTACAGCGATATTCCACATTCAACATGCCCTCCTTCAGTGTTTCTATTGCAATGGATTGTGAACATCAAATCCAAGAAATCCAAAGAAAGTCCAAGGCAATACCAGGAGCTTAAAAACTGCTTTCCCAAGTATAGACAACAAATCGTGTGTTTGGCGTGTTATGGGTAATCCTTTTGGGTGACCTAATTAAATTGGTAGAAAAATTATGTAATATATAAGGTATAATGTATGATGTTATATATAAAATAATACAGAATTGGAAGATGAATTTCCAATTCATGAAAGAAGATGAAAGATGAAGTTTTAATTGTCTAGCATGCTATGCATTTACAATATGTATGGGGAGAGGTAACACTGCCAGTTTATGCCCACTCAAGATTCTTAAAGAAATTTTGATTTTCACAAATAATAGAGTCTTATTTCACAATCCCCTTTTTACTTTCCCTTCCCCCCACTTCCACACACACATCTGGTTCCTAATAAAGGACTATAGTTAGTCCTCAATAATAGGATATAAAATATTCTTGGGCTTCCCTGGTGGCGCAGTGGTTGAGAGTCCGCCTGCCGATGCAGGGGACACGGGTTCGTGCCCCGGTCCGGGAAGATCCCACCTGCCGCGGAGCGGCTGGGCCGGTGAGCCATGGCCGCTGAGCCTGCGCGTCCAGAGCCTGTGTTCCGCAACGGGAGAGGCCACGACAGTGAGAGGCCCGCGTATCGCAAAAAAAAAGAAAAAAAAAAGGATATAAAATATTCTTGATCTGTCACTTTGTCAGTTGTATTTAATGATAAGGCAAAAATTAATATACTAGGTATTGCTTAACTCTTCTAAAACTTTAGGAATCTTGTACAGAAAAGGCAGAGGTGGACCTTAGGCAGAGCCTTGGGCTTGGGGAATGGAGCACACCCTTCTCATTCTCATTGCCCTGGGTTGTAGATACTATATCCCATCCATTCCTTCTCCACTAACTTCTTCCTCCATTTTGCTTTTTAACTTTTTTACCGCATGGAACCATGTGTATACCTCCACTGTGGCAGGTACTTAGCATACTTATTACCTGTCAGCATTGCCCACTAGTTTCTTAAAGTCAGGGGTGTGATCATGTTCACATGTTTATGTCTAAGGATTACTGTATTGATGGTCAGTCATCATAAGGATGGATACTGAAATAATGGCTAATGCAGGACGGTGAGGGGTCCATGGTCACTCTAGAATGCGGCCTTCGATTCCCAGGAACCAGGGACCATAAACAGACATAGTGTATGGCATCATCCAGAGTATGAGAGCTGAGAGGACACACTAGGTATGCCTCTGTCCCTCAGTTTCACTCCTGACTTTCCAAAATGGTGTCACAGAGAAATGAGGATCGGACTGTATCAGATTCTCTGAATTGGTGCAAGCTTTCTTCTGATATCAGTACTATCTGAACAAAATAGGGCAAATTCCTTAACCTCTCAGATGCAATTTCTCCCATTAGAAATATGGGATAATAGTACCTACCTCACAGGATCAAATGAAATATCACTTGTAAAGCACTGTGCAAGCACAACAAATCTTATTTCCCTCTCCTTTACTTTCATCCAAGGAATTTCTTTTCCCTCTTGGATATGTGACATTTAGAAACTTGGCCTTGTGTCAATGTCTAAGCAGTGATCATGTCAAGGATCAGTAAGCATTATTTAGGAAGAGTGTTTTTCACAGGTTTCCCAGCCACACTTTTCATGGTGAAAGGTTTTTCTGAGAGGTGATTTCAGTTATTCTGCAGGAATTAAGATTATTCAAGGAGACAAAGGCATTGATCATCTTCCCTTTGCTTCTTGTTTTCCTTGACCCCTGTGGTAGCTTTACCAACCTTCTCTATAACTGCGTCATGTAACTTAAAGCTGGCTTTTGGCAAGAAGATAATGAATCCCACCTAGCCCATTTTCCTTGATCCAAAGGAGAATATTTCTCCTGACTATGTTTAAAAAATTTTTAATTGTGGTAAAAAAACCCATAAAATTTAGCATCGTAACTATTTTAAGTGTATGGTTCAGTAGCATTAAGTATATTCACATTGTTGTATAACAGAAATCCAGAACTTTTTCATCTTGTAAGACTGAAACCTGCTAGTGGGAAGCAGCCGCATAGCACAGGGAGATCAGCTTGGTGCTTTGTGACCACCTAGAGGGATGGGACAGGGGGGATGGGAGGGAGATGCAAGAGGGAGGAGATATGGGGATATATGTATATATATAGCTGATTCACTTTGTTATAAAGCAGAAACTAACACACCATTGTAAAGCAATTATACTCCAATAAAGATGTTAAAAAAATATATATACACACACACACACACACACATATATATATATATATATATATATAAATATATACAGGTAAAAGCTCATTGTGATAAATTCCCCAAGACTTGCAAAAAAAAACCCCAAAAAACAAAACTGAAACTCTATGCCCATTAAACAATAACTTCCCATTTTCCCCTCCCCTAGCACCTCTGATTACATTTTTAATTGTTGATTTTGGTCTAGTTTCAGATATGGTGATACAGAAACATGTATTTGGTAATAATTAGAATATCTTTAAAAAATAGTCATCTTTCATTTGAAAAACACCTATGTTCACAAAAGTGGTATATAAAATACTCATTTTCTGCTACACATAACATTAATAATAGAAGTAATTACCCAAGAAATATGGATCTCACCCGTAAGATGCTGGGTGAATGTTTGTAACCCTGGGCTCTGATTTGATTGAGAATGGAAGACAGTGGAATGTGAAAGGTTGGTTTTCCTAGAAGATGGTGATTTTGTTGGAGGCGACTAGATTACACGCTGTTTAGCCACGTAAAGTGATTCTTGAAATCGTATCTAGATAATTGAGGTCAAAGTAATTTTGGGGCATCTAATCTACCACTTCTCTGCCTCATTTGGCATATTTAGATTCAGCCTGTATTAATATTTTAAGAAGGCTTATTTTCTTTGAATAAGTTACAACTTAGAACACTAATTGTTAAACATGTACTACAGTGAAACCACAAAATTTGAAAAAAAAAGTTAGCAACAAAGAAGGAGAATTTTACT
This sequence comes from Phocoena sinus, assembly GCF_008692025.1. Lineage (NCBI taxonomy): Eukaryota > Metazoa > Chordata > Mammalia > Artiodactyla > Phocoenidae > Phocoena > Phocoena sinus. Next base: position 68,970,120 of record NC_045765.1, on the reverse strand, counting down.
TCAAATTCTTAGTTATTATGTATGACCATATTTTGCTTCCATTTTCAGATTTATCTGCTAACTTTCTGTGTTGATTTCAGCTAGAAATATAAATCCTAATATCACATTTGCCTAGCATTGCCAATACTTTTTCTTCCTAAAGGGCCACTAAATGTTTTCTTTCATCTTCATTCTCCATATACAAACAAAATAGTTTTTAAACATTAAAAACATTATCTTAAAGGGGTTCCATTATAATCTATCCCTGAAAATGATAAAAAACAAAGAAATACCATGCCACAAGTTGGGAAAGAATATAAATTCCATTATATAAGCATATTTCTTAAAAAAATCCCTCTACTTATATATTCTTACTGACACATTTTGCCATGATAGACATAGTTAAGATGTCCTTAATTTTATTACTACACCAGATTTTAAAACCACAATAAAAAACAGTATTTACCATTGTATTTCTTAAAGTCAAATCATTCTGACAAGTTAAGGTCACTTCAGTTTAAACCCCAAAATGTTCCCATCCCTTAGGAGGCTGGGTTGTTATTAATATTTTTGTCAAGAAAGAGTAGTGAATGATGCAGTCTTTTTCAGTGAGAAAATGAAAGGTGTATTCCATTGTGGCTGGGAAAGAGATGATGTATCTTCCACAGACTCGGTGGAGGATTCACTGCCAGCTTCTTCACGGTGTGAACTCCTGATTGAAGCACCAGCTGTGATCCTGGGTTTCAAAGAGACCTTGGAAATGGCAAAGCAAGACCCTGTGTTCAGAACTGACAAAACCCAGTTGACAAGAGAAGCAGTAGCTACTCTTTCGGAATGCTCATCATGGGGAATGTCATTGACAAAAAGAAAAGAGTGGGGGAAGGAGGGGAAAAGGAGGCTTTTGTGTGATACGACTTGACAGAACTGAAATCAAATTATAATGCCACAGAAATAGGAATTTTCTTCCTTATCCATTGCACGTAAGACAAATAACTTGGTCATTATAGACAAAATAAGTAGTTGGAAGGATATTTCTTTCTTAAGTTAGCCTCTTCAATATTATTGGATATTCTCTGGCTCACAGTATTAATAAAACAACCTGTGAGTAAGTCTTGGCCTGATAGGTTTAAGGAGATTCCAGAGCGTCCTAAATTATGCCCACATTGTCACCCCTGTAGCTCCAAGGTAGAGTTAAAAGGCCTCTGCAAATTACCCAGGAATGAAAGGCAGTCATTTCTCCCCTAGGAGGATGGCTTGTTTCTTTATCATTCTTAGCTTCCAAACACTTTTAAATATTTTTTTCTCTCTTTTGCTAACCGCAGCCACAGAGAAAAATGTGTATAAGGAAGTTATTGTTTTGCAGCAAAACTGTTGATATGTCCATTGGTGCCCCTTGGAGACTTCCACTCTCGGGCGTGGAGGCTGTCATCATGCACAGGTCTGAGCTGACCTCCCTGATGGTGCCTGAGTTGCATCCTCGGAAATCAGAGATGCCCCAATGGAAGACCATGAGACAGCAGTCCGCCCATGCCCAAGCTCGCTGTGCCCAGAGGCACAAGAACAGCATTATCAAGAGTGCGCCACGCAGTGCCAGGCCATTACGGAACAGCAGTTCTCCATCTCTGCCAGAGGACCTCGCGTAGAGCAGCATATTATCCTCAGCCATTAAGCTCCATCACAAAGAGATGGTCTCCAGAGGGCTCCAGGACAAGTCGGGGAAGGCTTTACAGAAATGCAGACCCAGCTGCATTCGAAAATCTGTCTTGCTAAACTCAGTGTACTCCGGACCTTCCTTTTAACCTCAGAATTACCTCCCTAGATACTGGTCAGTCAGTTAGACAGTATTTATGTAGTGACCCAAGGCTGAGAAGATGAATTTCCAAATACTTAATTGTTTAAATCAAGATTAGTAGCAAAACTTGTGATGTTATAATCAGTTTCTTGTCTACAAGACAATTTTGAATGAGGCAGGGTATTAAAAACAATCTGTTTACACTAGCTTACACTGTGTTTGAACATTGGTAAGTCTCTAGAATGAATAGACTAAGTCATATTTTTTGCTGACGTACATGGTAGAACTTTTATTGGCTTTGTTTCTTATGCCACAAACCTTACAAAAAGCTGGGAGGTGATCATGTGCATCCCCTGCCTCTGAGCCTCTCATGAATCTAGTCATGTGAGAAGGATAGGGCTCTGCCCTCTTCTGATTCGCTGGCAATAGACCTTCAGCTAACAGTATATCTTGCTCAGCCGAAGATGGAGTGCTAATCTAGAGGGACTTGAAATGGCTCTGGCATTTTCTAGATGACAGCTCCTATTTTCCACTGGCTTCTGGCACATGTGCTATCATCCATCTATGTCAGGAAGACACTTGCTTATCTGGTTGCTAGAAATGCTTTTGCTAAAAACACGTAACTGCAGTTCATCAGTCTTGTGAGCAAGTTGTTGATTTTGCTAAACTAAGTTTGAACTCTGCTGTGGTTTTGT